>NC_092151.1:81994349-82345656 GCF_045791955.1 Oncorhynchus clarkii lewisi | reverse complement strand
CCTCTCTCTCTCTCTCTCCTCATCCCTCCCTCTCTCTCTCTCTCCCATCCCTCTCTCTCTCCCCATCCCTCTCTCTCTCCCCATCCTTCTCTCTCTCCCCCATTCCTCCCTCTCTCTCTCTCTCTCTCTCTCTCTCTCTCTCTCTCTCCCCATCCCCTCTCTCTCCCCATCCCTCTCTCTCTCTCCCCTCTCTCTCTCTCTCTCTCTCTCTCTCTCTCTCTCTCTCTCTCTCCCTCTCTCTCTCCCCATCCCTCTCTCTCTCTCTCCATCCCCTCTCTCTCTCTCTCCATCCCCTCTCTCTCTCTCCATCCCTTTCTCTCTCTCTCCCCATCCCTCTCTCTCTCTCTCCCTATCCCTCTCTCTCTCTCTCCCCCTCTATCTCTCTCTCTCTCTCTCCCTATCCCTCTCTCTCTCTCCCTATCCCTCTCTCTCTCTCTCCCTATCCCTCTCTCTCTCTCTCCCTATCCCTCTCTCTCTCTCTCCCTATCCCTCTCTCTCTCTCTCTCCCTCCCTATCCCTCTCTCTCCCCACCCCTCTCTCTCTCTCCCCCCACTCTCTCCACTCTCCCCCCACTCTCTCCACTCTCCCCATCCCTCTCTCCACTCTCCCCCCACTCTCTCCACTCTCCCCATCCCTCTCTCTCCCCATCCCTCTCTCTCTCTCCCCATCCCCCTCTCTCTCCCCATCCCTCTCTCTCTCTCTCTCTCTACCCAACTCTCTCTCCCCCAGGTGTTTGAGAAGCTGAAGGACCACATGTTGATCCCAGTTTCCAACATGGAGAAGGTGAAGGTGGATGGAGCCCTCACCTGCTGCTCTGTTCTCATCAACATGAAAGCCAAAGTCTGATCTGAACATGCTCCTTTTGGGGTCTCTCAGGCAGACCTGGGTTCAAATACTAGTTGAAATCTTTCACATACTTTGATGTGCCAGGTTTGCCAGTTTTGGACTATACTATTGGGCCATTAATACGCCAGGCAAACTCAATCAAGCACAGACAAAGTATTTGACTTGATTTCGAAAAGTATTTTAACCCAGGTCTTCTATCAGGGCAGGGTCGGCCCACTGCTGCCACCTTGCCCGGTTGAGAACCCCAACTACCTAGCCTGGGTGCAAGTCTGTTTCTGGCCAGTCTGTTTCTGCTGTCATGCCCCCGAAAACAAATTGGCATCAAGGTTACCAACCCCCCTCCACCTTCTGAAAGTGCTCATGTGTCAATCAATCCCTCTGCTTACTGGTCAATGTTTACAACCCTTTAAAAACAACCACTTCTACTATAACACAGGAGAGATAAAAAGGACAGTCTGTTTCATAGAATGGTTTGAAGGTGGGGCTACATAATGTTACGGTATAGTTAGTACAGTATATGCATAGTGCAGTATCCAGTTTATAAAGAAGATAAAACACAAATATATTTACAATCAAATGCTGATTACTCTATACATATTTGTAATTATTTATTTTTAGATTCAATTCATCATGATTCATGCCACGTAACAAGTATGCGTTTTTATTGAGGGGGAGAAAGGAATTCAATCAAATCTACCTAGTTATGTTCAATTCCATGGTAACGGAATTACGCTGAGACTCTGATTTTTCACTTTTAAAATGTATATCAAACAAAAACCTGACTGAAAAGTGTAATGAACCACATAACTCTATACACAAGGACTACTTTTAACAATTTACACACAAAATCTTACAAAAACATATTTACAAGTTAAACTGTAGATACCGATCGGTATCGAACCAGGATGTGTCACAGCCGGCCGCGACCGGGAGACCCATGAGGCGGTGCACAATTGGCCCAGCGTCGTCTGGGTTAACTGAAGGGTTTGGCCGACTGGGTTGTCCTTGTCCCATCGTGCTCTAGCGACTCCTGTGGAAGACCAGGCTTAATGCACGCTGACACGGTCGTCGGGTGTACGGTGTTTTCTCTGACACATTGGTGCGGCTGGCTTCCGGGTTATGTGAGCATTGGGTTAAAGAGCAGTGCGGCTTGGCAGGGTCGTGTTTCAGGAAGGACGCACGGCTCTCGACCTTTACCTTACCCCTTTTTCTCCCCAAGTTTGTGATATTCAAAAATGTATAAAATATCTGTGTAATAATCTGTGCTGGTACAAAGTTTAGTAACCGTAATGCTGTCCCCAAACTTTGCATACGGATAGTTTTTCAAGGTAAATGTTTACTTTTTTACTGTGTAAATTGTTCAAAGTAGTCATTGTGCATAGAGTTGCATGGTTTGTTGAACTTTGAAATCCATGGTTTTTATTTGGCATACATTTTAAAGTGACAAATCAGAGTCTCAGTGTAATCCCCTAACTGTGGAATTACCCTTATCTTAATCATATATAAATAGTGAGCTTGTTCTCTCTGTCTGCCATGGAGACCTGAGTTCTCTTACTTTACATCATTGTTGATTGAAAATGTATTATTATTGATTATTGGACATGAATGTTGATTGATCCCTAGCAGTGGGGGGGGGGGGGGGGGGGGGGGGGTGCTAGTTATTCCACCTGGCTGATCAAGGGGTTATTTCTGTGATTCTGAAATGAACTACAAAATTCCCCTGAAAATAAACTGTCAAAGGATGCGAAGTAAAAGTGAATTTCCTTCCCTGTCTTAAACTAAGCTGTGCCCACTTTATAAAAGACTGAGCACACTGTGTGACGTATGTTTAATTATGACCAATTGGCTTGTCATTACTCATGATATACTCTCAGAACTTTTAACATGCCTCAATCTGCTGTGTGCCTCCATTGAAAACCAAGTGGCTTAAATAACTACTGCTCTATACTCTAGTCAAGAAGCCTTAATAGCAGATTTCAATGGTTTTTGTTGAGTTTTTTAAGCCCATTGTCACTGTGTTGACTACTGATACTGACCCTGGTACTTCCTTCCTGTTATGCTCTTTCTGTATGAGAGCATGTTGGGAAATCA
Source organism: Oncorhynchus clarkii lewisi (assembly GCF_045791955.1). NCBI lineage: Eukaryota > Metazoa > Chordata > Actinopteri > Salmoniformes > Salmonidae > Oncorhynchus > Oncorhynchus clarkii. The sequence goes on along the minus strand of NC_092151.1, from coordinate 82,342,719 downwards.
ACATGAGACTGTTCCTCCAGCTGGAGAGATGATACACACTTAGTAGGGTCTCGCCACTAACCACCTCTAATCTATCCTGCTGTGTTTACATTGCACAGATAGCCTTTAGTAAGATCTTTGAAGTCTGTTGACGACATAGAAATACATGTATAAATACTAAAACGGGATCTCCCATTCAAGTCAATGGACCGTGATCGTTGGACTGGTGGACATATGGAGTCTACATATGAGGGTGCAGACTTTTTCACCATTCTAGTAATTCTATTTCTATGGTTAAGGAGCTCTTCCCAACGGCCTCATCAGATATGAGCGTATACATCTCCAGCAGAGGTTTATGAACATACAGATGGCTACCAGCATCTACAACCAAAGCCTATTGCAGAGTGTGGCAGATGATGCTGAGCAAGAACCTGAAAATGTTTGCTTTCGTTTGACACTTTTTCTTTCTTAATAATCTGATGCAGATGAAAACTATTTCATCAAAGGAAGTGACGTCTTGCAGTAAGGAGCACAGCTAGAGACTCTCAGCTTGACGTCCAGTGCTCTGGCCTGGAGTGATGTATAGCCTAGTCTGTGGCCGTTCAGGAATGGGCGAGCAGAATCATTGTGATGAAACACACAGCCTGTAAATACTCACTCTCTCTTAAAATGTTCTCTCTATAATTCTCTCCCCCTCTTTATGTATATGTATATATCTGTATGTATACATGATCCCTTTCCCTGCTATTGCCTCATACAAATTTCTGGAGTAATTTATGACAATGATATCATACAGTCTGGCAAAAGGGTGCAATGGCCTGCAGTTAAAAAACATAATTTGTGACACTAGCAGTATATTTTACAGGAGGCCCTTGGCAGGTCCACTGATGATACCATAGTTGCTGTGTATCCAGCACAGACCAGAGCTGACGCAGTCAGTGGCTGTTTACATCCCAAATTGCACCCTATTCCCTACATAGTGCAATGCTTTTGACCAGAGCCCTATGGACCCTTGTCAAAAGTAGTGCATTTTATAGGGAATATGGTGCAATTTAGTATGTACAATTTTTATGGAGGCCAAAACACCTGCTGCAGTTGTAGCCAACTGCTGAAAGTTAGAATAATCACAATATCCCACCAATCACACTGGCTGTTGCTTGTGATAATCTGAATTTTAAATCAAGTCCCCAAAATACAAATCTATTCAATCTTCCTTCAATTTGAATATTTTTTTCTTGATCTATCATTTTTTCTATTGGTGGTGACAACTTTCATTAGTGATAAATGTACTGCTCCCACTGCCAGCAACATAATGTGCTGTTCCACATGAGAAAGTGTTCCACTGGTAGCCTAGGTTGAATTCCTCATAAACTACAATAACATTTTAAGATGGACCTTTTGAGTGACCCTGTGTATCCCATAGAAGTGCTGTGAATTGTCAATTTTGTCTCAGGTTTCTTGGTTTTAGTGTATTGTAGATGTTAAATTGTGTGGTAGCCTACACTGCATCTTGATTTGAGCTTTTCACCCACTTTCTACAATAAACTTCATTCTAACATCAAATTGAAGGGTTAATTTATTGTGCATTGTATGGGTTTATACTGCAGACTAACCAGGTTTCCATCCAACCATTTCATGCGGATGAATTACCTGACGCAGGAAAAAAGTCACAACTGTGCTAATGGAAACAAACAGGATATTCCGGTATCATTTTATATAAAGACACTGCTCGTTCGACATGGTGGGATGTTTTTGTTAATTATGCGAGAAATAGCGGTGGAAGCACCTTTAATGTGCAAATATTGATATAATAACCATCATATCGAAGTCAACTTGGAGTCACGCGAAGACATTTTGTGTGGTCCTCCCACTACAGGGTGGTGAAGGTGCAAGTTGATGAGCTTGATACACCTTTCCAATAAATATTGCGAGGGTCTTATTATGGTAACATGATGATCGGTGCTTGGCTGACGTTTGACAAATACAAAATAATATCATAATGTAGATAGCCTACCCGCACTGTATCTGCTAGCTGTTGGCTAGAGCGCATGTTTGCTATATATCCTAACCAACAGTTTTTGTGACAAAACCATCAGGAGTTGAGAATGTACGGAATGTAGTGTAACGACCCTGGGTTTATAAGCGCGGAAATCGACTCTGCCGCTTGAGCATGCTTTTGCGGCACAGTCGATAACGCGCCGGACCTCGGGCACGAAGATCGAGGGTTCGCTCCCTGCTGTTTCATTACACTGGTGTCAGAAGTGGGATGTACATGGGAATTTATCAGCAAAAGTATTTATGTGCACTATGTCATTACACATATACTTTTATCCGCAAAAAGTCAATTTGATGGAAACACAACTTTTTTTAAATGCACATATGGTTTTAAGCAGATTTTAGAATGTTCGATTCAAAATCTCGCAAATTGGATGGAAACCAAGCTAGTGATTGGGCTGCCCAATCAGTCAATTGCGTCACACATTCCAAATGAAGTGTTATATCGCCACATTGTGGTCGTATATGGGATAATAATTATAAAAGCCTTCCACAACTCAGGGTTGCAAAGAGGAACATGAGCACAAATTTTATGGAAAATCTGTTAGGTTTTAGTTATATATAAAAACACGTTGAGTATGATAAATAAATCATCAAGGACCTGAGCCACGGCCTAATCAGAAGGACGGGGTTCTACTAAGCTAAGCTAATATATGAAATTGTTTTAAGATGGTCATACCAAGGATCATTAAGCTAATTGATTATGAATTTTAGGACCCTTTTTTGTAGGTATAAAAGTGTATACTGAACAAAAATATAAACGCAACATGCGACAATTTCATTGCTTTTACTGAGTTACAGTTCATATAAGGAAATCAGTCCATTTAAATATTCATTAGGCCCTAATCAATTAATTTCACATGACTGGGAATACAGATATACATCTGTTGGTCACAGACACCTTAAAGAAATGGGTCTCGTAATGTATTTTTGTGCATTCAAATTGCCACCAATAAAATGCAATTGTGTTTGTTGTCTGTAGCTTATGCCTGCCCATACCGTAACCCCATCGCCACCATGGGGCACTCTGTTCACAACGTTGACATCAGCAAACCGCTCGCCCACACAACGCCATACACGTGGTCTGCGGTTGTGTGGCTGGTTGTATGTACTGCCAAATTCTCTCAAAACATTTTGGAGGTGGCTTATGGTAGAGAAATTAATGTTAAATTATCTGGCAACAGCGCTGGTGGACATTCCTGCAGTCAGCATGCACCCTCAAAACTTGACACATCTATGGCACTGTGTTTTGTTATGAAACTGCACATTTTAGAGTGTAATTTTATTATCTCCAGCACAAGGTGCACCTGTGTAGTGATCATGCTGTTTAATCAGCTTCTTGATATGCCACACCTGTCAGGTGGATGGATAACGTTGTCAAAGGAGAAATGCTCAATAACAGTGATGTAAACACATTTGCTCACAAAATTTGAGAGAAACAAGCTTTTTGTGCATATGGAACATTTCTGGGATATTTTATTTCAGCTCAGGAAAAATGGGACCAACACTTTAATTGTTGTGTTTATATTTTTGTTCAGTGTATACATAAAAAAATATTTGATGAAACATTGAATTTGGCGCTACTGCTATTAGCCCATAGAAATGCATTGAATAACAGATAGTAAAAGAAAAATCAGAAGGATTTGGTTTTGAAGTGTCTGTATCTGAGAGATATAAGAAAGATCAGGAAATTATTTTAAAACATGTTGGACACATATTTGACCCCTGTTTAAGGCACTGAGTCTTGTGGGTGTCCTCAGTTGCAGCCTCGGCATCCTAGATCAAAACAACTGACATGTACCGTCGTGGACAAAAGTTTTGAGAATGACAAATATTAATTTCCAAAGTTTGCTGCCTCAGTGTCTTTAGATATTTTTGTCAGATGTTACTATGGAATACTGAAGTATAATTACAAGCATTTCATAAGTGTCAAAGGCTTTTATTTACAATTACATGAAGTTGATGCAAAGAGTCAATATTTGCAGTGTTGACCCTTCTTTTTTAAGACCTCTGCAATCCGCCCCGGCATGCTGTCAATTAACTTCTGGGCCACATCCTGACTGATGGCAGCCCATTCTTGCATAATCAATGCTTGGAGTTTGTCAGAATTTGTGGGGTTTTGTTTGTCCACCCGCCTCTTGAGGATTGACCACAAGTTCTCAATGGGATTAAGGTCTGGGGAGTTTCCTGGCCACAGACCCAAAATATTGATGTTTTGTTCCCCAAGCCACAAGATGCTCCATCATGCTGGAAAAGGCATTGTTCGTCACTAAACTGTTCCTGGATGGTTGGGAGAAGTTGCTCTCGGAGGATGTGTTGGTACTATTCTTTATTCATGGCTGTGTTCTTAGGCAAAATTGTGAGTGAGCCCACTCCCTTGGCTGAGAAGCAACCCCACACATGAATGGTCTCAGGATGCTTTACTGTTGGCATGGCACAGGTCTGATGGTAGCGCTCACCTTGTCTTCTCTTGTCTTCCAATAGAAAAGGGGATTCATCAGTGAAAAGGACTTTATCCCAGTCCTCAGCAGTCCAATCCCTGTACCTTTTGCAGAATATCAGTCTGTCCCTGATGTTTTTCCTGGAGAAAATTGGCTTCTTTGCTGCCCTTCTTGACACCAGGCCATCCTCCAAAAGTATTTGCCTCACTGTGCATGCAGATGCACTCACACCTGCCTGCTGCCATTCCTGAGCAAGCTCTGTACTGGTGGTGCCCCGATCCCACAGCTGAATCAACTTTAGGAGACGGTCCTGGCGCTTGCTGGACTTTCTTGGGCGCCCTGAAGCCTTCTTCACAACAATTGAACCGCTCTCCTTGAAGTTCTTGATGATCCGATAAATGGTTGATTTAGGTGCAATCTTACTGGCAGCAATATCCTTGCCTGTGAAGCCCTTTTTGTGCAAAGCAATGATGACGGCACTAGTTTCCTTGCAGGTAACCATGGTTGACAGAGGAAGAACAATGATTCCAAGCACCACCCTCCTTTTGAAGCTTCCAGTCTGTTATTCGAACTCAATCAGCATTGCAGAGTGATCTCCAGCCTTGTACTCGTCAACACTCACACCTGTGTTAACGAGAGAATCGCTGACATGATGTCAGCTGGTCCTTTTGTGGCAGGGCTGAAATGCAGTGGAAAGGTTTTTTGGAGATTCAGTTCATTTGCATCGCAAAGAGGAACTTTGCAATTAATTGCAATTCATCTGATCACTCTTCATAACATGCTGGAGTATATTCAAATGTCCATCATACAAACTGAGGCAGCAGACTTTGTGAAAATGTATATTTGTGTCATTCTCAAAACTTTTGGCCATGACTGAACATGACTGGTCAAAAGTTTAAGTACACCTACTCATTCAAGGATTTTTATTTTTACTATTTTCTACGTTGTAGAATAATAGTGAAGACATCAAAACTATGAAATAACGCATATGGAATCATGTAGTAACCAAAAATAAGTGTTAAATAAATTAAAATATATTTTATTTTGGTATTCTTCAAATAGCTACCCTTTGCCTTGATGACAGCTTTGCACAGTCTTGGCATTCTCTCAACCACCTTCAGCTGGAATGCTTTTCCAACAGTCTTGAAAAAGTTCCCATATTCTGAGCACTTGTTGACTGCTTTTTCCACTCTGCAGTCCGACTCATCCCAAACCATCTCAATTTGGTTGAGGTCGGGGGATTGTGGAGGCCAGGTCATCTGATACAGCACTCCATCCCTCTCCTTCTGGTGGTTGAGAGAATGCCACGAGTGTGCAAAGCTGTCATCAAGGCAAAGCGTGGCTATTTGAAGAATCTCAAATATATTTTGATTTAAAAACTTTTTGGTTACTACGTGATTACATACTGTATGTGTTATTTCATAGTTTTGATGTCTTCACTATTATTCTACAATATAGAAAATAGTACAAATAAAGTAAAAGCCTTGAACAAATAGGTGTTCTAAAACTTCTGACCGGTAGTGTATGTGTTTGTGATAGTCACCTTTCCATAGGTGTGTAGCCCAAACTGTTCAGACGCTACAGGCAGAAGTTGGCAGACAGACAGTACCGATTTCAGACAAGTCCCGTGAAGCTTGTGGGGGTCGTAGAGCAAAACGGAAAAACACATTGTGTTTGTAAGTATCATCTTTCCATAGAGGGGTCATAGTTTCTAGGCCAAACCGTTTGGAAGCTACAGACATTTTCGGGATGTCACATGGTCTGACAAACACACTCTCTCTGTCACCTTTCACAGCAGATGCGGAAGACAGACATGGATTAATACGCAGCCCATGCAAAAAAAAAAATCCCAGATTACTCTCAAACAGAGCTATTATGCTGACTAGATTTCTGTGGTCACAGACATCGACTTTAGGGGGTTTAAATAGTTACCACTAGCCGGCCTCTGCCCAATACCCTGCCCTGAACCTTAGTCACTGTTACTAGCCGGCTACCACCCAGTACTCTACCCTGCACTTTAGAGACTGCTTTGCCCTATGTACATAGAGTAATTGAACATGGGTCACTTTATTAATGTTTACATACTATTTTATCCACTTTATATGTACACTGAGAATACAAAACATTAGGAACACCTGCTCTTTCCATGACATAGCTTTCACCTGATCAGTCTATGATCTCTTTTTCATGTCACTTGTTAAATCCACTTTATTCAGTGTAGATGAAGAGGAGGAGGTTAAAGAAGGATTTTTAAGCCTAGAGACAATTGAGACATGGATTGCGTATTTTCACACTCAAAAGTTTCCCATGTGTATCAAGAATGGTCCACCAGCCAACTTCACACAACTGTGGGAAGCATTGGAATCAACATGGGCCAGCATCCCTGTGGAACGCTTTCCACACCTTGTAGTGTTGTCCATGCACTGACAAATTGAGACTGTTGAGGGCAAATGGGGAAGCAAGTAAATATTAGGAAGTGGTTCCTAATGTTTTGTACACTTAGTATATGTACTGTATTCTAGTCATGGCTCATCCTTCTAGTCATGGCTCATCCTTCTAGTCATGGCTCATCTTATATAACTGCAAGTGCACGTCTGAACATTTTCATAACAACTCATTTTGAAATGCTTATTTTAAAATGATTGTAATTTGAAACCTAAGGGATCAAATTGATCAGTCTTTCATCACCTGTTTGTTAAAATGTCTTCACTATAGTGTCATAATGGTTATGATCCAGGCCTACAGTTATAACATGACAGACAGCTAGAGCTCAGTCAATTAACTTTTCACAGAGGTGATGAGAGCCTTCTCCTTTTGGGTTACTACTACTTTATAGAGTTAATCTGCACCTTGCCACTTGAGAATGGAGGAGAGGAGTACTGGGAGAGAAACGCAAGCAAGCAGAGTGATTGATTGCTCACAGTTTCAGGTAAGAGCTGTAAATAGATACAAATAGTCCTAAAGCCTAGAATAGATGTAATTCGATCCGCTGAAGATCTGCTTTATAGCTGCTTGACATTTAAAGGTAGCCTAATTGTTGATTGAGCCAACATATGCTGCATTTCGCATACTGTGTATGCGGGAACATTGCCTTTAAAATGTGCATCCCGGCCTAAATATGGAGGCATGGCAGGCGGGCTTGATAGGTCTATAACAAAATAGTCTACTCTAGTATCCTTTGGGCGGGGCAACTGCCAATAATGTTGCCAAGCACGCGCACCAGAGTGTGCCTTGCAGCCTACAGTTGTCCTCTTGACCCCGCCAGTTAAATGGCCTGTAGATGTAACATTTGTATTTATGAGACTAGTCTAGAGTAGACCTAAGAGACTACAGTGATATCATAAATATTCCCTATATAATTACAGTGATATCACAAATAGGGCCCTATATAATTGAGTCTCTCGAAAAATGCCTACCTATTCTGCGCAAGTTGCAACAAAGCAATTTGCAAGGTTGATTACCCCCGGACAACACCCTAAGTGCAATCAATCACCAAAATATGTCTGTGTCCCAAATGGCACACTATTCCCTAAATGGCACACTATTCCCTATAGGCCCTGGTCAAAGTAGTGCACTATATGGAATTGGGTGCCATTTGGGGAGCAGACATCATCATAAAATAAAGGCCTGAAAGTGAAAGGTCACCTAATTTCTGTTGTTGATTCAGTTATGAAGGGCAAGCTCATTCAAGCGGACCTAAAAACACTTTAGATGTGTCCTCACATCTTCAGTGTGTTCTCCCCTTTGTTTGTCCCGCGTTTCTCCAGTGTTTCCATTCCTATAGGTCGGTGGTAGTGTCAGTCGCACTGGTGTCACAGGGGCTCCTGTGACCTTGACAAAAGAGAGCCTGAACCAGGATGCTTCCGAGGCCACTGACCTCCACGGAGGTCAAGGATGTACCTGCTGAGGGAGTAGGTGGAGAAGGAGGGAAAGGAGGCCGAGGAAGAGTGGCAAAGAAAGATTAAGGAGGCCGAGCTCCGGCCCTCTGCAATGGAAAAGGACTTGGAAAGTGAGAAGACCAGGGCCTCCTTGCTTGAGAGGGAGCAAGAGGACACAAAGTACAGTCTTAAAAGAAGTGAGGTAAGCAGGGCCTTGCATTTGAGAGCCATTGAAGAGGGACAGAGGAAGGTGGACAAGGTGGAGGTCAGGGTATCTTGGAGGGAAAGAGGCCTGTAAGAAACATCTCTCCAACTGAAGAAAGAGCAGAGCTGGAGACAATGAAAGTTAAGAGTTAAGAGCAGTGAGGACTCTGAGGCCAGGCCCTAGAGATGGAGAATGTTAACACCAGAGTGCAGGGCTTCAAAGCTGGCCAATGCTCTGGAGGAGGAGAAAAGGGTCAGAGGTCAAGGGAAGGACCTCTGGCCGAAAGAGAAAAGGAAGATGGAGCTTGACATCAATCGAAAGATTGAGGCAATCGGGGAGGTTGAGGAGAACATTAAGAAGGCTAGCAAGGAGAGCGAGGAGGTGGTGAAGAAGAAGAAAAGGACAATTCAGAACCCGTGGGAGGTCCTAAGGAAGAAGACTGTCAAGGTTGAGGAGGACATTAAGAAGGCTAGCAAGGAGAGCGAGGAGGTGGTGAAGAAGAAGAAAAGGACAATTCAGAACCCGTGGGAGGTCCTAAGGAAGAAGACTGTCAAGGTTGAGGAGGATACCCGAACACTTGTGGCCAAGAAAGGGCGAATGACAATAAAATGTCAACAATGAATAAACAGCTAGAAAGGACTGAGGAAGAAAACAACGCCCTCAAGGACAACATTAAGGTCCTTCAGTCTAAGATTGAGAAGGATGAGGAAGACAGAGGGGCGGAAAGCACTGCCTACTGTAAGTTTAGGAGTGAGATAGGAAACATGGAGGAGAGAGGGGCAGAGAACATCACCTACGACCAGCTGAGGAGTGAGCTGGAGAAAATGGAGTAGGAGAGGCAGGAGGAGAAACTTTCCTTCAACCAGCTCAGGACTGAGCAGGAAAACAATCTGGCAAGAGAAAAGATTGTTTTGGAAAGGGCAACCCAGCTAGCACATTTGGTACCTCGGAAGTTCTGTGAACGTATGTTTTTGGTTTCCCATTGGTTCTGGGAACGAACCCATACGTTTCCTGACTGGTAAAACTAAACGTTTTTTAAACATTCTGAGAACAGAAGTGACCATTTTGCCTGTTCTGGGAATGTACATTTTTAGGTTGCAGGGAGGTTCTGATAATGTTTTACTATGGTTCCCTGAAAGCTTTCCTGGGAGGTTTAATTCATGCTCAGAGAATGGAAATTATTGGTTATTTTGAGTTTTTTTTTGTTATAACTTGCTTAACTTTCACTGAATGTTTCAATAATATTTTTAATCATGCAAACACATGCATTTTTATTGTGACACACCACCACCAGGATGGAGCTAGCATGCCATGTTTTTTTTACACATACAAAGCTGTTAATTTTAGTCTATTTAAACAGTCAAAGGAAACAAGCAGTTTTTTATCCTATCAGTATCGAAACATGGTCCAATGATGCACAACGACCATTCTCTCTGTGGGGTGTTTTGGGAAACACATGATACATATTTGACTGTTGTAGGAAAGATGCATTGTTAAAACATGTGTAAGCCTAAATTCCATCGCTATCGGGAAACCGGGCCCAGGTTAGGTGTACGTGTATCACCTTTTCAGTTCAAGAAACGGGTTTCTCTGTCCGAGTAGAAGAACGGAGAACTTCCAGCTCAGGGGGAAAGATGGCTGAAGCAGATGATGAAGTGGATTCTGAATACAATGGCTGTAAAATCAAGGAGAATTGGAGTATTGTCCAAAAGAATGGAAAACGGAGCAAAGTGGTGTGATGAGAATGACCCTTCGTATCTAGTAGTAGTACGGTTTGTTAATGAGGAGCAGCTGAGCAGAGTACCAATCTTTAGAAACCATTTGAGTTCTGAAAACTGGTGGAGGGATTGCTGGGTAAAGGGAAGGCTGTGAGGATCACGAGAAGCGGGCTTGTTTTGATTTTTGGTGCTTATGTGGATCAGAAGGAACATGCGTTGTGTCTTAACCAGTTTGAAGTGTTGTGTATGCCTCTCCGGAACAGGGCACCCCTCAAGGGGGCTATATCAGGCGTCTCGTGGGAAGTTGATTTTGAAGAGATGAAAAATATTCCTGGAGTAATTGAAGTACGTCGAATGAATTGTGCGGTGAATGCTGAAAAAGTTACATGTTGCAATTGCGGTGGGAACCATGAAGCCACATCTTCAAATCAAATCAAATCAAATCAAATTGTATTTGTCACATACACATGGTTAGCAGATGTTAATGCGAGTGTAGCGAAATGCTTGTGCTTCTAGTTCCAACAATGCAGTAATAACCAACAAGTAATCTAACTAACAATTCCAAAACTACTGTCTTGTACACAGTGTAAGGGGATAAAGAATATGTACATAAGGATATATGAATGAGTGATGGTACAGAGCAGCATAGGCAAGATACAGTAGATGGTATCGAGTACAGTATATACATATGAGATGAGTATGTAAACAAAGTGGCATAGTTACGGTGGCTAGTGATACATGTATTACATAAGGATACAGTCGATGATATAGAGTACAGTATATACGTATGCATATGAGATGAATAATGTAGGGTAAGTAACATTATATAAGGTAGCATTGTTTAAAGTGGCTAGTGATATATTTACATCATTTCCCATCAATTCCCATTATTAAAGTGGCTGGAGTTGAGTCAGTGTCAGTGTGTTGGCAGCAGCCACTCAGTGTTAGTGGTGGCTGTTTAACAGTCTGATGGCCTTGAGATAGAAGCTGTTTTTCAGTCTCTCGGTCCCAGCTTTGATGCACCTGTACTGACCTCGCCTTCTGGATGATAGCGGGGTGAACAGGCAGTGGCTCGGGTGGTTGATGTCCTTGATGATCTTTATGGCCTTCCTGTGACATCGGGTGGTGTAGGTGTCCTGGAGGGCAGGTAGTTTGCTCCCGGTGATGCGTTGTGCAGACCTCACTACCCTCTGGAGAGCCTTAAGGTTGAGGGCGGAGCAGTTGCCGTACCAGGCGGTGATACAGCCCGCCAGGATGCTCTCAATTGTGCATCTGTAGAAGTTTGTGAGTGCTTTTGGTGACAAGCCAAATTTCTTCAGCCTCCTGAGGTTGAAGAGGCGCTGCTGCGCCTTCTTCACAATGCTGTCTGTGTGAGTGGACCAATTCTGTTTGTCTGTGATGTGTATGCCGAGGAACTTAAAACTTGCTACCCTCTCCACTACTGTTCCATCGATGTGGATAGGGGGGTGTTCCCTCTGCTGTTTCCTGAAGTCCACAATCATCTCCTTAGTTTTGTTGATGTTGAGTGTGAGGTTCCGAATGCCCCACAGGGGTGAAAGAGAATGAGGTGGCCAAAGTCGGGGTTATAAAGGGCATTTCATATGCAGTAGCTGTGAAAAGGGTTGAGGGTTTGAATGGTGCACCAGAAGAGTCCTTGGTAGTGGATAGGCCTACACTGTATGATGCAGGGGTTGAAAGGCACCAGCAGGATCCTGAAATGTTAAAGGTTAAGAAGGTGGACTTTGTGGCATTTATAGCTATGGTAATTAATGGGACTGCCAAGGTGGAGAGAAGGTCCAGGAAGATATAAATCATAGTGATTGTGGTGTAGCGGTTCCTGGGGCTGAAAGATTTCACATCAGAGGAGTTACATGGAATATTGGCACAATTCATACCACCCTCTCAGGTCCTAGAGCCTGAGAAGGGAGACATGGAGAACTAAATGAAGGAAAAAGTGGGAGTTGTTTATTTTGGCTATGTAATATTTTTATTAGGATGGATTAAGTTACTATCAGTATTACGTATGGATTTATTTATTTTTTGGTTTCAAACCGTCCAGTTGGTGGCGGCAATACAACGTTTTGAGTGTAGTCCACCATAAAACCCACAGAAGAAGAAGCAGAAACAAGCACTTGTTAAGGTCAGGTGTGGCCAATTATTGGGTGCAGCAAACACATCTGAACACACTTAACAAGACAGATCATGTTGATGACGCATAGAACAGAATGGATGTTTTAAATAACATTCTTAGAACGTTCTCTGAACGTTACTAAAGTTTTATTGTGGTCTTTATGGAAAGTTTTCCCGTTCTTGGAAAACGATTGGAGAACATGACTTTAAATAAAACCCTGATGAAACCATGGGTCCGGGTTAGGGTTTGGCTGGGGTAGGCCGTCATTGTAAATAATCATTTATTCTTAACTGAGTTGCCTAGTTAAATCAAGTTCAAATAAAAAATTGAGCATGACGAAAATAACTGCTCATAAAAGTTGTCGCGTTTGAAAAAATGGACTACTGCTCCTTTAAGAAAATATTTTTACGACCATGTTTTTACGTCATTGTGTACTCTTTTACGGCAACAGTCAATCAAAATGGAGTAACCAGCAAAAACATCAAGCTTGCTTGCTAATTAATTAGGGGCGTCATCTTATCTCTAAAGTTAAATTCATCGTATTACTAGCTGAGGTAATAATTTTATCAGTATGGCTGATAAGAAGAAACCGGACTCTTTCCATTACTTCATGAGTTACGATGATTTGAGTGACAGTAGCGATAGTAACAGCAGCGATTCTGATGAAGCGGGCCAGAAGAAATCAAGGGGGAAGGGGGGGACCGATGCTACTGGAAGCGGTAGCAAATCCCCCCAACACGGGACCAAGCGGGCTGCCAGTGGAGCTCCTCTACCAAAACCCGACGAGCTCTTCAAATCGGTCTCTAAGCCGTCCTTTCTGTACAACCCGCTGAATAAACAGATCGATTGGGAGAGCCGCGCCGTGAAAGCTCCAGAAGAGGTACTGTGTTTAACCAGCCAGCTAGCGTTCGTCCATTAGCTAGCTGTTGTCGTAACTAGTTGTTGACCAAGCTAACTAACGTTAACTACCTACTTGCTATGTATACTGAACAAAAATATAAACACAACATGTAAAGTGTTGGTCCCATGTTTCATGCGCTGAAATTAAAGATCCCAGAAATTGTCCATAAGCCCAAAAAATTTGCTTTTCTTTCATATGTTGTGCACAAATGTGTTTACATCCCTGTTATTGAGCATTTCTCATTTGCCAAAATAATCCATCCACCTGACAATGTGGCATATCAAGAAGATGATTACACAGGTGCACCTTGTGCTGGGGACAATAAAAGGCCACTCTAAAATGTGCAGTTTTGTCACACAACACAGTGTGCAATTTGTATGCTGACTGCAGGAATGTCCACCCGAGCTGTTACGAGAGAATTTAAGTTATTGAATCATCAACACATGATACATCTTCGACTGTTGTAGTGTAACAGTATAACTTTAGACCGTCCCCTCGCCCATACCCGGGCGAGAACCAGGGACCCTCTGCACACATCAACAACAGTCACCCACGAAGCATCGTTACCCATCGCTCCACAAAAGCCAAGCAAAAGCAGAGCAAGGGGAACTACTACTTCAAGGTCTCAGAGCAAGTGATGTCACCGATTGAAACGCTATTTAGTGCGCACCACCGCTAACTAGCTAGCCGTTTCACATCCATTACAGTAGGAAAGATGCATTGTTAAAACATGTGTAAGCCTAAATTCCATCGGGAAACCGGGCCCAGGTTAGGTGTACGTGTATCACCTTTTCAGTTCAAGAAACGGGTTTCTCTGTCCGAGTAGAAGAACGGAGAACTTCCAGCTCAGGGGGAAAGATGGCTGAAGCAGATGATGAAGTGGATTCTGAATACAATGGCTGTAAAATCAAGGAGAATTGGAGTATTGTCCAAAAGAATGGAAAACAAGCCGTCATTTTAGAGAATTTGTCAATACGTCCAACCGGCCTCACAACCTCAGACCATGTGTAACCGTGCCAGCCCAGGACCTACACATCCTGCTTCTTCACCTGCAAGATAGTTTGAAACCAGCCACCCGGACAGTTGATGAAACTGTGGGTTTGAAATTTCAGCAGAAATGGTCAGAAACAGTCTCAGGAAGCTCATCTGCGTGCTCGTCGTCCTCACCAGGGTCTTGACCTGACTACAGTTCACGTTGGAACTGACTTCAGTGAACAAATGCTCATCTTCGATGGCCACTGGCATGCTGGAGTAGTGTGCTCTTCACGGATGAATCTCGGTTTCAACTAACGGGCAAATGGTGTCATGAGGGCAAGTGGTTTGCTGATGTCAATGGTGTGAACAGTGCGCACCATGGTGGCGTTGGGGTTATGGGCGAGCCAGAAATCTTGCTTGTTTGTAGGTGACCAAATACTTATATTCCACCATAATTTGCAAATAAATTCATTAAAAATCCTACAATGTGATTTTCTGTATTTTTTTTTTCTCATTTTGTCTGTCATAGTTGAAGTGTACCTATGATGAAAATTACAGGCCTCTCTCATCTTTTTAATTGGGAGAACTTGCACAATTGGTGGCTGACTAAATACTTTTTTGCCCCACTGTAAATAGGGGAAACCTATAATTTTTCAATTGAAAAGATGAGTTACTTATAATTAACTTTTCCTGCAGCCTGCAAAGGAGTTCAAGGTGTGGAAGACTAACGCGGTGCCCCCTCAGACCTACGCCGCGGAAGCGGAGAAGCTCAAGAAGGGAGCTCCCCCAGGGATGGACATGGCCATAAAGTGGTCCAACATCTATGAAGATAACGGAGAAGACGCTCCGCAGCCTCACACCGGCAATGCTGTCTTCCTGCCCACAGAGGAACAGCCATCAGATTCCGGTAGGGAGAAAAGTGTTACCCGTGTGACTGACCGCATTCTGCCTGCTTAGTATTACATCTTCCTCCCTACAAAGGGTAGTGGTACACTGTCCATACATCTGCTCGAACCAGAGCCCTCTGCCTCGCAAACACACATAACTGCCCGCTTGACGAGGTACTAGCCGCTTGCGCCACCGAAAAGCTAGCAGCTATGCGACGGGTGTGCAGACATTTCAAGCTGTTGTGTGGGCTTACGGTACCAGCTTTACCTCTATCTGCTTATGCCTGCACATCTCTCAATTATTTTCAGGCAGAAAATGATTGATCTCTCTCCTCTGACACACAGTAACTTGATATTTACAGCAGGGGGGGGGGTCGGTGCTGGTTAGGCAGGATACAGTACGCAGCTGTGCATTCCCAGTTCATTTCTGAATGATTATGACGTGTTGTTTTCTCCCTGGTGTAGACGAGGACGGAGACAAGGCCTCTGCGAAGAAGCGTAGGGTGGAGAGCTTCCAGCAGAAGGAGAAAAGGAAGAGGGATCTGGGCCAGGCCACATCTGACAAGAGTTTCGTAGAGGAAGAGAAGAGGATCCTCAGGCAGAATGCGGATTGAGGCCCAGATCTGGTGTGAAGCTCGGGTCTGGCTGCCCTAAGCCTCTGACTGTCCTGCAGCTTTACCCCAGACACCCAACACTTTCCCTTCTTCTCCTCTGTGTCCAGCCCCTGGTTATGTGAATGGTCCAGTACTCGTCTACCTAGGACACATGATATAGATGTTATTGTTCTGAAAACATTTGGACTGTTATTTTTAATCCCTTGTTATATCTTTGAGCATATTATCCAAACACTAGTGGAAAACGCACGTATTACTGAGTGTGTCTAGGTATTGATCAATGTTTCGTTGTAAATACACGACCACCTGATCTACATAATATAGTCTGGATTTGGATGAATGTCTCTGGACTGCGTTGGGCAAATCAATGTGTTCATCTGTTTGGATCATGAGCAGATTTATTTTTTTAAATGGCAACTTATTTTTGAAAAGCAAGAAATGTATGGTAAATACATTTAGATTATTACTGTCTCTACATGTCTCTGTTGGTGAGACATTAGGTCAAGAAAGACTGCATTTACTAGAGTAATAAACTGTTCCTCAACATGTAATATTCGCTAGATGGCAGCATTGGGCCACATTTGGTACACAACCTTTTCACTGGGGGGAGTAGTATCTTAAATGTTGCCATGTCTTTTAATGCGTCTTTACAATATGTATACAGTTAACCACACACTGACAGTTTTGTCTGTTTTGTAGTAAATTCCGTTGTCTTACACAACTGATGCAATAAATGGAATGTGAATATAAGGCTTGCTGATTGGCTCTGTCTTATCTTGAACTTAGAAATCAGCATTGATGTGAGAGTACTAGTAACACAAGCATAACTCTACTGAACAAAACAAAATGGTGTGTTTTGGATCTTAATGCTCAAAGTGCTATATTTAAGCAATAAGGCACGTGGGGGTGTGGCATATGGCCTATATACCACGGCTAAGGGCTGTTCCATTATAAACTGGTTACCAGCGTAATTAGAGCAGTTAAAATGTTGTCATACCCATGGTATATGGGCTTATATAGCATGGCTGTCAGCCAATCACCACTCAGGGCTGAAACCACCCAGTTTATAATGTGAAAAGTGTGTGGCTTTTGTTGTCGAGAGTAACTTAAAACTACTTTTGGTCATTCTGTTACGGCAGTGTACTTCAGATAAGTCAAGGATGTTTCTCATTACATGGAAACACCTGAGAAGTTATTCTGTCAAACATTAACCCATGTTCTGGATTTTTTTTTTAATGACTAAAAGTCCTTTTATAGCTACTCATTTAAAATGAAACTACACCTTGGTGATATGGGCATACTGTTAATGAATACAGTGTTCCTTTGGTCTTACATTGACTTTGTTCATATTAAATTCATTGACTTGTTTTTATAACCTGGATTTCTGAGAATGTGCTCTGATTGACATGCATGAAATGTGAATTCCCTATTTAAATTTCTTTAGTAGTAAATGGAGCAAATATGTTTTTTTAGCCCAAGAAAAAAAAGCTGTGTTTCCGCAACGCTTCTGTGATCTGAGGAATTCCTACCATATCAGTCATCGACCGCTGACATGAAATACTGGCAAATATGCTTTTGATAACATTCCACCTCCAGGTATGTGCCTGGCCTTGCCTGAAATGCATACCTAATCCAGTTTTGGAAGAAGAAACGTTGTTATTCCACAATACTAACTTAATTAACAGAGTGAAAACAAATACCTGCCTGCTTTCCACCAGTGGAGGCTGCTGAGGGAGGACAGCTCATAGTAATGGCTGGATTTATCAAATCATTTGGCCTTTATTTAACTAGGCAAGTCAGTTAAGAACAAAATCTTATTTACATAGGAAAGGTGGGTTAACTGCCTTGTTCATGGGCAGAATGACAGATTTTTTACCTTGGGGATTTGATCTTGCAACCTTTCGGTTAGTAGTCCAACACTCTAACCACTAGGCTACCTGCCGCCCCAGAATGGAGTCAATGGAATGGTATCAACCACAAACACATGGTTTCCATATGGTTGATACCATTCCATTGACTCCATTCCAGCCTTTATTCTGAGCCGTTCTCCCCTCAACAGCCTCCACTGCTTTCCACCAGACACTGGGAAATTAATTCACCTTTCAGCAGGACAAAAAACACAAGGCCAAATCTACACTGGAGTTGCTTACCAATTTGACAGAGCTTGAAAAAATGTGAAATTAATAATGGGCACATGTTGCACAATCCAGGTGTGGAAAGCTCTTAGAGACTTACCCAGAAAGACACACTGTAATTGCTGCCAAATGTGATTCTAACATGTATTGACTCAGGGGTGTGAATACTTATGTCACTGAGAGGTTTCTGTATTTAATTTGCAATACATTTGCAAAAATGTTTTTAAAAAAGGGTTTTGAGTGCCTTAGACCATGTGTCTTTCCACCGCTCTGCTCTGGTTCAGAACTGGTTTCAGCAACATCCACATTTCACCTGTTCTATATCTTCCACCATACTCTCCATTCCTCAACCCTATAGAATATTTTTTTCTCGGCATGGCGGTGGAAGGTATATGATCTCCGTTCCAGGCTAAGGTAACCCTCATCCAAGCCATGGAGGAGGGCTGTGACCATATGGAGGTAGCAGCAATGCAAGGATGGATTCGTCATTCAAGACGTTTCTTTCCAAGGTGTCTTGCTAATGACAACATTGCCTGCGATGTTGATGAAATTCTCTGGCCAGATCCAGCTAGGCGAAGAGACAATGTCTAGTTATTTTTTTATTTATTTTTTTGAACTTACAATATGTAAAGTGACGTTTGGTTACAGTATTATGAATCTCCATGTCAACATTTTGGGCGTGTTGAGAAATAAATTAGTTTCTTCAGTCTGCAACATTGGTCTTGTGTAGTGTTTGGTGAATTTACATTATATTTGGACTTTGTTGATAGTAGCCTACTCTGCTCCACCCAGGAGGCATGTCCAAACTTTTGACTGGTACTGTAATCTCTATTAAACAAAACAAACAAAACAAAAACAGATCATTCTGGAGTTCTATTTTGACAGTAAAATATAGCAACTGTTGTCTAATTAGCAACCCCAAATTCATGACAATCACTGGAATAGGTTGCACAAAATATCTTGAGTCATGCATTCCTGCTTGGACGTGTTAGATGAAACAAGTTATTTCTTGAATACGTCAGTAGTCTATTTATTACACTTCCTATAGAGCACTAATAGAGCAATCTTACTTTATAAGATGATTACTCATTATCTGACCAAATCATGGACTGGTGCCACCAACTGTAAAAGTTAGTTGCAGCAGTGATACCAGAGGAAAATGTTAGTCTGGAGCCCTGTAATAATAGTAATTAACACTTAGGGTAGGGTGTTGATTCAGGGGTACAGATATGCCAATTTGCCACTGATTTGCAATATATCTTAATTCTTTGGCTTGGCTTTTATAACTTATAAGGCTTAAGCAGACAGGCAGACAGACAGACAGACAGGCAGTGCAGCAGATAACATGCTGATAGAGATGGACAGGCAGACAGACAGACAGACCGTGACAGCAGAGAAGATGCTCAGACAGACAGACAGACAGACAGACACAGACAGACAGACAGGCTGACAGGCAGAGAAGATGCTGAGACAGGCAGTGCAGCAGAGAAGATGCTGATAGAGATGGACAGACAGACCGTGACAGCAGAGAAGATGCTGAGACAGACAGACAACGACAGCAGAGAAGATGCTGAGACAGACAGACAACGACAGCAGAGAAGATGCTGAGACAGACAGTGCAGCAGAGAAGATGCTGAGACAGACAGTGCAGCAGAGAAGATGCTGAGACAGGCAGACAGACAGACAGGCAGAGAAGATGCTGAGCCAGACAGACAATGACAGCAGAGAAGATGCTGAGACAGATAGACAACGACAGCAGAGAAGATGCTGAAACAGATAGTGCAGCAGAGAAGATGCTGAGCCAGACAGACAACGACAGCAGAGAAGATGCTGAGACAGACAGTGCAGCAGAGAAGATGCTGAGACAAGCAGACAGACAGACAGGCAGAGAAGATGCTGAGACAGACAGACAACGACAGCAGAGAAGATGCTGAGACAGATAGTGCAACAGAGAAGATGCTGAGACAGATAGTGCAGCAGAGAAGATGCTGAGACAGACAGTGCAGCAGAGAAGATGCTGAGACAAGCAGACAGACAGACAGGCAGAGAAGATGCTGAGACAGACAGACAACGACAGCAGAGAAGATGCTGAGACACATAGACAGCACAACAGGGAGGCTAACAAAATGGCTAGAGCAGAGGCATAGTTATAGTGGTACCTCCAGTAGAGTGGTACATCCTCTGAATGTAGTTTGTATTTGTACATCATTACGAGTGAACTACTTCAAGTGTAGGAAACCTATTACATACAGGTTTGATAACAGGCATGAGTTGATACGTTTACTGTAAGGTCAAATGTATGTCCTTTATAAATGTCATGCATAAGCGGGGTTGGGTAGGTTACTTTCTAAATGAAATCCATTACAGTTACTATTGACTTCTCCAAAATTGTAATCAGTAACATAACTTTTGGATTACCCAAACTCAGTAATGTAATCTGGTTACTTTTAGATTACTTTCCCCTTAAGAGGCATTAGAAGAAGACAAAAATATATGTTACCAACTGATCGACATCTATTGCAGGATAAATCAATGTTAAAGTTTACATAGCTGGCCTTATATGGATGTTACATTTTACTTTATGGGTTGGTTATGTAGGCTTCTTCAAACCCATCGCTTTCTACTCCATATAATAATATGATTCAATTATATCTTTACATTAAAAACCAAAGTCTATCAGAATTCCAGTCATTCCAATAAATGTTACACCCCTTGATCTTCAAGAACAGGACTTGGAAATATTGAAGTACAGATTAGCCAAATTGTTTTACCTGAGCATGACCCCAAAACTAAGGATTTATTAGCCAGCCCTACTCTGTTGGTTTTGATTTTGTTGTCATGGAGAACTGATTGAGCTCATTGAGTTGAGTTGAAAAATAAATGCTGCGCTCATGGAATTGCATGCTTTGAGCACTACTGAAAAGTGTTATTTACACGTAAAAAATGAATGTCATATTTGCTATAGGCCTATTGTTTACCTTTTTGTTGGTGGCACTTTGATATGCTAATAATATGCAGCTGTTTAAAGAGAAAATCCACAGATGAAACAATAACAAAACGGTTTTGATAAAAAGCTGAGGGATGGGCCTGGAGAAATGTAACCACTCTCAGATTAATACACAGAGCTACGGATGCAAGGACTGACCCTCCATGATAGCCACATATGTGTTTTAACCATGTTATGAGGCTATACAGTGTTTGTTTACAAACATTGGAGAAAACAAGCTTATATTTAGTGTTCTGATGGAGTGTGACAGTTGAACTAAGCTCATGAAGCATTTATAAGTTATATTCTTCAAGAATCAATGGATAAACATAATTTATAAGTCCAAAAATGGATGTAGCATAAAGCCCAGCTCTGTGGAGTGTACTGCTTAAAGTGGTCCTATGGACAGATCCTCCAATCTCCTCTGTGGAGCTTTGCAGCACCTTCAGGGTTATCTTTGGTCTCTTTGTTGCCTCTCTGATTAGTGCCCTCCTTGCCTGGTCTGTGAGTTTTGGTGGGCGGCCCTCTCTTGGCAGGTTTGTTGGGGTGCCATATTCTTTCCATTCTTAGATAATGGATTTAATGGTGCTCCGTGGGATGTTCAAAGTTTCTGATATTTTAGGGGCTTCATAGCAAAGGGGTGAATACACATGCACGTACCACTTTCTTCTTTGTTTTATTTAAACAAGTCATTTGTTTAATTTCACTTCACCAATTTGGACTATTTTGTGTATGTCCATTACATGAAATCCAAATAAAAATCTATTTAAATTACAGGTTGTAATGCAGCAAAATAGGAAAAACGCAAAGGGGGAGAATACTTTTGCAAGGCACTGTATATGCCTGATAAGTGAACTACTCCATGCGTGATGTATCATATGCTCATGAAATGGGTTGTTCCACGAAAAGAGTGTCTTTTGCATCCCTTTGATATTTTAAGTAGGACTTGGGCACCAATATTGAATTTTAAATAATAAATTCAGCATTTTGACATGTCCCTCCATGCACCCTCTGTGACTTCTAGGAAGATTTTAACTTCGCGAAATGTTGGGGTTAAGTGGGATTTCACTATCATTGTAAAGCCCTAGTTATTTTGTTGCTTTGGCAAATTCCTTTCTGAAGATGATTATTTATTTTATGTGATTAGTGATTCATTTAAGTCTGTCCCTGTTACATTCCCTTTAAAATATTGGAACATCTAGAAGTCAAATCATAGTGTAAAAGCAGGTGAGTTGGTTCTACTCTTTGGCCATTTTCTGGTGTTTTGTGTTGGAAAACTGAGTTGGTCGAACATAACAAGTCAACCCTGTTGTCAATAGATAGACAGGCTAGACATTTTTTAAAGAACCTGTGCAATCGAAATTCAGTTTATCCTGTTTTATCATATTGTAGAACAGCTGATGAAACTAACACTGTAAATGTTTTTATTTTATTTTGTCAGTGTTATTTCCTGATAGTTGCTGGTTGAAAATACAATCTACACAGGACCTAATCAGCAGGTTCGCGTCGGCGGAAGTTTCGGCTTGCAATGGTGACATCACCATTCAGTAAATTGGTTAATAGACCAATATCAAAAAATTCCAAACCTCTCTGCCAATAATAGCTAGTTTTTTTCCCCCTTCCCACTCAGACCACTCCCAGACATCCTTTTTATCCACGCCAAACTTGATGCAAAACCACGCCCAAGAGTAACCTAACAACATTCAAAGCCATGCTGATTGGTCAGAGTTTGGATGTTCTCTGTGATGAATTAAATGCGTATGAGAGAGTAAGAACTCTAGAGAGGGAATCCCCGTGAACGTGGAGTTTGCTCATGCCTGCCATGCCACAAACCTTAGGAGATGTGCAGTTTCGTGGCCTCATTTAAAATGAGCTAAACGAAAGGCAAGCAACATGTGACTCTGTAGATCAGTGGTTCCCCAATGCTGGAAGTGGGGCCCCGATTAAAAAACTGTGATTGTCAGTTCCCCAATGCTGGAAGTGGGGCCCCAATTGAAAAACAGTGATTGTCAGTAATAGTGAATCAATGGAGCTAGCTTTGCCCATTCAGCTAGAGTTATCTATGCAGCATCTCTTTTAGTTGCCAACTAGCACAAATGTCAAGTATCTCAATAGTCCTTTAGTAAACAACCTAAGCTAACACTAGATGATGCACACTGCTAGACAGCTTCAGTCCAATCGGCGTTTTCAATTAGCGATAACACTTTATATAATTCACAGCTTACTTACCTCTAAAGACAATGCAATTATCCATGATGTCGATGCTATCCATCTGGTCAGGCTGGCTGCAATCACTCAATAAAAAGCTACATAATTTAACTCAATTTCATATACAAATTCGGGAAAATGCTAAATATGGATGGCAGTGTTTTGTTTTGGTGGGGATTCCGTCTCTAGCGTTCTTCCCAGTGTTGTCAACTCCTCAGTAAGGAAAGTAGCTATTGGCTGTCCTAAAAGTTGCTAGAAGTCGCTAAATGACAGCATCACCTAATTTACATAATTGGCCATGTGCATGTAATTGTGATGGACGCTGTAGGAGAGAGGAATAACATCGTGGGAGTGACAAAAAGTGAGTAAAAAACACCCTAAATATGTTTAGAACTACAAATGAGCAAGCTGCAGAGAGCGGCACACACAGCGAATAAGAACCAGATATTTGAGGCCATACTCCTCCTTCAGTACTTTGTGGACCCCATTGTTAATCCCCGTCATAACAGAGGCATTGTCAGTTCCTATCCCCAGGAGTTTCTCTTTTTTAAGACAACACTTCTCGAGGAAAGCCACAACAGCACGGGCTATAGATTTGGCATCTCCTCCCTCCAACTCAACAAGTCCCAGAAATGTTGATACAATTGTCTGCTTGGTGTCACTAAAGTACCTCATCTCAACCCCCAGGTACTTAGAAACACTTACATTCGTGGACTCATCGAGGAGGAGGCTGAAACGTTGGTCACCCACATCTGCAACCAACTCAGAAAGTATGGTGCTAGAACACCATTAATCATTTCTGTACACTTTGTCCTGTGCATTTTGAAGTGGGTAGCAGCTGAGAAGTGGTTAGCAGCTGAGAATGCTTCTCCAATGGGATCACATGCCAACATGGAACAGTGTTCAGCGATAGCTAATGCCATGGTGGCCTCAGCCTTTTTTGCAGAGTCAATTATTTTAACCATGAATGGCAGCTCAAAAGGCTTAGCCTTTCAGAGTATGTTTTTGAGTTTACGTGTTTTTTTACATCACTAAAAACTAGAAATCAGCCTTACAATACAGGCAGTATGCCCATGTATCATCTCCAATAAACGGCTTCAACCAGCCTTTGAATTCAGGGTTTGATTCCTACTCCTTTCTGTATTTTTGAGTGTACAGTTTAGACTGAGACATGATGAGCTAACCAGCTAGATGTTTAGCTTATGTCACAAAGAGGCACACACACAGTGTACAAGCCGAGTAAGTGACTGAGGCTGTGTGAGTCAAATGCAGTGATTTATTTTAGACAAAGAACATTTTACATTTACATCCCGCCCTGAATGTAAGCCAGGGCGGGATTAGCCAGCAGAGGCTTCCCTCATGCGCAATTCATTTGCAGTCTGGACGGGGAGGGGTGAACATCTCCTGCTCTGACTGCAGCTGGGAGGGACTGCTGCGCGAGGACTGGGCCGCCTGTGAGTGCTTTGGAACGGGGTGGGGCCCACGGCAGCACCTGCTGCTCGTTGAGAAGAGTAAGAACGATACCTGCTTTCATGTCAGAGTCTCCAAAAGTCTCTAATAACACCAGAAAAAGTCACTAAATTTGTCGCTAGTAGATTTTTTGAAAATGTGTCGCTAGACGGGTCTGAATACTCGCTAAATATAGCAACAGGGTCGCTAAGTTGGCAACAACGCTCTTCCTTCTCTCTCGCGCCTTAACTTCTCACAGGGAACAACAGAACTCTGACCAATCAGCGCGGCTTTAAATGTTGCTAGGTTTCTCATGGACGTGGTTTTGCATCAAGTTTGGCATGGATATAAAGGACACCTCCCAGACAGTCCTAGCAAAATTCTTGCTTGAGAAATAGTTGTGTGCTAAAAAGCTATTTTTGGCCATTTTAATGGAAATCTATTACAGTACTTAATCTATTAAGGTACTTCATTCAGAAATTATTTGATATTGATATAAAAATGGCTGCATTGGGCCTTTAACAAAGCACTTTGTTTTGTGAAGCTTGCATTCAATTGATTTAAGTTGAAATCATCATATCTGTTACTTTATTTGACACTTAACAGGCACTAGCTATAGTATTATTATTAATTTTTTTATCTATTGAGATGGGAAATCATGTTTTTTTTAGGTTGAAAATTAGCTCTTTATGACAGAATGTTAGCAGTTGGTGAAATCAAAGGTTTTCTTTTGACAAAGTTACACTTGGTGGAAGTTACACTTGGTCCACAGTTGGTGGAACGACCACATTTTGTACTGTATTTTATGTGTCATATAACTAGTAAAAACAAGCCTTTAATGATGATGTCCAAGCATGACAAACAGAGTGCACTCTGGGACAAGACCTATTTAATCCATAGCTCTGGCTGCTACTGCTCTGCTCTTAAAAATCCTTAACTACTCATTTCCAGTGAAACTGTACCTGTGTTATGGACATACAGTTAAAGTCGGAAGTTTAGGTTGGAGTCATTGAAACTCGTTTTTCAACCACTCCACAAATTTCTTGTAAACAAACTATAGTTTTGGCAATTTGGTTAGGACATGTACTTTGTGCATGACACAAGTAATGTTTCCAACAATTGTTTGCAGACAGATTATTTCACTTATAATTCACTGTATCACAATTCCAGTGGGTCAGAAGTTTACATACACTAAGTTGACTGTGCCTTTAAACAGCTTGGAAAATTCCAGAAAATGATGTCATGGCTTTAGAAGCTTCTGATAGGCTAATTGACATCATTCGAGTCAATTGGAGGTGTACCTGTGGATGTATTTCAAGGCCTACCTTCAAACTCAGTGCCTCTTTGCTTGACATCATGGGAAAATCAAAAGAAATCAGCCAAGACCTCAGAAAAAAAATTGTAGACCTCCACAAGTCTCGTTCATCCTTGGGAGCAATTTCCAAACGCCTGAAGGTACCACGTTCATCTGTACAAACGCAAGTACAAACACCATGGGACAACGCAGCCGTCATACTGCGTCATACCGTCATACTGCTCAGGAAGGAGACGTGTTCTATCTCCTAGAGATGAACGTACTTGGGTGCAAAAAGTGCAAATCAATCCCAGAACAACAGCAAAGGACCTTGTGAAGATGCTGGAGGAAACAGGTACAAAAGTATCTATATCTACAGTAAATCGAGTCCTATATCGACATAACTTGAAAGGCCGCTCAGCAAGGAAGAAGCCACTGCTCCAAAACCGCCAAAAAAAGCCAGACTATGGTTTGCAACTGCACATGGGGACAAAGATTGAACCTTTTGGAGAAATGTCCTCTGGTCTGATGGAAAAAAATATAACTGTTTGGCCATAATGACCATCGTTATGTTTGGAGGAAAAAGGGGGAGGCTTGCAAGCCGGAGAACACCATCCCAACCGTGAAGTATAGGGGTGGCAGCATCATGTTGTGGGGGTGCTTCGCTGCAGGAGGGACTGGTGCACTTCACAAAATAAATGACATCAGTTAAAGCTCAGTCGCAAATGGGTCTTCCAAATGGACAATGACCCCAAGCATACTTCCAAAGTTGTGGGAAAATGGCTTAAGGACAACAAAGTCATGGTATTGGAGTGGCCATCACAAAGCCCTGACCTCAATCCCATCAAAAATTTGTGGGCAGAACTGAATAAGCGTGTGTGAGCAAGGAGGCCTACAAACCTGACTCAGTTACACCAGATCTGTCAGGAGGAATGGGCCAAAATTCACCCAAATTATTGTGGGAAGTTTGTGGAAGGCTCCCTGTAATGCTACCAAATACTAATTGAGTGTATGTAAATTTCTGACCCACTGGGAATGTGAAGAAAAAAAAAAAAAAGCTGAAATTAAATAATTCTCTACTATTATTCTGACATTTCACATTCTTAAAATAAAGTGGTGATCCTAACTGACCTAAGACAGGGAATTTTTACTAGGATTAAATGTCAGGAATTGTGAAAAACTGAGTTTAAATGTATTTGGTTAAGGTGTATGTAACCTTCCGACTTCATCTGTAGTTAATGAAGACATTTTTTTCCATAATGTGCTAGTTGCAGTATCAAACCCAAATTATGATGGTACATCCACTTATAATTTCATCCCATGACTCTGGCCACGGCTATTATCTAACTGCTGGTGAGCTGTGTGGTGGTCTGTATTTACACCCTGAGGACTGCTAAGTGCCAGAAAAAAGGGCTGTCAGGCTGTCACCAAGGCTCGCTGGGAATGCTAGGTGGTGGGTGCTGTGTAGAGGAGCAGACCTGGGTTCAAATACTATTTCAAATTTCAATTACATTATCTGTCCTTGATTGAGCTTGCCTGGCCAATAGAATTGTCCAAAACCTGCAAACACTGCCCATCTGACAACTCCAGACAGGCAAGAGCAAGAGCACAAAGTATTTGAAAGATGACGAGTAGTATTTAAACCCAGTCTCCTGAGTGCAGAGAGACGTGTCTTGTGTTGTCTCTCTCTTCCCACTGCCAGCAGGGGCCACAGGCAGATATTTCTTAGAAGTTACTTTTCACACCACTGGCCGGCCCATACTGACAAACAGATGTTGCACAGTGGAAAACACGGAATAACAGCTAGTAGGGACAAATCCTTTCTTAAATCTGTCATTAAATGCTTAATGTAAGGCAACATAAGCAGTGGTAGAAAAAGGCCCCAAATCCTGGTAACCTCACATAGGTCTTATTTCAGACTAAAGGGGAATATTAACTTGTGTAAATCAATTGTATCTGCTGTGTAAGTACAGGTAGTAACATACGGAATATATATGTAATGTACGTAATGTATGTATGTATATGTATGTATGTAATATAGAATGAAAATACAGAAATTGTAAGGCATAAATGATAAGAACTCATTCAAAATCAATTGTTTTACTGTTGATTGATGCAGGCACGCAATAGGCTACTTTGTAGACATTAGAGTTTATTCATTCATCCTTCTCTGTGCTTTTACTCAGTGGTGGAAAAAGTACTTTATTGTCATACTTTAGTAAAAGGAATGATAGTGTACCTTAATAGAAAATGACGGAGGCGGCTTAGGGTAGAGAAATTAACATTAAATTCTCTGGCAACAGCTCTGGTGGACATTCCTGCAGTCAGCATGCCAATTGCACGCTCCCTCAAAACTTGAGACATCTATGGCATTGTGTTGTGTGACAAAACTGCACATTTTAGAAAACTGCACATTTTATTTCAGCTCATGTAACATGGGATCTGCACTTTACATATTGTACAATTTTCTTGTTTTTTTAAGTTACGGATAAAGGGCACACTCCAACACTCATAATTTACAAATAAAGCTTTTGTGTTTAGTGAGTCCGCCAAATCAGCGGCAGTAGGGATGACCACATGTTTTCTTGATAAGTACGTAACTGGACCGTTTTCCTGTTCTGCTAAGCATTAAAAATGTAATGAGTACTATTGGGTGTCAGGGCAAATGTATCGGACTAAAAAGTAAATATTTTCTTTAGGAATGTAGTGGAGTAAAAGTAAAAGTTGTAAAAGAAATATAAGTAGTAAAGTACAGATAACCAAAAAATTACTTAAGTAGTACTTCAAAATATTTTTACTTAGTTACTTTACACCACTGAACGTAAGGCAACACGTTGCTGTTGCAGATGTACATCAGACGTGTGTTAGTGAGATGTGTGTGTGTGTTTTCATTACATTTCTTTACAGGTAGTGTTATAAACCTACACTGAGGTTACAAAACAATAAGAAAATCTTCCTAATATTGAGTCAACAGCCTCAATTTGTCGGGCATGGACTTTACAAGGTGTCGAAAGCATTCCACGGGGACGCTTTGCCCATGTTGACTCTAATGCTTCCAACAGTTTTGTCAAGTTGGCTGGATGTCCTTTGGGTGGGGGACCATTCTTGATAAACACGGGAAACTATTGAGCATGAAAAATCCAGTAGCGTTGCAGTTCTTGACACAAACCAGTGCGCCTGGCACCTATTACCAGACCCGTTCAAAGGCACTTAAATATTTTGTCTTGCCCATTCACCCTCTGAATGGCGCACACATGCACAATTCATGTCTCAAGGCTTAAAAACCCTCCTTGAACTGGTTTCCTCCCCTTAATCTACACTGATTGGAGTGGTTTTAACAGGTGACATCAATAAGAGATCAGAGCTTTGACCTGGATTCACCCGGTCAGTCTGTCATGGAAAGAACAAGTGTTCCCAATGCTTTGTGCACAGTGTATAGTAGACCAGAGCATTTCGTTGAGTGGTATTGTGAGTGATTTTAAAGAGGAAAGACAAACACACACACACAGGCCATGGCCCCATTCACTTAATAGAACCTGGACAGGCCTGAGATCAATGATGTATGGCAGTAAAGTGGAGCCAAACCCAGAGAGGAGAGATTGGTGATGAATGGTGAACAGAAGCAAAGAGGTAGACAGGAGACAAAGAGTCTGACTGTGATGATAAACATGTCAGTGGCTGTCTGTTGATAAAGCCAAGCAGAGGGAAAGGCAGGGCAGGAGGGCTAGCCCCAACCCACTGAGCCCAGCCAGGCCCTAAGTGGCTAACGGTAGCTAATAGGCTAATAGGAAAGATGTGTATCTCTACATCTCTGTAAAGGTCTTGTCCTGCATCAAGAGGCTTAAGTGGCCGGAGCAGGTCGAGTAGCAAACACATGCACTGGATTGGAGGCTTAGAGATAACACTGCCCTGGTCTGGGTGTGTCAATTTGTTGGTGAGTGTGTTGTCTAGATGCTTAACAGTGTGTACTACTAATAAAGCTGTGTCAAGATTTTAGGGAAGGGGTTGTGATGTGATGTCAACATATTGTTTGGCAGTGGTTGGAGTACAGATTAATGTCTGCATTTCAATGTATAAACAAATAAAACATGTTCACTTTAGGGACAATATCACAATAAACTGTCAGTTTGACTGCTACTGTATTTTCCCAGCCTCACCAAAAAAAAAAAAAAAAGTATTATTCACCTCAAATCTGAAATCCACAATAGAAGCTAGCCAGTTTACTGGCTAACGTTTGTATTCAGCTAACCAAGGTTGGTGGTCATCAGCTATCCTTTAGCTCGAAAAGCTATCGCCAGTTTTGTACAACGTGACTCAGACCAGAGCCTACCGGACCTAATTTCTCTCCATATCCCCGGCTTTCAACCGCAAGCTCTGGACATTTACACCTGGATCTTGCAGCTAGATAGCTGCTATCCAAGTGACTATTGGCTTACATTGGTCCCGGAGCAAACATCAATTATTCCGGAGTTAGCCAGCTGAAGAGTTCCATCAGCCACTCCTGGGCTACAAACACCTATCCGGACCCGTTTTACTGCCGATGCGGAGCCCCACAGGGCCTTCACGACGGTACTACCGACGTTATCTGCCCGAGGGAGTTATCCAAATGGCCTCTCCGTCGCGACGTTACCTGAACACCCATCTGCGGCTGTCTTATCGGCTGCTATCTGAATAGGTCTATCGGACAATTTTCTTGGGTCACTATAACTATATCTATTTTGCCAATTGGATTGGTCCCCTCTACCACACGGAACCCCACTAATCTACCGACGGAAACGCACGAGGTGGCTAAAATAAGACCTCCATCCTATGCTAGCTTGCTACCGAAGGCCCGGCTAGCCGTCTGAATCGCTGTGACCCCAACCAACCTCACTACTCACTGGACCCTTATGATCACTCGACTAAGCATGCCTCTCTTGATGTCAATATGCCTTGTCCATTGCTGTTCTGGTTAGTGTTTATTGGCTTATTTCACTGTAGAGCCTCTAGCCCTGCTCATTATACCTTATCCAACCTTTCAGTTCCACCACCCACACATGCGATTACACCTGGACCTGGTTTCAATGATGTTTCTAGAGACAATATCTCTCTCATCATCACTCAATGCCTATGTTTACCTCCACTGTATTCACATCCTACCATACCTTTGTCTGTACATTATACCTTGAAGCTATTTTATTGCCCCCAGAAACCTCCTTTTACTCTCTGTTCCAGACGTCCTAGACGACCAATTCTCATAGCTTTTAGCTTTTAGCCGTACCCTTATCCTACTCCTCCCCTGTTCCTCTGGTGATTTAGAGGTGAATCCAGGCCCTGCAGTGCCTAGCTCCACTCCTATTCCCCAGGCGCTCTCTTTTGATGACTTCTGTAACCGTAATAGCCTTGGTTTCATGCATGTTAACATTAGAAGCCTCCTCCCTAAGTTTGTTTTATTCACTGCTTTAGCACACTCTGCCAACCCGGATGTCCTAGCCGTGTCTGAATCCTGGCTTAGGAAGACTACCAAAAACTCTGAAATCTCCGTCCCTAACTACAACATTTTCACACAAGATAGAACGGCCAAAGGGGGCGGTGTTGCAATCTACTGCAGGCTATTCTGTTCAGTTCTGTCCTACTATCAAGGTCTGTACCCAAACAATTTGAACTTCTACTTTAAGAAATCCACCTCTCTAAAAACAAGTCTCTCACTGTTGCCGCCTGCTATAGACCACCCTCTGCCCCCAGCTGTGCTCTGGACACCATATGTGAACTGATTGCCCCCCATCTATCTTCAGAGCTCGTGCTGCTAGGTGACCTAAACTGGAACATGCTTAACACCCCAGCCATCCTACAAACTAAGCTTGATGCCCTCAATCACACACAACTGATCAATGAACCTACCTGGTACCACCCGAAAGCCGTAAACACGGGCACCCTCATAGATATCATCCTAACCAACTTGCCCTCTAAATACACCTCTGCTGTTTTCAACCAAGATCTCAGCGATCACTGCCTCATTGCCTGCATCCGTAATGGGTCAGCGGTTAAACGACCTCCACTCATCACTGTCAAACGCTCCCTGAAACACTTCCGCGAGCAGGCCTTTCTAATCAACCTGGCCCGGGTATCCTGGAAGGATATTGACCTCATCCCGTCAGTAGAGGATGCCTGGTTATTCTTTAAAAATACCTTCCTCACCATCTTAAATAAGCATGCCCCATTCAAGAAATTTAGAACCAGGAACAGATATAGCCCTTGGTTCTCTCCAGACCTGACTACCCTTAATAACCAACACAAAAACATCCTATGGCGTTCTGC
Organism: Oncorhynchus clarkii lewisi; assembly: GCF_045791955.1. Taxonomy (NCBI): domain Eukaryota; kingdom Metazoa; phylum Chordata; class Actinopteri; order Salmoniformes; family Salmonidae; genus Oncorhynchus; species Oncorhynchus clarkii. Next base: position 82,310,566 of record NC_092151.1, on the reverse strand, counting down.
ATTAGCATCGAACAGCCCCAGTGATATGCAACTTTTCAGTGAAGCTAGAAACCAATATACACAGGCAGTTAGAAAAGCCAAGGATAGCTTTTTCAAGCAGAAATTTGCTTCCTGCAACACAAACTCAAAAAAGTTCTGGGACACTGTAAAGTCCATGGAGAATAAGAACACCTCCTCCCAGCTGCCCACTGCACTGAGGATAGGAAACTCTGTCACCATGCTTTCCACCTGGCTACCCCTACCCCGGTCAACAGCACTGCACTCCCCACAGCAACTTGCCCAAGCCTTCCCCATTTCTCCTTCTCCCAAATCCAGTCAGCTGATGTTCTGAAAGAGCTGCAAAATCTGGACCCCTACAAATCATCTGGGCTAGACAATCTGGACCCTTTCTTTCTAAAATGATCTGCCGAAATAGTTGCAACCCCTATTACTAGCCTGTTCAACCTCTCTTTCGTGATTCCCAAAGATTGGAAAGCAGCTGCGGTCATCCCCCTCTTCAAAGGGGGGGGGGACACTCTTGACCCAAACTGCTACAGACCTATATCTATCCTACCCTGCCTTTCTAAGGTCTTCGAAAGCCAAGTCAACAAACAGATTACCGACCATTTCGAATCCCACCACACCTTCTCCGCTAGGCAATCTGGTTTCAGAGCTGGTCAAGGGTGCACGTCAGCCACGCTCAAGGTCCTAAACGATATCTTAACCGCCATCGATAAGAAACAATACTGTGCAGCCGTATTCATTGACCTGGCCAAGGCTTTCGACTCTGTCAATCACCACATCCTCATTGACAGACTCGATAGCCTTGGTTTCTCAAATGATTGCGGCAGGGGTAGCCTAGTGGTTAGAGCGTTGGACTAGTAACCGGAAGGTTGCAAGTTCAAACCCCCGAGCTGACAAGGTACAAATCTGTCATTCTGCCCCTGAACGGGCAGTTAACCCACTGTTCCTAGGCCGTCATTGAAAATAAGAATTTGTTCTTAACTGACTTGCCTAGTTAAATAAAGGTAAAATAAAATAAAAATTGCCTAGAGTGGTTTACCAACTACTTCTCTGATAGAGTTCAGTGTGTCAAATCGGAGGGCCTGTTGTCCGGCTGTCTCTATGGGGGTGCCACAGGGCTCAATTCTTTGTCCGACTCTCTTCTCTGCATACATCAATGATGTCGCTCTTGCTGCTGGTGAGTCTCTAATCCACTACGCAGACGACACCATTCTGGCCCTTCTTTGGACCCTCCAGATGAGCTTCAATGCCATACAACTCTCCTTCCGTGCCCTTCAACTGCTCTTAAGTACAAGTAAAACTAAATGCATGCTCTTCAACCGATCGCTGCCTGCACCTGCCCGCCCATCCAGCATCACTACTCTGGACGGTTCTGACTTAGAATATGTGGACAACTACAAATACCTAGGTGTCTGGTTAGACTGTAAACTCTCCTTCCAGACTCACATCAAACATCTCCAATCCAAAGTTAAATCTAGAATTGGCTTCCTATTTCACAACAAAGCATCTCTCACTCATGCTGCCAAACATACCCTCGTAAAACTGACCATCCTACCGATCCTCGGCTTCGGCGATGTCATTTACAAAATAACCTCCAATACCCTACTCAATAAATTGGATGCAGTCTATCACAGTGCCATCCGTTTTGTCACCAAAGCCCCATATACTACCCACCACTGTGACCTGTACGCTCTCGTTGGCTGGCCCTTGCTTCATACTCGTCGCCAAACCCACTGGCTCCAAGTAATCTACAAGACCCAGCTAGGTAAAGTCCCCCCTTCTGTCAGCTCGCTGGCCACCTGTGGCATGCGGTCCAGCAGGTATATCTCTCTGGTCACCCCCAAAACCAATTATTCCTTTGGCCGCCTCTCCTTCCAGCTCTCTACTGCCAATGACTGGAACGAACTACAAAAATCTCTGAAACTGGAAACACTTATCTCCATCACTAGCTTTAAGCACCAGCTGTCAGAGCAGCTCACAGATTAATGCACCTATACATAGCCCATCTATAATTTAGCCCAAACAACTACCTCTTCCCTTACTGTATTTATTTATTTAGCTCCTTTGCACCCCATTATTTCTATCTCTACTTTGGACATTCTTCCACTGCAAATCTACCATTCCAGTGTTTTACTTGCTATATTGTATTTACTTCGCCACCATGTCCTTTTTTGCCTTTACCTCCCTTATCTCACCTCATTTGCTCACATTGTATATAGACTTATTTTTCTACTGTATTATTGACTGTATGTTTGTTTTACTCCATGTGTAACTCTGTGTTGTTGTATGTGTCGAACTGCTTTGCTTTAACTTGGCCAGGTCGCAATTGTAAATGAGAACTTGTTCTCAACTTGCCTACCTGGTTAAATAAAGGTAAAATAAAATTCCAGATAGCGGGAGGATACAGCGGAAAACATGCAAAAAGAATAGTCACTCTTGATCATAGAGGAGGCCCTTGGCAACGCTGCAGTTCTGATAGTTAGGGATCCAGTCTAATTTATACCCAGAGAAAGACTCAGTGTCATGGACATACATTTAGTTGTGGTGCACACTGAGAAAGGGAAAGGCCCATAAAATAAGCTAGGGGGAGAGACTGGGAACAATGGTCAGCCATCAGGACAAGCGCTCCAGCAGCTGCAAAGCCCTCTTTCCAACACACACAAACACACACTCCCTGACCAGGCTGGCCTGAATGGGGGCCAGCCAAGCAGATGTTCTGCTTTTCCATCTCAAAGAGGAAAGCGAGTGATTGAAAAAAGAAAAAGAAACGTCCCGTTCTTTGTTCTTTCCCTGCTGTATCAGGGAGTTGTAGAAAAAGCTTGCAGAGTAAATTGCAATGTGCTCTTACATGTCCAAGGCACTTGGAACAGGCTAAGATGCTCTCACTACTTGGCAACGCTGGTTGTTGCACAACTTTAATGTTACTAAGATACTAGCATTCTACTAGAGAATGTAAGGAATGTTGCTTTGCCATGTGACTTCACTGACAATGTTGTGCTTTAGGACGTAAAACTAAACTGACATGTCTGTGTTTTATAGGTTAATCTATGATAGCCTTGAGTAGTTATCCTGTAATGTTGATGGTATAAAACAGATCTATTACACAGTAGTAACACTGTATTTCTCTCTTCACTATTTCAGATCATTTGAGTCATCCACTGCTCACTTCTGTGATTATTGTTCATAGTTGTTTAAGTAGCTATCCTCTTTTACTAGTATAAACATGTAGCCTATATCAATCAATCAAATGTATTTATAAAGCCCTTTTTACATCAGCAGATGTCACAAAGTGCTTATACAGAAACCCAGCCTAAAACCCTTAACAAGCAGTGCAGATGTAAAAGCACGGTGGCTGGGCAAAACTCCTTAGAAAGGCAGGAACCTAGGAAGAAACATCCTCTTCTGGCTGTGCTGGTGGAGATTATAAGAGTACAGTGCCTTCGGGAAAGTATTCAGACCCCTTGACTTTTTCCACATTTTGTTACGTTACTGCCTCATTCTAAAATTCATTCAATTTTATTTTTTTCCTCATCAATCTACACACCCCATAATGACAAAGCAAAAACATATTTAAAATAACCCCCAGAAATATCACAGAATTCAGACCCTTTACTCAGTACTTTGTTGAAGCACCTTTGGCAGCAATTACAGCATCAGGATTTCTTGGGTATGACGCTACAAGCTTGGCACACCTGTATTTGGGGAGTTTCTCCCATTCTTCTCTGCAGATCATCTCAAGCTCTTTCAGGTTGGATGGGGAGCGTTGCTGCACAGCTATTTTCGGGTCTATCCAGAGATGTTCGATCGGGTTCAAGTTCGGACTCTAGCTGGGCCACACAAAGACATTCAGAGACTTGTCCTAAAGCCACTCCTGCATTGTTTTGGCTGTATGCTTAGCTGTCCTGTTAGAAGGTGAACCTTCGCCCCAAGGAACTCTCTATACTTTGCCCTGTTCATCTTTGCCTCGATCCTGACTAGTCTCCCAGTCCCTGACGCTGAAAAAGATCCCCACAGCATGATGCTGCCACCACCATGCTTCACCGTAGAGATGGTGCCAGGTTTCCTCCAGACGTGACGCTTAGCATTCAGGCCGAAGAGTTCAATCTTAGTTTCATCAGACCAGAGAATCATGTATTTCATGGTCTGAGAGTCTTTTAGGTGCCTTTTGGCAAGCTGCAAGTGGGCTGCCATGTGCCTTTTACTGAGGAGTGGCTTCCGTCTAGCCACTCTACCATCAAGGCCTGATTGGTGGAGTGCTGCAGAGATGGTTGTCCTTCCAGAAGGTTATCCCATCTCCACAGAGAAACTAGAGCTCTATCAGAGTGACCATCGGGTTCTTGGTCACCTCCCTGACCAAGGCCTTTCTCCCTCGATTGCTCAGTTTGGCCCTAATGGCCAGCTCTAGGAGGAGTCTTGGTGGTTTCAAACTTCTTCCATTTAAAAATAATGGGGGTTACTATGTTCTTGGGGACCTTCCATGCTGCAGAAATGTTTTGGTACCCTTCCCCAGATCTGTGCCTCAACACAATCATGTCTCGGAGCTCTCCAGACAATTCCTTTGACCTCAAGGCTTGGTTTTTGCTCTGACATGCACTGTCAACTGTGGGACCATATATAGACAGGTGTGTGCCTTTCCAAATTATGCCAATTAATTGAATTTACCGCAGGTGGACTCCGATCAAGTTGTAGAAACAGCTCAAGGATAAGCAATGGAAGCAGGATGCACCTGAACAAAATGTAGAGTGTCCTAGCAAAATATCTGAATACTTATATAAATAAGGTATTTCTGTTTTTTATTTGTAATAAATTAGCAAAAATGTTTTAAAAAACTGTTTAGCAATAGTAATAACCTGAACCTGGTTATGGCAATAACCCATGGTCCCATTTCCAGGCTCCTGCTTTCCATGTTGCAAGTAGTTGTGCAATGAGACATCTTTCACATACAAAAATGTTCACTTATGCCGTGTGCCATAAGTTATGCACAGTTGTTGTTGTGGTGGTCTGCATATAGAATAAAATTACCTCTCTTTCTCTCTCTCTCTCTGTCTCTCTCTCCCCCTCTTTCTCTACCTCCCTCTCTCTCTACCACTCTCTCCTCCCCCATCTATCTCTCTCCCTCTGTCACTCTCTTCCTTTCCATCTCTCCCTCGTCTCTGTGCCTGCCTGTAAGCTTTGACCTGTAAATATCAAATCAAATCAAAGTTTATTTGTCACATGCTCCAGATACAACAGGTGTAGTAGACCTTACAGTGAAATGCTTACTTACAAGCCATAACCAACAGTGCAGCTTTTAAACAAAAAATAAGAGTAAATAGCTGCCCAGACAAGGTCTAATCTATCAGTGAGGCACGTAAAGGTGACAGGTCTGCATGGCTCTGCAGCAATAACAGATGCTTATCATAGTGTTTTACTTGGGGGTGCATGCGATCATTACAGACATTGTACTCTGTTTTATTCTCCTAAAGCTGGATTCCCCAACTGGAAGCACGCAGACCGAATATGTCCCGCGAGTGATTTAAAAAAATTTTTTTTATTGTTGAACAGACAAGACTGTAAAACACCAGCAAATCAGCTCCAAGTAATTTACATTTTGGAAATCTGTTCCAAAGTATTCCCACGCATAATAGAGAGATATACACCTGCGTGTACAAAACATTAAGAACACCTGCTCTTTCCATGACATAGACTGACCAGGTGATTCCAGGTGAAAGCTATGATCCCTTATTGATGTCACTTGTTAAATCCACTTCAATCAGTGTAGATGAAGACAGGTTCAATAAGGATTTTAAGCCTTGAGACAATTGAGACATGGATTGTGTATGTGTGACATTCAGAGGGTGAAGGGGCAAAACAAAATATTTAAGTGACTTTGAACGGGGTATGGTAGTAGGTGCCAGGCGAACCGGTTTGTGTCAAGAACTGCAGCTGGATTTTTCACGCTCAACAGTTTCCCGTGTGTATCAAGAATAGTCCACCACCCAAAGGACATCCAAACAACTTGGCACAACTGTGGGAAGCACATTGGAGTCAACATGGACCAGCATCCCTGTGGAAAGCTTTCGACACCTTGTAGTCTATGCCCCGACGAATTGAGGCTGTTCCCGAGGGCAAAAGGGGGTAGGTGCAACTCAATATTAGGAACGCGTTCCTAATGTTTTGTATACTCAGTGTATATGATCATATACAAATGTAAGCCGTGCCTGACTTGGACTGAAATTGGTGCCGGTACTGGTTATATTTAGGTGCAGGAGCTCCACAATACTTTTGAGCTAATATTCTACAAGAGGAACTGGAGCTCCTAAAAATCTGCCCCTTTTGCCTGTGGTCAAGTGAGTTTTGGATGACGTTTTTGGCTGATGTTAGCATGATGAGAAATCCTCTTTAACATAGAAAGGATAGAGAGACTGTGTTGTTATTCCTCTAAATATGGAGTCATACTGAGGAGGAGATGTCTCCTGAATGGTTCCGTACACACCCACCATGATTATCCAGACTTTGTTCAGGGCTACTTGCATAGAGGTAGGGGTGCTAAGGATTCTGCAGCACCCCCTGAAAAATCTAAATAGTTGTGCACAGTTAATGTTGTGGTGGTCTGCATACAGAGTCAAATGCCCTCTCTTTCTCTCACTCCCTCTCTCCTGAAAATTCATCAGACCAATATAGCTGTCTGTAGCGCAGGCAAAAAATAAGTTAATCATATTTATCTGTATGGACACTCTGTCCAACATGATTCCCTCTGTGGCAGGCAGAAGACAGATGTGTCTCTCTCTGCTGAAATGCTTCACAGCTATCTACCAGTGAAGGTGTTGATTTAAAACCTGATCAGAGGCTATTTACTGCTCATGGTCCTGTACTTTCATTAAACATGTCAGGACTGTGATTTGAATGTGAAAAAGGATTTTCACTTAGAAAGAAGGAATTCCATAGGGTGGCGCACAATTGGACCAGCGTCGTCCAGGTTAGGGTTTGGCCGATGTAGGCCGTCATTGTAAATAAGAATTTGTTCTTAACTGACTTGCCTAGTTAAATAAAGGTTAAATAAAAAATCAAATTAAATCCTGGCAACCTCACATAGGTTTTATTCCAGACTAAAGGGGAATATTAACTTGTGTAAATACATTGTATCTGCTGTGTAAGTACAGGTAGTAACATACAAATATATGTAATGTAGACTGAAAATACAGAAATTGTAAGGCATAAATGATGAGAACTCCATAAGAAATCAAGTGTTATACAGTTGATTGATGCAGGCACGCAATAGGCTACTTTGTAGACATTAGCGTTTATTCATTCATCCTTCTCTGTGCTTTGGTGGAAAAAGTACTTTATTGTCATTTGAGTAAACGTAAATATACCTTAATAGAAAATGTCAAGAACAGATCTTGAGATTGACAAACAAGTTGCTAATAAACACTTATAAATAATCACAGTTTAAAATATTATAGCTATCAGTTGTTATAGATTCTGGACTGGCTTATTACTTAATATTATCATGTATTATTATTATTATTATTATTATGCCTATTTTGACTAGACCTATATGGACTCAGTGGGGATTTATTCATGCGTTTATAGCTTCACTGGAATGTAACCAGTGATTTGCTAATCTGTCACATGTTGCCTCTAGGATACAATGGCACATGTTGTGTCAGTGGCATACTAGGCTGCGTTTACACAGGCAGCCCAATTCTGATATTTGTCCCACTAATTGGTCTTTTGACCAATCACATCAGATCTTTTCACAGCACAAGCTCTTATTCAAAGCTGATCTGATTGGAGAAAAGACCAAATAGTGAGAAAAAAATATCAGAATTGGGCTGCCTGTGTAAACGCAGCCAAATGTTGACAAATTCTTAACATATTGTCGTGAAGTTCTACAATGTAGCAGGTAGCTAAATATTATACTGCTTGCGTACGAGTTTGCGCAATGCGCCTATCACCCCCGCCAGAAAATATTCCAAATATTTGAACAGCAAGCGCAGAGAGGAAGGGGGGTCGGAGAGAGCAGAGAGGAAGGGGCCGGAGAGCGGAGAGAGAAGAGAGAGAGGCGCAGTTGAGCAAGTGAGCTAAGTAGCTAAAGCCAGTCAGTGAGGCCGAGGCAGACCGTTTTGAGGTGACAGTGGAGAATGGGGAGGACTTTGCACGCCCGGCGAATTTTGTCCGCAGAAAGGGTGCTCAAACTCGATCTCTACCCATCTGAGAGCGTGTGCTGAAACTGGAGAAACACCGGTGGACAGGAAGGAATGGCTGATCCTCTGAGGAGGAATTTATTAGCAAAACTTCGGGGGAAGAAATCTAAGAAAGGGACGCCGGCTGGTGGATACGGCGCTGCGACTAATGGGGGCAGAGCAGGTAAAGGAAAAGTTTCTCAAAACCCAGACGGCCAAACTCGTCCAGTAGTAATGTTCGCAGAGTTGCATTGTCTGACAGACAACATCATGAGAGGTAACGATAGTTACGTTAACGACATTGTAGTAAACAAGGTTGGATTAGATCAAGAGCAGAGCACGGTAGGAGTTGTTGAGACGAGTGAGTTTCCCCAGCAGTACGAGGCTTCAGCTAACATGCACATAAACACTAGCCGGGGGCCGGGGGACAATCAGGGTAGCGGGTGCTCCGGGATTAGGGGTCGAGTAAATGAGGAACTCTTGGGGGTCTCACTTCAAAGAGCAACTCAGTACGAGGGGAACGATAGAGACGAGATGATCAGAATCCATAAACAAGGGCCCGGCTACTTCTCTGGACAATTACAACAAGGACACATAGGTAGAGCGCACGAACAGAGAAAACACTTTGTCCCCATTCCGCGACAGTATAGCGCAGGGGATTCAATAGGGTTTGGGAGCAATAGTCCTAATAATCACATTATATACCACAGAAGGCCTGATGGGGTAGTTAAAATGACAAATGGCCACTATCCTGCTTCAAAGAGTAATGGAACAAATGTCTGCTTTGACAAAGATCTAAAGACTCGAGTAAGCCACGGGCAGACAGACGACTCCTGCCATCAAACTGTGTACAACTACAAGGCAGACAACGGGCAGAGGTCTATAAATGATTTCAAAGTTACTGCAAACGTGCATCCTGGCCACAACCAAATATTAAAAACCAATGTTACAAATAACGGGACGCAAATGTGTCCGCCGGGTATCCCGTGTGCGCATCATCCGGACCGTAATTACACCGAGGAAAACATTGTGATTAGAAACATAGAGAGTTACGGGAGCTCGCCTGAATTTACAGGGGACAACATTAGGGTGACCCATTTGCAGAGCCCGACATTTTTCCCCACTGAATTAGAGATATGCGACGTTAATGTGGCCTCCCACTTCATATGCGCAAGAGAAGGAGCACTCCGACACTACTCTCTAGATAGCGAGGATGATGATTATTATGATAATGTAATTCTTCCCTTTTATGTATCTGAGTCGTTAGGTCCAAATGATAGAAAAAGCTCAGATAAAATAGAAGCCATAGAGTCGGGAAAAGATGTTCCCAAAGGACAAGTCATTAGCGACAGTGTGCAGGAGACAGACAGACTGCGGAGCCAGTTGAAAGAGGCCTATTACCTTCTTATAAACACCATGCATGATATTAGTTTTGATGGTCAGGTCAGTGTCAACGGTTTTATAGATCAGGCAAGTTCCTCCAGTCACTCTCGGGACAGCATGTGCTCACGGTTGTCCATCAAGCACGTGGACAGTGATGCTTGGTCGTCGGGAGAGCACAGTGTCCAACAGGTGTCTGACACAGACTCCATCCTGTTGTGCCTGCTGAGTGAAAAACGAGTGGATCCAAGTCTCAAAAAAAATGTCATTAGCAAGAGCCTCGTGAATCTATCTGCTAGCAGGATTGGGCCTCCCTTACTGCGTTCCACTAGTGACAGAGCTATCAAATACCGCAGTGGTGCGCACAATGCGCCCTGCATCCAGGCCCTCGGTTCCCAAAGCCCTGCCTGTGAGAATGGGGATGGAGCAAGTAGGCCACAGGCTGTTGGAGCCTCTGACCCGTTTGAGAAACAGGCCAGCTACAATGGTGACACGAGCAGCGACGACCTGCTTCAAGACACCGGTGAAGACTTCAAGTTGAACGAGAGTAGTGGCTCGGTCAACAGCCTCACTGGATCGTCCGACAACGCAGACACCCAGCAGGGTGGTAACAGCAAGCGAGATGGAGAGATGAGCGCATGGGACCGGGGAGGCTCTGCCAAGCCCCATGGAGTCACCGTCAACAAGATGCAGGAGTGGATGCACAAAGGCCGTCTGTTGTCTTCGGAGATGAAGCAGCGCATCGCGGGGTCTACGCCCCAAGCCCATGCCACCCACGGTGGCCTGGATAGTGCACCACGGCCCAGCCAGGGCCAGGCCAGCTCAGTTCCAGGTGGATCTAAACCAGCAGCCCTGACGACCAGAGTTCACGGGGCCATACCCGCCGCTGTGGTCCCATGCCAGAGCCAGGCTTTGCATCAGTCAGGTAGGAAGGGAGGTGGTGGCCCCCCCTGGTGGAGCCACTCTCCGGTCCAGGGAATCTCCCCCCTGTCGTCCTCCTCCATCCTCCTTCACCCATATTAAACTACTCCGTCTGGTCTGGTGGTGGTGGTCTCACTTTCTCTCCCTCTGGATGCAAAGCAAAGGGACGGAATGAATAAATGCCTGTCTGACCGGCCCCTTTGCTTTCCTAGTAGGATTCTCTAGTCTAACTGGTGGCGGGTTCTGGTTCTTCTTCTTCACACACTAATGTAGGTTCCATTTTAACACTGAATAGCACATTGGTTATAGTGGGCCACACTGTAGTAGTAACAATAACCACTAACTCACTCTGTAGTCTCATGGTGTTGATAACAGTGATCATGGTTGTGGTGGGTATGAACATTACTCTTGAACAATGAAATGTATAATGTGTATTAATGTTTGTTTGAGACCATAATTTGAGATGAAAACATCTGTATCATGAAACACAAATGGATATCCTGTTTTGATATTACCATGTTATTATGGTATTACCATAAAACCTGTCCTTTCATCTGCTGACCTATTTTTTAAGGAAATGGGATACATATCTACTTTTGCAGGTTGTAAGGTTTAGCTGGTGAGGTGACATCTCTTTCTTGTCGTTTCCCTGTGATATTTTCTATGGTTGGTATGGATGTGTGTGTGTGTCAGGTTGGTGTTCCATGGTATGTGTATGACTGGTGGGTTGAGCCTCATCCAGGGTAAATAGGGTGATAGGCCACATGTACCGGGTGCTGTTGTTGACTCTCTGGTGCAGGGCTAGAAATAGAGTGTTATCTCCAGACTGCAGTGGAGAGGGAGAGAAATAAAGAGGGTGAGAGAGGAGGAGGGAGAGGGGGAGCATGGGGAGGGAGAGGGGGAGAGAGTGAGGGGGAGGGAGGGAGATGGAGGGCAGCTGTTGGCTCTTCCGAAGATGGTTTGGCTGCTAACTTTCTACTTTCTCTCTTTTTCTCTCTCTATCTCATATCTTTGTCTCTGTTTCTCTCTCTCTGTCTTCATCTCTCATGTCTCTGTCTCTCTTTCTCTCTATCCCTCTCTTCATCTCTCATGTCGCTGTCTCTCTTTCTCTCTATCCCTCTCCATCTCTCATGTCGCTGTCTCTCTTTCTCTCTATCCCTCTCCATCTCTCATGTCGCTGTCTCTCTTTCTCTCTATCCCTCTCTTCATCTCTCATGTCGCTGTCTCTCTTTCTCTCTAGCCCTCTCTTCATCTCCCATGTCTCTGTCTTTGTTTCTCTCTCCCTCTCTTCATCTCGCTCTGTCTTTCCCTCTCTGTCTCTCTATTCATCTTTGTCTACTCTACTCTCTTCTTCTCTCATCAAAGAAAAGTTCAGCCTCTTCTGCACTTTTCCACTGTCTAACCATACCTGTTGAAGTCGACAAACAGGAGAAGACAGGGAAAGAGGGGACAGAGAGACATAGAAGCCACTAGGTGTATGAAAAGGGATGTACAGTGGGGCAAAAAAGTATTTAGTCAGCCACCAATTGTGCAAGTTCTCCCACTTAAAAAGATGAGAGAGGCCTGTAATTTTCATCATAGGTACACTTCAACTATGACAGACAAAATGAGGAAAGAATATCCAGAAAATTACATTGTAGGATTTTTAATGAATTTATTTGCAAATCATGGTGGAAAATAAGTATTTGGTCACCTACAAACAAGCAAGATTCCCCCCCCCCCATAAGTTCCATGGTAACTTGCATTTTAAAAGGACCCTTGGAGTGAATATTTAGAATGCCAATCCTGTTGTTTAACTTGTTTGCTCCCTGTTAATTCCTTAGTATGAATGAACAAAATGGGCAGCGATGAAGTATTTATTAAGGTCAGCCCCAGAGCTTATCTTACCCCTGTGGATCTCTCTCTCTCTAGATCTCTCTCTTTCCCCTCTCCCTCTCTCTCTCTCTCCTCTCTCTCTCAAGATCTCTCTCTAGATCTCTCTCTCTCCTCTCTCTCTAGATCTCTCTCTCTCCTCTCTCTCTCTCTAGATCTCTCTCTCTCCCCTCTCTCTCTCTCTCTAGATCTCTCCCTCTCTAGATATCTCTCTCTCTCCTCTCTCTAGATCTCTCTCTCTCTCTAGATCTCTCCCTCTAGATCTCTCTCTCTTCTCTCTCTCTCTAGATCTCTCTCTCTCCCCTCTCTCTCTCTCTAGATCTCTCCCTCTCTAGATATCTCTCTCTCTCCTCTCTCTCTCTCCCTAGATCTCTCTCTCCTCTCTCTCTCTGTAGATCTCTCTCGCCTCTCTATCTCTCTCTCTCCTCTCTCTCTCTCTCTAGATCTCTCTCTCTCTCCTCTCTCTCTAGATCTCTCCTCTCTCCCTCTCTAGATCTCTCTCTCTCCTCTCTCTCTAGATCTCTCTCTCTCTAGATCTCTCCCTCTAGATCTCTCTCTCCTCTCTCTCCTCTCTCTCTCTCCTCTCTCTCTCTCACCTCTCTCTAGATCTGTCTCCTCTCTCTCTCTAGAGCTCTCTCTCTCTCTCTCTCTCTCTCTCTCCTCTCTCCCTCTCTAGATCTCTCTCTCCTCTCTATCTAGACTCTCTCTCTCTCTCTCTCTCTCTCTCTCTAGATCTCTCTCCTCTCTCTTTCTGCTCCACAAAGAGCCATTTAAAAAAAGTAATACCAAAACCTCTCAAAGCGTGACTATAAACTTAGACTATAAACGTTCCTTTTATAAGCGCTCTTTTAATTTATGCAGATGTTTATATGTGTCTTGGCTGACACGCTAAAAGTGATCCCCATTTATCCCCCTCCTGGTTTATTTATTGGAAATTAGAACTCACTTTGAAGTCATAAATATAATGCAGTTGATTAGGAGTGTAAAATAGATTTGACGACAGTCCTTTTAAAGTGTCTGTATGGCATCTTTGTACTTTTATAATTAGTGTGAAATCCCCCTGCATATTCATCACCCACAATGTGCTATTCACAGTGATGTGTGTGTGACTGAGTGTCTTGGGAAGTAGGTTAAAATAGAGTAGTGAGAAGTTGTTAGATGGCTCATCGTGTTTGTGCGTGTGCATATGTGCATATGTGTGTGTGTGTGTGTGTGTGTGTGTGTGTGTGTGTGTGTGTGTGTGTGTGTGTGTGTGTGTGTGTGTGTGTGTGTGTGTGTGTGTGTGTGTGTGAAGTGGGACCACCACGATATTGTTGATGGTTAAGAAAGATAGGGAAGATCTAGAATGGTACGCTGGGACAAACACTGGCTGAGTTGTGTTGAGTTCAGTTATCTCCCGGTGTCTACTACCATGCAGGCAGTAGGTCTCTACTCAGTATTTTTGTTTTCGTCAGTTTGGGGCTCAAAGGAATGGGGATAAATCAAACCTACTGTAGACCAATAGCCATGCCAGCCAGTAGGGTGAAAGGCCCACCAGACTGCTGTTTGAACTTTGAAGATTTGATTTTCTCTTTTTCTCAGTACCTGTAATGGCTCAGTCTGATCCCCTCGTGAGAGAATAATAACCAGCCTCTGTCTGCATGCTTTGGATATTAACCTTATTGGAAGTCACACACCTGAATTGGGATTATGGGTAATATTTGTCAGAGGTCACAATATATAATTTACAAGGCGTAAAGGCTTCATAAACCCGTAAATGGCTGACATATATGCTTCACAAATCATTTATATGCAAATGTCATACTTTCTGCAGGTGATATATCTGGTCTTATAGGGACATTTTAAAACATGTCTACTCTTTATTCATGATGTCCAGCACCACGCCAACATCAACATACTGTGAAAATGGCACATTTCTGTGTAAAAAAAGACACAGGAAGATAAGTGATTCCAGTGACATCAAACAATTAGTAGTCAATGCCTCCTCATCATTGGTTAAAATCACTGATGCTTTCCAAAATTGTGGCGTAACCCTTTTGCTGTAACATATAACCCAAGGTAAAGTGATCTCCCCTGCTCTTGTTAATGTATTAAAGTGGCTACAATATCAAATAGGCAGGAAATATTCAATCTGATCCTCTTTGCCAGCTTCCCTCCACTGTTAAGACTGTGTCGCTCTCTGTGTCTGCATCAAGCCAAGTCTTGTTACTGAGCTGCACTGTTTTCTCTAATAAACACACGTAGCACCAGTTCCAGATTACCAGGTACAATGCTTCCTCCTGTCTGCTGTTTGTGATACTAAAGACAGATCAGATGATGAATGAGATAGAGGAAGCAGCATCATGGTAGTAGAGCCAGACATCTTTATGTAGAGGGTGAGTCAAATACTAATCATAATACGATATTCTCTCCGAGTTTGTCTGTTGACTCTGCCAAGTCAAAGTCAAGCACCAGCATCTTCATTTTCATGTGATGTCTCAGGCAGGAAGTTATGTTTTTTTATGTGTTTTTCTAGTTTAAGATTCCAAAGAAAAGGAGATAGCAGTATGAATGAATAGGTCGGAGAGAATAGGAACAATGATAAGGTGGAATTCTTGTTGTTTTTTCTGTTGGTATTCTATGTGACCGGGAGAGTGACACCATTTCCAATTCTCACCCCTGCAACAGGGCGGCAAGGAAGAGGACTGACTGACACACTCACACAAACACACACACTGCATTATTTGCCCAGGCCATCTGTTACCCCTAAGGTCTTGGGTGTTCATTGGGCAGGCATGCCACTCTCACAGGTCTCAGTCTGCATTACTTTTAATTGGCTGTGTGTGTGTGTGTGTGTGTGCGTGTGATGACCACTGTGGACACTATTGGTGAAGGTTACCGGACTCTCATGCCAACTAGAAGCCAAGGGCGAAGCAAGGCTCAGGTCTTGACAAGCTGTGTCAATCAGCGCAGAGTGCACTAAAGTTATCTCAGGGTCGGGCTAGGGCACGCACAAACACAGCGCACACACACATTGCGTTCCCACAGATTAGGTTTATAAGGGCAAAGTCATATGTCTCTATCAAGGAAGTGTTGACCCAGTTTAAGTGTTTTTCACCACTGCTTTAGTTCTCACACAGTTTACTATGAATTAACATGTTTAACTGGAATCCCAGGACATTCCTGGGAACTCTTCACATCTCATCAATAAAATGACCTGAGAAATTACATTTTCCCCCAATATGGCACTAATGCAATTCCTCAAAATGCACAACATGTCAGCAGTAGATTAGCACAAAAAACCCACTAGAAAGTGACCATTCTGGATTATTTAGGACCAATGCCGATTTTTGGGTGTCAAGGAGGCTGAAGGCCACTAATACATAACAACAAAATGGCAATCATTTAATTTGAATGGTAGATGTCTTGATAAACTGGGTAAATGAAGATGGCATAGGCCTATTCACAATACAGGTGAATGCATATTAAATAGGAGTGTGTGCATGCATTGAGTTATTGAGCTTGTTTTGGGTGATCAGTGGAGTCTATGGTGCTACAGATGACAAACAATCTGTTTGTCTTCCATTTGGGACTTAATATTATCCTACTGATCAACAACATTTGCAAAGAAGCACCACTCCTGCATGTCACGCCTATATGGAAGGACATTATACAGGCACTGCTGTTAGTTTGAAGAACATCTATGGGTCCAAAGTCATTTCATGATTTGATTTGTGATCGTGATGTGTGATCACTAGGGATGCACGCTATATCGGTGAAGATATCGGAATCGGACGATATTAGATAAAAATGCCAACATCAACATCAGCCCGATGTCTAGTTTAACGCCAATGTGCAAAAACCGATGTCAAAGCTGACGTGCATACATACTTAGGTAAAGGACGTAATGACGCCACGTAAAATCTGGCACTGAGGAAAGTCGTATTTCATGCTCATGAATGTGCTGGTTATGCTGGTTTCAATGGCATTTGAGAACATGTTGGAAACTTGTAAACATGAACACACTAGCTAGCTCCTTTCGAACAACTGACTCGAGAAATAAGCTCATAATTTGCGCCTGCAGCAGACGTGATACCCTCTTATGGCATTGAAACGCCTGCTCAACAAAACTGCCGACCCAGGCTGTGAACAAGCGGTTCGGTGGCATTCTCTCTTTACTGTGTCACCACCATGCTCAATGCGATGTACAAGGACCACTACTTTGATGCAGACAAGAAACAGGGCTTACGTGACATGTTACATACACAGTTGGACAAGATGGAAACAGACACAGTGACAGTGCGCACCGAGGAAAAGAGGCCATGGACAGACAGAGCTGAAACTTCACTGCTTGACATGTATGGTGAAATCCTGGTTGAGAATGAAACGACTGAACAAATGAACAACAAAACAGCACAGCAAATAAGTGAAAGAAATAGGTTTTGGTTATGTTTTACTGGTAATGGGGACATACGTAAATGCTAACAAAATAACTTTTTGGTCAGTGTGGTGTGTCTGTGTATAACCTTTATTTAACTAGGGAAGTCAATTAAGAACAAATTCTTATTTACAATGACGGTCTACCCCGGACAACGCTGGGCCAATTGTGCGCCACCCTATGGGACGCCCAATCTTGGCCAGATTTGATACAGCCTGGATTCGACCCAGACCCTGTAGTGATGCCTCTTGCACTGAGATGCAGTGCCTTAGACTGCTGCGTCCATGTGTGTGTTAACTATTTAACTGTACTAGAATGCTTAAAAGGCCGCAAAAATGTTAAATATCGGTTATTGGTATCGTTTTTTTTTTTTGGTAAGGAAAATAGCAGATATCGGTATTGGCCAAAAATGTCATTTTGGTGCATCACTAGTGATCACAAATGCTTATGAAACTAGTATTTTCTTCTCATTATCTTTGACTAGGATTTTTTATATTTTTTTCAGCTGTCAGGACGCATCTCTTAACAGCTCAGCTGCCAGGACGAAATTCTAAACAATTCAATTGGCTAGTTCAGCTGTCAAGAAATTGCACGTTGTAACTTGATCCTACTGCTACGATGGGATAGAGCTAAACTGTAACTCCCTTTCACATCTCCTCACATCTCTCATATCACTTACTGCTGTTTATTGCTACTATGAGAACTAGTTCAATAGCGATGGCATTTTCTTATCAAGCTATAAATGGGCATAATATCTAACAAGGAGAGCGATGGTAGAAAAAAAAGATGACACAATGATGCAAGTTCTGTCTGAACGACTCAAATATTCCCATAGTTTGCAAAGTGAGAAGGTACACACACGTGCTGACCTACAGCTTTTTTGGTCCATAAGCATGCAGGAAGATTCTTAGGTAGCTACACCCATTTCCAACCTTTATTTAGGCATTTTAAAACAGTTCCTTCTTTCTCTATTATGACAATCATCTAATCCAACTATTAACTGTCAATTTACTGATACGATTGTGGTTGGTCAGGTCAGCACACCAGTAAATAGCTAACATTACACCGCAAGTCAGATGGCTCCTTGCCGGAAATGGTGCATGTTCAAAATGATAACCCGCTAACTATGTTGGCTATTAGCTCCTATCTGATATATTAGCACCATGTTTATCTAGCCAGCATAGTAGCTAATATAGATAGCTATCTAACCCCACAGATGAAAGGGTTAGTTCTCGTAATCTGTGCTAACAGGTCGCTTAGCTAGCTAGCATATTGCATGCATGTGCGGGCACGTCAACACAAGCCTTATTATTAGTGAATTAACTAAACTAATATTTGCAACAGGAGTTGCAACAGGATTTTGGCCACTGTGTCAATTCATGCATTTCTCAATACTGCAACTTTCTGTTGGAGAATGATTTATCTTGCTGCTGCTGATTTTCCCAGTTAGACATTCCTCCGCATTGTGCAGTGCTCGTGGCTCAGGCGGTAAATTGCGGCTGGCCTAGCAGCAGTTTTGCTATGTAGAGGGACTATCCGCAAAGCCGATAAAGAAGGACCCAATATTTTGGCTCGGCCGATTATCGCTTGTTCTCTAAATAGCACATTATCCAAATAGGCTGTCGCATGGTAGCCTTTAGCCTAGAGTATTTACTTCATACAAAATCGGCATACATTCAAAGTACACGCATAATTGACACTGCCGGACTGCACACGTGACCTGAATGCAGTTAATAAACCCTACAGGAAACCATATAGCCTATAAAATAACGTATGCCTCTTTGAGCTGCTATTGTGACTGCAGACAGTCACAAATTTGATAAGCCTATGCAGAGTTCACTACATAGGCGTCTCTGTCACAGACAATTAAGTCGGTTAACAATTCATAGAGGCATGAGGGAAAATTCTATATGTTCCTGTCCTAAAGCCTGGGCTATTTTCCTATCCAGTCCCAATTCCACTGAAACCCAAAATCCTGTCGTGCATGACAATTCCTCATTTTATTCTGCAATCAATAGGTTGCATTATCAAAGCATGTCTCTTGCCAATGCATGTCAAAATAGCGATATAACATTTCCCCCGCTTCTCTGCGCTGTCTCGTACTTGCTGCCCATATGAGAGCTTCGGTAGAGAATATGTGATCGATAAACGGTATGAGAGTAGATATGGATATTTTTTAAACAGGTTAAGATACCTTGATATTTAAACTATTTCCACTATTTAAACTGGTCTGCTATATGTATAACCATCAACCCGATTTTGCCAAATATAGGAGATATTCTGTCATTATTTGATGGAAGTTATTTAGCAAGTTTAGCAACTTTGGTCATTTGACTTTTGTTACTGCCGTTACAAAATGTGTATGATTCGACAACGATATACTCGAGGGACGCTCTGTGCTTCTTGAGCGCGCTCTGTGTCGGGATAGCCTACTGCTGAAATGCACTGAATTGAGGAACATAACGTTCCAAATTGATGAATTGTCTGTTTCGCAATTCACAACAGTGTCATTGGCGATCAAAGACAGTTACTCTATCATTACTAAATATCAGTTTAATTTGCTCTGAAATCTTTACATAGTGGCACAGCACCCCTCTTATTTAGGGAGAATCCTGGCATAGTGACCATACAGAATCTTGGTTCCAAACACTTTAAATGGACTTCAGATTTTCGCGGTATTTCCCGGGACAATGTGGATAAATATGAATTATTCCCGGTATTGAAATTTGGGTGATTTTCTGAAGAATATTAATCCCTACAGTTTACCTAGTTGATGTGTGATTGGAGTAACTTTTTCATATGTCACTGGTGTTCTAGAACCCGCACAAGTTATTTTTCAGTTGGTTCTTTCCACTACTTGAGGCTCCATGGCAAAGGTTGTGACCTACATCAAGAATATTTTTTGTTTTCAGGGCATTGATATGAATGGCATATGCGCCCTACCTGACACCCTAGACCCACTCCAATTTGCTTACCGCCCAAATAGGTCCACAGACGATGCAATCTCAACCACACTGCACACTGCCCTAACCCATCTGGACAAGAGGAATACCTATGTGAGAATGCTGTTCATCGACTACAGCTCGGCATTCAACACCATAGTACCCTCCAAGCTCGTCATCAAGCTCGAGACCCTGGGTCTCGACCCCGCCCTGTGCAACTGGGTACTGGACTTCCTGACGGGCCGCCCCCAGGTGGTGAGGGTAGGCAACAACATCTCCTCCCCGCTGATCCTCAACACTGGGGCCCCACAAGGTTGCGTTCTGAGCCCTCTCCTGTACTCCCTGTTCACCCACGACTGCGTGGCCACGCACGCCTCCAACTCAATCATCAAGTTTGCGGACGACACAACAGTGGTAGGCTTGATTACCAACAACGATGAGACGGCCTACAGGGAGGAGGTGAGGGCCCTCGGAGTGTGGTGTCAGGAAAACAACCTCACACTCAACGTCAACAAAACTAAGGAGATGATTGTGGACTTCAGGAAACAGCAGAGGGAACACCCCCCTATCCACATCGATGGAACAGTAGTGGAGAGGGTAGCAAGTTTTAAGTTCCTCGGCATACACATCACAGACAAACTGAATTGGTCCACTCACACAGACAGCATCGTGAAGAAGGCCCAGCAGCGCCTCTTCAACCTCAGGAGGCTGAAGAAATTCGGCTTGTCACCAAAAGCACTCACAAACTTCTACAGATGCACAATCGAGAGCATCCTGGCGGGCTGTATCACCGCCTGGTATGGCAACTGCACCGCCCTCAACCGTAAGGCTCTCCAGAGGGTAGTGAGGTCTGCACAACGCATCACCGGGGGCAAACTACCTGCCCTCCAGGACACCTACACCACCCGATGTCACAGGAAGGCCATAAAGATCATCAAGGACATCAACCACCCGAGCCACTGCCTGTTCACCCCGCTATCATCCAGAAGGCGAGGTTTACAGTTTGAATGTGATGGTAGAGCTACCTTATATAAAGATACGCATACGGAAATTGATGGATGTAATACATGTATCACTAGGTGTTGGAGGATCTAGGCCTATGGTGTACCATCACTCATTCATATATCCTTATGTACCATGCATGATGAAGGTGTGAGAGGTGTTGAAGAGAAAACTGTCAATCTAGAGGAGCTGTGGTCTGGAATGTCCTACATGTGGGAACACGCTACCTCTGTTATGGAAGACCCCTTAAAGGAGGCAGCTCTGCAGTGACCAGCTCAATTCACGCTAGGCTATACGACAGCAGCCTCTAATTCAACTTGAGCTAAGGCTAGCACTAATGCTAACATGCCATCCCCATGCTAAGAGCCTATTCTCATTGACGAAAGTTTAAGCAGAGGCACTACGACAAGATTTAATTTGACATAATATGTACATCAACTGTTTCAATATACATGACATGCTTGCCTTACATTTCGTTGAGGCTGGCAACGTGGCATTCTTGCTCTGCAGCTCCAATTTACCGTAAACATCACAGTAGCCATTAGCAATGCAAACTATTCAACAATGCGAGTTTATGGTAGGTAGCAAGCTAAACAAAATTATTTCTGCATTCTCCGTAGTAACATCATAATAGCTGCATTAGCTAGTTAGCCGAATGCGGATGTTTGCTAAAACTGGAATTGCTTTGAGGTCGTCCCTAAAAAATTATAATAATGTACAATAAATTAAGATTACAGATTATTGAATGGGATAATATACATTTTTTTTTGAGAATGATAATTTGAAACATACAGTTTTAATGAGTAAATGTATTTATACATGTTTTCATTTTGATAAGAGATTAAACAAAGTTATTTGTTGATGTAAAAATCTAAATGTACCGATTTTAAGGTTGTGCCATTAGATTTGGGGTGAGGTGGGGTCACGGAAAATGTTTGGGGGAAAAAATGGGGTCTCCAGTAATTGTCTGAAAAAATGGGGTACCCACTGAAAAAGTTTGAATACCACTGCCAGGCTTAATTTTATCAATATCATAGAGCTTTTTATATGAGGTAAAAAGCTAATGTGCACGTACGCACGCACGCACACACACACTCACACACACACACACACACACACACACACACACACACACACACACACACACACTGTGCCTTTAGGGCCCATGTCAATAAAATCAGCCAAGCAAAAAAGAAACTTAGTTTCAATCTAGTGAACTCGGAATAGCTTCCTTACACAACTTTACAGGCCATGTTCCACTAATTTGATTGCACTAGTTAAAAATAAACTATTTATTCTGACACGCTGGTACTTTTTAATAGTACACTTCTTCAACCCTGCACACACACCAACACCCAACTCTGGACCCTATGTATTTTGTTTTATAAGTGAAAACATTCTCGGTATCCAGTCTGTAATTTGGTGGTTGTAGCGCAGCTTGCAGGAAATCTGTTTCCTTAAGAAAAAGAGAGCTTGTCATTAGCGTCTACTGTGGAGGGGCTCGTCTGGGCTGAGAGGAGAATTTACGTATCAAAACAGTCTTTACAGAGAAAAGACTGCCATGCGATGCGTGTTGCAACAGAACCCAGCCCTCATCACTCAGATCCAGCCTGTCTGTTTCCCTCTCTCTTTCCCAGCAGGCAGCATCTGCTCATCAGTCCATGGCTTGTCAACACTGCCTGCGGAAAAACAAGACCTGTCAGACAAACAATCTTTGCATGATTTGCAGGGTTACTTGCTTTGCGATTTGTAAGAGATTTGGCTTCTCTTTTTATTATCTGTTAGGTAAACTGTACACACAGAGCTGCGAACTGTACAGACACACAGAGACATCTCTTGTTGCGTTGAATGGGGATGGTACTTTCTGAACCCTTTGAAAAATGTCAAGCCAGAAGCTGCCTCATCACCACATTTTTTATCTGCCCCTATTGATGCTCATATCGCCACTGGTTTTACTTATGTCAACTGACCAAACCATCCTCCTCACCCTCCATCCCATTTGCCTCATCCCTTCATCCCATCATCCTCACCTTCCATCCCCTCCTCGTCCTCCTGATCCCTGGCACCTCTATTTTCACTGCTGTCACGATGGCTGTGATTTTTCAGATTTTTCCCCTGCTTTGTTTAAGGGAGCTCTGACTCTATCCCGTCTCTCTCTATGTGTGATTTTCCGTTAGGTCTGAGCTCGCACATTCCCCAAGCTGACATTCCAGAGATGGGAAGTCATTGGAGGAGATGTGCCAGTGTTGCGAGGTGTTTGTGTTACAAGGGGCCTGAGTGGCCTGCCACGTAGTAATGACGGTTTGTGTTTTAGTCAAAATATAGCAGAACCAGCAGTGGAGAAAAATACCAAAAAACACATTTCTCATTCTGTCTATCAGAGGTGAAATACAGACGTGAAGAAAGATGATGTGTTTGGATTTTGAGTAGCGTGTGTGGTTGTATGTGAGCGTGAGAAGAGAGGGGGAAGTCCCTCCACATTTCACCATCCCAAGGCCGGGTAAGTCACTGTTGGTAAGTCACCTATGGTTTCATGATACAGATGTTTTCATTTAAAGTAACGAAGGCACAACGTTATCCTTGCAAGGCAAATATAATCAGGTAATCAAATGTTGGGTTTAGAAAACAAGTGGGAGGCTATGATTCAACAGGTTATAAAACATCCCCCACTGTTTCCATGGTGATAGTTGCCAGAAGATCTCTTTGTGTCTTAAGGCTCCTGTATGATGGGATACAGGTGAGCAGATGGTGGCAGTGAGATATCAGTACAAGAATGCGTCCAAAATGGCACCCTATTCCCTACATAGTAGTGCTTTACTTTTGACCAGATAATAGGATGCCATTTCAGATACAGCCTCAGTCTCTCCTGCTCTGCAGTCTGACACGTCTCTCTTTCTCACACTCTCTCTCCTGCAGCTCTGATAGAGAATGTCCACTCCTCCGACAGGCACGAGGTTGGCGAGGGCAAGGCCAGCGAGCTGTCATTATGGAGACCCCCACTCAACACCATCACCGTTTCCAAGAAACGCAACTGGCTCCAGCAGAGCTCTGGGAGGCCGCATCACACCACCCAGGATGACTCCCAGTGCATTCTGGGAGCAGAGGAGGACAATGGACATGGACATACACCCCGACCCCCTCCTAGCCCCTCCCCGGAGTACCTAAAACCCCCCGGACCGCCGCCCTCCCGGCCCCTCCGCCTGCACCTAGCCCAGGTGAGCATGTGCCACGCCCGCGTTGGACCCCAGCCCAGGTGTGTGGACCCGGCCGAGGAGAATGATGCGGATGACGAGGGGGAGATCTGGTACAACCCCATCCCTGAGGATGAAGAACCAGAGCTACCTCACATTTACAGACCCACCGCCATCCCCCAGGTCAGACTGATGGTCCCTACACGGCCCCAGGAGCCCCAAGCCCCCCAGATCCAGAGGAGGCCCAGCCGGGAAGGGGTGGCCGGGCGGACCCTGGAAGGCTGCAGCCCTGACCTGGAGGGTGTGGAGGAGAGCCTGGGTGGCGGAGGTGGAGGTGGAGAGGGGAGTCAGCAGGGGAATGCTGTACATTCCATGGAGCCGTCGGTACAGCTGCACAGACAGATGCTGCACACATGCAAACCTCAGGAGGAGGGGCCAGCCAGTTCCAGCAGAGCCACAGCTGCAGGTAAATAACCTTTAGAACTACGTCTATCCATCTCCCTCCTCCTAGTCTTACACTCTTTCTAATCTACTCTCACTCACTCTCTCCTTTTCTTTTCTTTTACTATCCCTTTCTCCTCTTTCTCTGTACTCACCTCTTTCCCTTCCTCAACTTAGTGCCGGCGGCTGTCTGTCTGTCTCTCAGTCAATCAGTCTTTCAATCAGTCTTGAGACACCACGCACACACACATACCTCTCCTCTCTCTAATCATATCTCTACATAGTGGTGTCAGTCATTAGGTTAGCTAAACCCAGCCAGACATTAGTTAACCAGGTGGAATTAGTTGGCATTCCTGAAGGGAATAAATAATGTTTTCTTTGTGATTGAAGCTCATTCCCGGGATTAAGCAACGCTGTAGACTAGGGCTGTCTGTCTGACTAGGGCTGTCTGTCTTTTTGTAATTTCAGTGCACAATTTGTTTATTTATTGCGATTAATTGCAATGTCTGAAAGCATTCAAAATACACTGGGTGTGTGTGGGTGGGTGGCAGGCCTGGAATTTTTTGATTTTAGTGGTAAGGCCATTTGGCCTTAAGAGGGTCCCAATCTACCAGGGTACCAAGGCCATCTGCTAGGGCACCAAGGCCATCTGCTAGGGCACCAAGGCCATCTGCTAGGGCACCAAGGCCATCTGCTAGGGCACCAAGGCCATCTGCCAGGGCACCAAGGCCATTAACCAAAATAGCCAATTAAAATGCTTTGAAAACAGAAAAACAGTAGCCATTCTTTAAAAAAAAACACGTCTATGTAAATGTACATAAATAATTAGCCTACAGTACATCTAAAGTGTGCCCCCCTCATGTCAGCACCAGACCGATGCTGACATGAGGGAGGCGCCAGAAAATGTAGCCACACTTTAATGAGACTTTAAATTACATGTACTGTATATACACTGCTCCAAAAAAATAAAGGGAACACTAAAATAACACATCCTAGATCTGAATGAATGAAATATTCTTATTAAATACTTTTTTCTTTACATAGTTGAATGTGCTGACAACAAAATCACACAAAAATTATCAATGGAAATCAAATTTATCAACCCATGGAGGTCTGGATTTGGAGTCACACTCAAAATTAAAGTGGAAAACCACACTACAGGCTGATCCAACTTTGATGTAATGTCCTTAAAACAAGTCAAAATTAGGCTCAGTAGTGTGTGTGTGGCCTCCACGTGCCTATATGACCTCCCTACAACACCTGGGCATGCTCCTGATGAGGTGGCAGATGGTCTCCTGAGGGATCTCCTCCCAGACCTGGACTAAAGCATCCGCCAACTCCTGGACAGTCTGTGGTGCAACGTGGCGTTGGTGGATGGAGCGAGACCTGATGTCCCAGATGTGCTCAATTGGATTCAGGTCTGGGGAACGGGCGGGCTAGTCCATAGCATCAATGCCTTCCTCTTGCAGGAACTGCTGACACGCTCCAGCCACATGAGGTCTAGCATTGTCTTGCATTAGGAGGAACCCAGGGTCAACCGCACCAGCATATGGTCTCACAAGGGGTCTGAGGATCTCATCTCGGTACCTAATGGCAGTCAGGCAACCTCTGGCGAGCACATGGAGGGCTGTGCGGCCCCCCAAAGAAATGCCACCCCACATCATGACTGACCCACCGCCAAACCGGTCATGCTGGAGGATGTTGCAGACAGCAGAACGTTCTCAACGGCGTCTCCAGACTCTGTCACGTCTGTCACATATGCTCAGTGTGAACCTGCTTTCATCTGTGAAGAGCACAGGGCGCCAGTGGCGAATTTGCCAATCTTGGTGTTCTCTGGCAAATGCCAAACGTCCTGCACGGTGTTGGGCTGTAAGCACAACCCTCACCTGTGGACGTCGGGTCCTCATACCACCATGGAGTCTGTTTCTGACCTTTTGAGCAGACACATGCACATTTGTGGCCTGCTGGAGGTCATTTTGCAGGGCTCTGGCAGTGCTCCTCCTGCTCCTCCTTGCACAAAGGCGGAGGTAGCGGTCCTGCTGCTGGGTTGTTGCCCTCCTATGGCCTCCTCCACGTCTCCTGATGTACTGGCCTGTCTCCTGGTAGCGCCTCCATGCTCTGGACACTACGCTGACAGACACAGCAAACCTTCTTGCCACAGCTCACATTGATGTGTCATCCTGGATGAGCTGCACTACCTGAGCCACTTGTGTGGGTTGTAGACTCCGTCTCATGCTACCACTAGAGTGAAAGCACCGCCAGCATTCAAAAGTGACCAAAACATCAGCCAGGAAGCATAGGAACTGAGAAGTGGTCCGTGCTCACCACCTGCAGAACCACTCCTTTATTGGGGGTGTCTTGCTAATTGCCTATATTTTCCAACTGTTGTCTATTCCATTTGCACAACAGCATGTGCAATTTATTGTCAATCAGTGTTTCTTCCTAAGTGGGCAGTTTGATTTCAAAGAAGTGTGATTGACTTGGAGTTACATTGTGTTGTTTAAGTGTTCCCTTTATTTTTTTGAGCAGTGTATATAGGCTAAACACCAGTTATGTTTGTCAAATATAATCTAGGATAATTTTTAATAAAGGCTTGATTCTGTCGACATACAGTGCATTCGGAAAGTATTCAGACC
Organism: Oncorhynchus clarkii lewisi; assembly: GCF_045791955.1. Classification (NCBI taxonomy): domain Eukaryota; kingdom Metazoa; phylum Chordata; class Actinopteri; order Salmoniformes; family Salmonidae; genus Oncorhynchus; species Oncorhynchus clarkii. Next base: position 82,283,593 of record NC_092151.1, on the reverse strand, counting down.
CCTTGATTTTTTACACATTTTGTTATGTTACAGCCTTATTCTAAAATATATTATAACATGATTCCTCATCAATCTACACACAATGCCCCATAATGATGAAGCAAAAACAGGCTTTTAGAATTTGTTGCTGTCCCGTTTTTTTCCTCCATTTTATGAGCCATGTTCCGACCATAGGAATGTTAAGGGGATTATTTTATAAACACTTCCTCCTATGTCATTGAAACCAGTATTTCTTTCATGTTGTCAACTTTCTTTCATTGTCCAGCAGCCAAAGGCACAATCCTAGTCATATTACCAACCCATGCTAGTTTTTGAGTCTTGTCCCGAAGCCGCTCCTGCGTTGTCTTGGCTGTGTGCTTCGGTCGATGTCCTGTTGAAATAGTTTATCAACATTTTAAGCTTAAACCTTCTGATCTGTTGCATCAGCCTCATTGCTTTTAAAAGTTTTTATTTTATGTGCAGGGGTTGTATTAATTTGGGATCTATCGCGTCCCAGAACTGTCCCAGAGTATGTTTAGAATATTTTTTTCTCGCACAGAAGGACAAGCTGACCAATAGAATATGTCAATGTTTGTACATTGACATAGACTAGTGCTTTTGCTGTTCGTTATTCTTCTTGTTGGCTGACGAAAAGTAAATGTGGACAATAACATCTTCAATATGCGCCTCGGATTTGGATAAGAAGGATGCGCACCTTTGCATCCCCGGTGTGTCTTCACTTGTAACCTACTTCTGAGTGGGGATGCCTGTGAGAAGGACCCGATCATGTGACGGGCATTGGCTAATAAGAATTTAGATGTTTGAGAGACCCATGTGAGTGAGAGGTGCTTCGGAGCATGGCGATTGGCAGCCGGGAGAAAGGAAAGGAATTATTATATTCAGCCCAAGGGCACAACAGCCACTTTGGCCACAAGACATGAATTATTTTAGGCTTCATTGCTGGGAAATTTGAGGCCTGGTGTGTGTGTGTGTGTGTTTCAGTGTTGAGACTGCGCAGCACGATTTTAGCTATTATGTAGGGTGTCCAATCAAAAATGCATATTGTGACCAACTTCTTATCTCTATCATAATCTGTCCAAACTGTTTTGAAGTTTTTACCCTTGTAGCATGGGCCAGAATTAGGGTGACTAAATCAATGGAGGAAAGAGACAAAAGTGGTAAAAAAAATCAGGAAAATTGCTTTGCGTCAGTAAGGCTGGATTCTGTACAATAATGGCTACCTGACAGGCTCATCTTTCTTCTCGAATCCTCAGGACATAAAACAATATAGAGGTAAGAGGGATATCGATTTAGAGACATGACATGTAGTATTTTCATATTTTAGTATACGTTTCATTTGACATTTCTGTTCTTTTTCGAAGATTGAAAAACCCCACTGAACGATTCAGAACATAAAAAATTATATTTGTCTTCACATAAGGATTTAAAATTTCATCACCAAAGTGCGTTTCACCCACTCTGGGCAGAGAGGGTGTACCCCCTATATTGTGATGACAGCCCCTACACAACTCTCTTAGTACGTTGTATTTTTAATTTTTTTACTTCTTCTTTTGACTGCTCTGATGTGGCAACACGGTTGTTTGGACATTTTGACAAATCTTGAAGTGAACCCATAATTATGACTTTTAACTACTGTCTTCTATGGCACGCAAAAGAGCTTTCTGGTTGTTGAACACAAAGCGAAGCTGAATAGCAAGGATATACTTATCCCTTCCGCATAATTGGCAGCAGCCATAGCAACAGAAGTTCTTTATGAAAGTCATAATAAGCCTGACATGTGCACTGGTGTTGCTCACTTCACTTTGACTAAATGTATTAGTGAAAAGAGAAAACTACCAGATATCTATTGGTAATACTAGTTGGTTAGAAGTTTTAAAAGTATTAAAACACTTTTTACATTTGTCTGAGTGAACAACAGCAAATGTTTTGGAACCTCCTTCATCCTACATCTCCAGTCTTGTCTTGGGGACATTCCCTCCAAAACAATGTGTTCTGAGGGGACATTCTCTCTCTGAACCTTTTTTGTGAGAGTGAGTGACATAACACAAGCGTGATTGACAGGTAGCAGCCAACAGCTAGAGCTCGGCCAATGGGTAACAACAAAGCCCCGGCTCACAGTGACATCACATGCTGAGTGGCCAAAGTCTCAGTCATGAAAGACTTTACATGCAGGATCAGGATTAGCCTTAGGCCAGCGCCTGAGTGGGGTCTCAGTGTTCCAGCACATGAATGCTGGAATAGCCACAGACACTGATTATAACCAATTAAAACTAAGCTATTTTCTGCTCTTGTCATTTGATATGGTACAGTGTGAAATTCCAGATATTTCCCACAGTCTTTCATGGTTAAACGATGAAAGGGGAAAGCACGTAGAAAGACTCCTCTGTGTAGAGAGAAGTTGCATGATTATTATGTTGGTTTATCAATCTGTTCTTATTCTGTGAACTGTGTGTGAATTATGTGTGATTGATCTGTGACTGAGACAGAAAGGCATTTACAGGAACTTGTGTCATAAATGAGTCAGTATGTTGTTGTGTTGTGTGGAATGTGGAGTCCTTGTGATAGTGTAGGTTGCCTAGTTATCTGGGAGGTGTTCTGTGTTGTGCATGGTGGGGAGTGTTCAGTGAGTGTTTTGTGTTCCAGTGTTCCACTCCGGAACTCCCTGCTCGTTGTTGACTTTGCGGTCGGCTCCTGTGGGTTAGCCGACGCCACTCCACACTTCAACCCGTGTCTCAACAAAAAAGAACCTACCGCATTACGTGTCCTCAAAGAGAAAGTGTGTGTGTGTGTGTTACTACGTTGTGTGTGTGCCAGCTAGGCACCCAGTGAGAGGTGACGTTACCTATTTATCCGTCAGTCACAGTGGTTGTGAACGGTGGTGAGCCCTATAATAATAATAATGATGATGATGACGATGATGATGTATGTGTCCAGGTCTCTGTAATGTGGTAAAAATACTCCCATAATCCTTTGGGATGTATCAGGAGCTGAGTGCTACGTCTAAATGAGACGCTGTCACGGCAGGAAGTGGCAGGGTGACAGGCCGTGTTTTGGGTTTGCAGGAGGACAATGTATCAGACATGTCCCTGACTTAACCCTTGTGTATTCTTAACATTCTGTATACTCCCCTTGACCTAAGGGTCCAAAATGCCCCGCCTTCACTAAACCCCTAAAATAAAGCAGCTTAATTGAATTTTAAACCCCAAATCTATTTTGCATGAAGAAACAACCTGCCATTCATCACAAACTTTGTGAATATCTGGGTTTTCCCTCTTCACAATGCAGAAAGACTGCATTTAATCAGTGGACACCACTCATTTTTATTACAACACACCTGTCATAATTGTTTTCTTTACTTAAGTAGAGGTTTATTATTATTTTTGCTAAAGATACTGTATAGGTGTAAACATATTTGTTTTAGCAAGAGATAGCACTTGTATAGCCTAAGAAAGTATAGCCTAAGAAAGTATCAGAAATGTGCAGAAAGTAGTTTTGAATGCATTTTATTGAAGGGAAGCAATAACAGTCTTGAACTTTTGTGGCAACATAGTGATATATTCTTATATACTGTACAATGTGGAATTCAACTACAAAATACTAGTTGTCTCCCATTTTTTGAGCCATTGCCCCCACCCACAAGGTGTATAAACATCAACAATAAATACGAATAAAATAAGATAATACATACAAAACAAAAACGTGAAGAACATAAATCAGTCAATTCTAATTAGCACATGTAGGACAGTGTGCAAGTGTGTGTGCATGGACTTTGCAGATATTCTCACATGTGCAGCACATAGTATTTATTTTACAGTCCTTCTTTGGGGGGCAGAGTTGGCATCTCCCCCTCTTGCCTGCCCCAGCTGCAGCCTCATGTGGATCAGGACAAGATTCAGCCCCCTGAACAGCTTTCACAAGCGCTGCAGAGGCTGCTGTGCGGGGAGGCGCTCACTTCTTTAAATGTGTGGGGTTACAAGTGCCTTTCCCAGCTGCTCCAGGAACACCCTCCTCTTGTTCTGCTTATCAGGCAACCAGGTAGGGTTGATCTTGTTCCATATCACAAAGGCATTGTATGAGGACACATCAATCATGTTATGGAAGATGACCAGGGGCCAGCGGGCAGTCATCCTCCTGCAGCTGTAAGTCCCAATCACATTGTCAACATTGTCCACGCCTCACGTTGTCCACGCCTGTGGTTGTAGTCCAGGATGATGGCTGGCTTCCTGTCCTCACGATCACTGATCTCAGCCGTTTTGTGCAGTGTGCTCAGGAGGACCACATTCTTGTTCCTCTTTGGAAGGTAAGAAACTAGAGTGGTGGTGGGGGTGAAGGCAAACTTTGATGAGAAGGCCTCTCTCCCTCTTGTTGCAATGAGTGCAGGTGGGGAGCTCAGGCTTGTTCTTTCTAACTGTGCCAACCATGGTGATCTTCCTCTTCAGGAGGTGCTGGCTGAGTTCATAAGAGGTGAAGAAATTGTCACGTGACATTGTGCTCCCTTAGTCCATCTGGTTCTTCACCGGGCCTCCACTGGTCGGCTTCCCTGTGTAGACTTGCATCTTCCAAGCGTAGCTGGATTGTGCATCACAGACCACCCATATCTTAATGCCATACTTTGCTGGCTTGCTGGGCATATACTGCCGGAAAGGACAGCGACCTTTTGACAAAAGAGATTACTATCAGTAAATAGTATCAGTGTCACAGAAAACAATCACATAAATCACTGATATTACAGAAATACATAATAAAATGAACAGTGACAATCACTTACATTACAGATATGAAAATAAAAATGTACCTCTGAGTGGAACTAGTTGCTCAACACTGTTACTTCAGGGTCGTAGAGGTACGGCTCCACCCACTTCTCCCAGACCTCTCTTGTCAAATCGTAGCATTCTTGAGAAAGTGTGAAAGACTTTCAGTGGCATTGTGGCACGGAAAATCGACCTTCCACTCCCTGCATCTCAGAGACTACATGTAGCCTCGCCTCGGGACCTATACACACCCGCTAAGATTGTCTCCATATTTACGGAAACCCTCCAAGTTTGTCATCTCCAGGATTATTTTTTTCTATGACTGGTGTGATGAACATGTAGAATGTTGAGGTGATGTCCTAGGCATGGGCAACTGCATGTCTTGTGGGTCATGGGGTCATCCTTATGACTTTTTGTGCTGCCATCCTGCCCTGGTTGTCATATGGTGACAAGGACCATGTTATTTTGCTGTTCTTTGACAAAAATGTCTCTCTTTCAGCTTGGGGGATTTCTTCTTCATCTGACCCCATCCTCTTCTTCAGATACCTCCTCCTCTTCTAAATCATTGTTCTCTTGTTCCCCCTGGACATCTGAAAAAATCTGATCTACGACCTGTTGTGCACTGAGAATCATGGCTTCAGCTTAGAGAGAACTGGGGGGACTGTCATCTGCAGCACCTTTATAGCCTCTGACTACATTCCCCATTAGTAAACAATGCTTTCAAGAAATTTTTATTTTGTCTGAAATTTTGTTAATTTTGCCTGTGAACTTGAGTCATGTGTGGGGTCGAGGAGGGGAGATGCTGCACATGCACAAAAAAGTTGTAGTTTTGTCTGAGTTCATCAGTAGCACGTATAATCTCAATTTCTCATTGTGTGTGTGTGTGTGTGTGTGTGTGTGTGTGTGTGTGTGTGTGTGTGTGTGTGTGTGTGTGTGTGTGTGTGTGTGTGTGTGTGTGTGTGTGTGTGTGTGTGTGTGTGTCTTTGTTGTTTTTGTGGTGTGTAAATTATTTTATAACTGCTGGGTCAAAAATGACCCTAAGACAATCTTTGTACCCTGGTGGTGTACAGCTTTCACGGAAATATGAACAAAGGCGATGTTTCACTTTTTCTAATGTTGGGGTCACTCTAGGAAAAGTAATCAAATTTCAAGCTGAAAAAATATCATTTAGAGGTTTTTATCTGCTGTTAAACATAGTGGGGGGGTCATTTTTGACCCTTAAGTTAAGCAGGGTGTACTATTAGCTGGTTGGTGGGGTTATTGGGAGGGGAGGTAAGGTTGATAACTTAAGTTTAATGGACAAATGTCTGCTGTGCTGTGTGATTTGGCCTTCTAGTCGTGAGTGACTAACTGACTGACTGACTGGTCATGGAATTGTTTCACCCCTCTCCCCACAGGGAGTAATTGAGACCTGTCACTCAATCTGCTTTCCACAGACTACAGGGAGGAACAGACATGGGGGTAGTATGGTCACTGCTTTCAGTAATGCCATATTGTCTACATGCAGCCTGTAAAAGAAGGCCCTAGATTAGAATAAAAGGGGGATAGTAGAATGGAGAGGGGAACTATAGTGTCCTACTCCTTTTTCAGGTTTTTGTGATGCCTACATCCTATCACCCTCCTCCTCTTCTCTTCTCCTTTATAAAGTCTCAATCCCCTCTTCACTACGAGCCAAACCCGCTAGCACAGAGGGCTACTTTATTACAAGTGGCTAAAAATGGATAACACTTTGTTACTGGCTTTGAATAATAAGAGTGTCTGTTGAATAATAATTAATTTATGCACGTTAGATTAGAATGCCCCAGTCCAACACTAGACCTTCTATCTCTGTCTGTCTGTCCGGCTGGTTGGTTGGTTCTTTTTCCTAACCGGATACACCCTAGACTCCTCATAGGGATGTCATTGACTGCTCCTTTGTCTGGCTGAATGCTGTGTTTGTATGGAGGATAATGACGGATGGACTATAGAGAGCATGTAGAGGCAGGTGTGTGTTCCCATAGCGCCTGGACAGGAAATCTGGAAGTTGGGCCGTTGGGGTCAAATGTGGTCAGAGCTATTTTTATGGTTGTTTGGATCGGATCAGCCTGCGAAAGTGAAGCGCTGCAGTAAATGAAGGATCACTTCATTAATTTTGACTCTGGGGATCACAAGAGTGAAAATACACACACACACAGACACACACACACACACACACACACACACACACACACACACACACACACACACACACACACACACACACACACACACACACACACACACACACACACACGCACGCACGCACGCACGCACGCACACACCCACCCACACACACACACACACACACACACACACACACACACACACACACTGTTGTTGGAGATACAGAGGATCTCTGGGCTGAGTTGGAATGCCTGTGGCAGTAGCCTTAGTCTACATAGAGAGCAAGACAGACTGCGTTGGCAGGTAGCCATGTTGTTGTGCTATTGGGAGTATAGAAAGCATAGGGCCTGCCATGCCTGGCTATGTGTGCATCCCAAATGGCACCCTGTTTCCTATTTAGTACACTATAAAGGCCATAGGGTACTGGTCAAAAGTAGTGCAGTAGTGCACTGTAGGGAATAGGGGACGTATACTATATTTGGTCACCATTGTAATGAAACACCTCCCGTGGCTGCTGTGGCCTCTGAAAGGATTCCAGCACTGAATGATTTAGGCCCCAAGGAGAGGAGAGCCACCAATACAGTGTCTCTGTCTGTGTCCCAAATTGCAGCCTATTCCCTATACAGTGCACTACTTTGATCAGAGTCCTATGGGCCCTGGTCAAAAGCAGTGCACTAGAGAATAGGGTGCCAGAGAACAGTGCACTAGAGAACTCTCTTTCCTTCTCTGTTTGTGTCTATAATGAGTGTGTGAGTTTGCAAGGGAGAGGGCAGTTTTTCACTTTAAAATGTATGCCCCCAAAAAAACAATGATTGCAAAGTTAAAGGGATATTTTGGGATTTTGGCAATGAAAGCCATTATCTACTTCCCCAGAGTCAGATTAATCCGTGGATACCATTTTTATGTCTCTGCGTGCAGTTTGAAGGAAGTTGCTAACTAGCGTTAGCGCAATTGCGGGCTGTTAGCATTGGCTCGCAAAACTACCTCTAACTTCTTTCAAACTGGATACAGAGACATAGAAATGGTATCCATGTAGCAACAGTCATCAAAATTGTTAAAATGTTTTAAAAACAATTGTAATAAATGCAACAGTTGGACAATATATGGAGATACTGTCGTTCTGTCCCTGAACAAGACCCACTGTTCCTAGGCCGTCATTGCAAATAAGAATTTGTTCTTAACTGACTTGCCTAGTTAAATAAAGGTTAAATAAAAAAGTAAAAAATGAAATCCATCAGATATTGACAGAATTATAGCATATTCAACATTTTACTGGCATGGATAGATAATAAATGTTCAGGAATTTTGTTGGGAATTCAGGTATTCAATATAATGTCAAATATCACTTTTTCTTCTTAGAATGCACTCATATTTACATTTTCTAATGCTATCAGGTATTTTTTTATATATATTTTGTGTTAAAATAAAGTAATATGTGCAGCATTTGCATAAATACACTGCACAATACATTTGCATGTATTAATACATTAACATAAAGGGGTGGAACAGGGTTGCAACACCAACAATGTGCTGTCTGCATTGCCCCACACACACACACACACAGTCTCTCTTTATGCCCACACATATACACACACACACACACACACACATACACACACTCCTTCCACACACATACACATACATATACTCTCTCGCTTAGCACCTGTCTGGGCCCAGAATTTTTTTAAAGGCAATCAAGGGCCATAAATTCCTTTTCTTTGTTAGAGGGGTGTCAGTGACAGTCTGCCCGGGGTGGGCCTTGGGGGTCATAAGGGAGAGGGGGGTGTATGGGGGCGACACTGGTCACCCAGCTCCGGTTCCAACGTGCGGAATGCTACCCTTTGCCCTTTGACCCTATGAACATCCCCTGTGGGTTAAGTATCAAACAGTTCCCCTGATCCTCAGGTAGAGGGTGTCGAGTGTCTGTCCCTCTCTTTCTCTCTGACGTTGCTGTAGATGTTGCCACAGGGTAAATGGCTACAGAATAGTGAGGGAACTATGGAGAACAGCACAGTAGTCATTGGTAATGTTATTCTCCTTGGTAAATGTTATATCCACCAGATTTAACTCAGTTGGATGTTGTTGTGGATGAGGGTTCTGTTCATACCATTAGATTTAGGATGATTGCCAAATACATTTCCACATCATGTACTCATCTGAAAACGGACATACATTTGCTTTACAAGTAATTTACCTTTATTATAGGAGATTTTGAAAGTTGATTGGTCAAAAATGTGTTCCAGTGGTTTCAGTTCCTTCTGAAGGCATGTGAGTTTGGCCAAACCTAAACCTCAGTATCTGGGACCCACCGTAGATGTTGTTTGGCACTTCTTCCAGAGGTATTTTGCACTTTTGGTCCGGCTCTCTTCCCCTTTCCCCCTCTGTGTGCTGGTATTTGTTATTGTCAGGAACCACTAGCTAACAGGGATTTATATTCAGCAGCCTAAAGGAAAGAGAATGGAGGCTAAACATGGTTTATTATGGAATGTCAGATAACACCCCCTTTCACTGGCCAGGCCTCTGATTCGCAGTACAAGGAGTGCCTTTGTCCCCCCCATACCCCCTTCTCCCCCCCTCTCGTCTTTTCTCTGCCCCACTTCTCTTCTCTCTGCCCCACTCAACCCACTCTGCCCTACTGCTGCCTCCATCTTACCCCTTCGCTACACCCTCCAACACCTCCTCTACCCCCTCCCTGCCTCCCTCTTACCCCCTTGCTAAACCCTCCGACACCTCCTCTACCCCCTCCCTGCCTCCCTCTTACCCCCTTGCTAAACCCTCCGACACCTCCTCTACCCCCTCCCTGCCTTCCTCTTACCCCTCTCTCCAGAATAGCACAGCAGGCCCCTCTGAAAATAGAGCAGGGGATGTTGGCAGGTCATGCTACCCTCTTCTGTGCTCTCTCTCTCTTTCTCTTTGCTTTCTTTTTCTCTTCCTCTCACTCTTTAACTCTCTTTCCCTCTATCTCTCTTTCTTCTACTTTCTCTTTCCTCTCTTTTCCTCTCCTTCTCCCCCTTTCCCTCTCCTTTTCTCTCTTCACAATGAATAGCCAACAGAATCACTCCTTTGTTTCAGCAGTGTGGAGGAACTTGCAGTTTGAAAACAGAAAACTGAAAATGATACGCAAGTGATAACTGTAAAGAGAGAATAAGCACATTGTAGTGTGTTTTGGAGTGATTTAATGTCTTATATTCAACTGTGTGTTTTTTTCCTTGAATTCTGATTGGCTGAAAGTCATGGTATATCAGACCAAATACCACGGGTATAACAAAAGTTTTAGTTTTACTGATCTAATTACGTTGGTAACCAGTTTATAATAGCAATAAGACTCCTCTGGGGTTTGTGATATGTGGTCAATATACTCAGCGTTATGTCGTGCATAAGAACAGCCCTTAGCCGTGGTATATTGGCCATATACCACACCTTCTCTGGCCTTATTGTTGAAATATTCAACTGTGACAGAATTGTGCTCAAAAAGTAACTGAATGTTGAAGAAATTAAATCAAGTTTTTGTTGTACTAGTTACTGACTTATTGTCTTGGAAGGCCATGAATGTAGATACTACTAGTACTGCAGTGCACCAAATCATAAAGTTCTCTTAAAATGGTGGTGATGCAGACTGGTTCTGTACAATATATAAATGAGTTACCTCAGCCATGTTACATGTTTTGGACATTCTGTCCCTTGAAGCTGATGGTATTTCCCTGTGATGTGTGAAAAGGGGAGAGGATAGAAAAAGGGAAAGGTTAGCAAAAGAGGAAATCCTATTAGGAAAGGGAAAAGTGCTCTTCTCTGTTTGAAACGGGCTCAAGAATCCCATCGGGGGACCAGCGGGACACTTCAGTCATCTAAACTGTAGCTGGCCTGGCCTGAGGCTGGAGGGTGAGGGCTGTCCTGTCCATGTCCTCTCTGTCCACCGCACCTGGTGCTGGCTCGCTGCTGGGGCAGGCCAGATGGATTTGGTTAACCTGACAAACTTCTACTGAAACAAACTAATAGAATAGTTTGTCGCAAGAGGGGTGGGTTGTTGTTGTAGAAACAGAGTATGGCTGGATGGATGGATGGATGGATCATGGAAGCAGGCAGAGCCCACTGAAGGACAGTGCCTTGGGGGAAAGATTCTGAGAAGGAGCTCCCAAATTCAGTCCCACTTCATAGGCTTTCTTTCGACTAGACTCTCACTCTGGCCCCAGGCTACTGGTTCAGAGGCTTTCGACTCTCACTCTAGACATAAGACTACTGGTTAGGAGCTTCTCTCCAGGCTCTAACATTCCTGAGTGTAATTTAGGCAACTTGTAGATGCATACCATTGAATGGATGTGTTAGTAATGGGTTCTCCCTTCAGTAACGTTAGCCCTGAGCCCTGAAGCAGAAGTGTCTAATTCCTCTTTGTGTAACAATTTGCTTCAGAGACCTGGCTCGCTCACACCTTTGCTAATAAGATCTACCGTAATCTAGAATTTACCTAGCATTTCATTTAGTTAACCACATCACAGGAGTTCATTCTTAGTTAACAACTGACCTATTTTTTCAGTGGTGAAGTTTGTTACGGTCTGGTCTTCAATGCAAGCTGTTGCTGATGGTGTAAAGCAATTGAATTTAGTCCCATATTAGTCTCATGTCAACCCCTGTCTAACTGTCAGCCGTCTAAAAACTATGACATATACATAACTAAATTTAGATTTGTCTAGCCTTCAACAAATCTTCCCAGTGCCCTTCTTTAGTATCTAAATGTTGAGTGTTGTGTCTATCTTTGTGTATTTTCTCTGGTGACCTCTGTGAGTTTCAACATGGTCTCTCTCTCTCTCTTTCTCTCTCTCTCTGTCTGTCCTTGTTGTTCTCACTGCAGCAGAAGGCCCTGACCTGGCCACCCCCGGCTTCTCGCCTCCCTCCAGCCCCAACCCTGCTAAGAAGGGAAGCTCCCTCAACTGGTCATTCCCGGACAAGATCAAGTCCCCGCGCACCGTCAGGAAACTCTCCATGAAGATGAAGAAGCTTCCGGAACTCAGCCGCAAGCTCAGCGTCAAAGGGATCCCTAGCAACAACAACAACACCAGCGGTAACGGAGCCAGCGTGAGCAGCCAATCAGAGACAAGGACCCAGTGTCCCAAAACCAATAGTGGGTCAGAACCAGGCTCAGCTCCTCCCAGGTTGTCCCCAGGGGGCGGGCAGGGGGCGGCCGCCAGCCATAATGTGATCTCGAGATATCACTTGGACAGCAGTGTGTCGACACAGCAAAGTTACAGCAAGAAGAAGAGCAGCGGGACCTCCATGTCGGCTAGCAAGGGGGGCTACCTCAGTGACGGGGACTCCCCAGAACTGGTGGCCAAGTCTGGGAAGCACAGGTCCTCAGAGGGCAAGGGAGGCAAGGGGAAGGAGAAAGAGAAAGACCCAGCCACTGGAGGAGGAGAGAGAACAGGAGCAGGAGGAGTAACAGGAGGAGGTGGCAGCTCCAAGCTGCACGGCACAGAACTAGACATTGACGCGTTCCGTCACTACGCCTTCACAGAACAGCCCAAGTGCACCCAGTACATCTCAGGCCTGATGAGCCTGCACTTCTACGGCGCCGAGGACCTCAAGCCGCCACGTGTCGACTCCCGGGACGTCTACTGCGCCATCCAGGTGGACTCGGTCAACAAGGCGCGCACTGCCCTGCTCACCTGCCGGACCACCTTCCTAGACATGGACCACACCTTCAACATCGAGCTGGAGAACGCCCAGCACCTGAAGCTAGTGGTGTTCAGCTGGGACCCCACACCCAAGAAGAACCGGGTGTGCTGTCATGGCACTGTGGTGCTACCGGCTCTCTTCAGGGTGACCAGGAGTCATCAGCTGGCTGTGAAGCTGGAGCCACGAGGCCTGATCTACGTGAAGCTGAACCTTATGGAGCAGTGGCAGAACTCCCTGGACGGAGGCTACGATGGGGACCGGGAGCGACAGATGTTTGGGGTGGAGGCCTGGAGGGTTGTGGAGAGAGAGAACTCAGGACTCATGGTGCCCCTGCTCATCGAAAAGTGCATCACGGAAATTGAGAAGAGAGGCTGCCAGGTGAGTTCAGCTCATGAGAGTTCATGTTTAATGTTTGTTTAGATTTAGCGGATTCATCTCTATGGTGGTAGACTTGTGTGAATTTGATGAAATGTCATATTCTTAAAAAATGTAGTTATTGTAGTTATACAGTACTAGTTGTATGTTGCAGAAAACCATGTGAAAGTTATTAGTTTGGCATGATACTTGAAACTAGCTAACTTAACATACTGGATAGACTTGCTGAAATCAGACATAATGCCCTCTACCTCCTCCAACTCCTCTTCTTCTTCAAAGGAGAGAGACTCCAGCTTTGGTTTATTTTAATTAGTTGAGACTCCGCCCAGCAGTAAAATTGTCTGGCTACAGCCAGGGGGAGGGGGGGGTGCCCTGAGAGGCTACGCCTTGGTGGGGGGGCAACCTCCTTGGGTCTTTCGCCATTACTTTCTCCGGTCCTCTCCACAGCTAATCTATCAAATGGGGGAGTACAAAGAAAACAAGTGGCCTGAGGTAAGGTCTGGCCAAAGTGCTAATGGTTTTAGCCACTGGCCAAGTACATTTATTAGTTGCGTTTTCTTTGTACTCCTCCATTTCTCTCTCTCTCCCCTCTCTCTCCCCCCTCTCTCTATTTCTCAATTTCTCTCTCCCTTTCTCTGTTGATTCAAGAGACAAACATAACTCACAGACTTGGTAGAGTTTGTGTGGGGGAGATGATTATCACTAGATGCATAGATGCAGTTTGGAGCCATCTTTACCTGGGTCCCCCAGGGGCCCCGTTTGAGAGGGGTTAGGGGGATCTACATCAGATTACACAGGAATGTATAGGACGTGTCACAGAGGCATGCAGAGAGAGCCAGACACACAGCATAGCATGTCTTTAGAAATAATTATGTGTATCCCTAGATGGAGACTACTCTCATTTCAGTGTCTCCATAAATGCATGGCCTTTGGGGCTGTAAAGCCTTTAAGGTACTGGATGAATGTGGCTATTCTGAAACAACTGCTGATTGGTGTCCCAGAAGCGAGTTATGTGTGTGGGGTTGCTGTAAGGCGTGTTTTTGTATTTGTAAGAGACAGATGCCTTTTCAGAAAATGTATCTGTCTGATATAGTCCGGTGTGGTTCAGTTGGTAGAGCATGAGGCTTGAGGAGAAAATGAAAGTATGAAATGAATGCACTCACTACTGCAAGTTGCTCTGTGTAAGAGTGCCTGCTAAGTGATGAAAATGACATATGTTGAGACAAATAACTATCTGATATCAGCTCCACTAGTTCTATTATCTTTAGTAAAAAGTCAGTGAATTTTAGTGCATTGTTTTCCTAGAAGGGGGTCAGAAGTTTGTGAATGGTGCAGGTGCATCCATCTATTTGCTATCTGTCAAGATCGCCTAATCTCATCCCTACTGATTGGCTTAGTTAGGGGTCCAACAAGCCTGTGTGTGTGGCTGGGTGTGTGGGTGGGTGGGGGTGCATGGGTGCCTGCCTGTCCTCATGCTCACTCATTCAGGAAGTCTCTGACTCACCACAGGAAACCATTCTGCTGTTTTTAATTAAGGCAAGGACAGACCATTGTTTCCTATTGGTGTATGTGTGTTGCTCAGCAGCAGATAAGGCCAAGGCCTCTTCACCATCAGCTGTCACACTACTGCCTGTCTGTGTGCTCTCTGCTCTCTCCTCTCAGAGCTGCTACTCACCCTAAACTAAAGAAAGAGCTTTTTCTCAATAGGCTTGTTGTTCATTGTGCCCAGTGACTTCTGTTTACTCTTGCACTAAGCTAAATCCCTGCCTAATCTGCCCATTTTTTACCCTCTCGTGTGAGTGAGTGGGGTTTAGAAATGTTAGACAGAACAGAGAGCTCTCAGTCACAAACAGTGTGGCTAGTGGCCTGTGTAGACATTAGTGGCTGTAGTCTGGAGGCCTGTTAAAAGTAATAGATAACCAGCTATGTACCAAGCTAGGGTCTGGAGCCTAGAGGCCTGTTAAAAATATATGGTGCATTTGGAAAGTATTCAGACCCCTTTACTTTTTCCACATTTTGTTACGTTACAGCCTTATTCTAAAATTGATTATATGACATTTTTTCCTCATCCCTCTACACAAAATACCCCATAATGACAAAGCAAAAACAGGTTTTTGGAAGTTTTTGCAAATGTATTAAAAATAATAAAACATAAATACCTTATTTAAATAAGTATTACCCTTTGCTATGAGACTTTGCTATGAGACTCGAAATTGATCTCAGGTGCATCCTGTTTCCATTGATCATCCTTGAGATGTTTCTACAACTTGATTGGATTCCACCTGTGGTAAATTTAATTGATTGAGCATGATTTGGAAAGGCACATACCTCCCTATATAAGGTCCCACAGTTGACTGTACATGTCAGCGCAAAAACCTTAGAGCTCAGAGACAGGATTGTATTGAGGCACAGGTCTGGGGAAGGGCACAGAAACATTTCTGCAGCATCGAAGGTCCCCAAGAACACAGTGGCCTCTGTCATTCTTAAATGGAAGAAGTTTAGAACCACCAAGGCTCTTCCTAGAGCTGGCCGCCCGGCCAAACTGAGCAATCGGGGGAGGTGAGTCTTGGTCAGGGAGGTAACCAAGAACCGGATGGTCACTTTGACAGAGCTCCAGAGTTCCTCTGTGGAGATGGGAGGGCCTTCCAGAAGGACAACCATCTCTGCAGCACTCCGGCAATCAGCCCTTTATGGTAGAGGGGCCAGATGGAAGCCACTCCTCAGTAAAAGGCACATGACAGCCTGCTTGGAGTTTGCCAAAAGGCATCTAAAGGACTCATTTAATCCATTTTAGAATAAGGCTGTAATGTAACAAAATGTGGAAAAAGTCAAGGGATCTGCATACTTTCCGAATGCGCTGTAGATTTCCAGCTATGTGTCCCGAGCTAAGGGCTGGAGCCAGGAGGCCTGTAAACACCATAGATATCCAGCGATGTGCCGAGCTAAGGGCTGGAGCCAGGAGGCCTGTAAACACCATAGATATCCAGCTATGTGCCGAGCTAAGGGCTGGAGCCAGGAGGCCTGTAAACACCATAGATATCCAGCGATGTGCCGAGCTAAGGGCTGGAGCCAGGAGGCCTGTAAACACCATAGATATCCAGCGATGTGCCGAGCTAGGGGCTGGAGCCAGGAGGTCTGTAAACACCATAGATATCCAGCTATGTGCCGAGCTAGGGGCTGGAGCCAGGAGGCCTGTAAACACCATAGATATCCAGCTATGTGCCGAGCTAGGGGCTGGAGCCAGGAGGCCTGTAAACACCATAGATATCCAGCTATGTGCCGAGCTAGGGGCTTGAGCCAGGAGGTCTGTAAACACCATAGATATCCAGCGATGTGCCAAGCTAGGGGCTTGAGCCAGGAGGCCTGTAAACACCATAGATATCCAGCTATGTGCCGAGCTAGGGTCTGGAGCCAGGAGGCCTGTAAACACCATAGATATCCAGCTATGTGCCGAGCTAGGGGCTGGAGCCAGGAGGCCTGTAAACACCATAGATATCCAGCTATGTGCCGAGCTAGGGGCTGGAGCCAGGAGGCCTGTAAACACCATAGATATCCAGCTATGTGCCGAGCTAGGGGCTGGAGCCAGGAGGCCTGTAAACACCATAGATATCCAGCTATGTGCCGAGCTAGGGGCTGGAGCCAGGAGGCCTGTAAACACCATAGATATCCAGCTATGTGCCGAGCTAGGGGCTGGAGCCAGGAGGCCTGTAAACACCATAGATATCCAGCTATGTGCCGAGCTAGGGGCTGGAGCCAGGAGGCCTGTAAACACCATAGATATCCAGCTATGTACCGAGCTAGGGGCTGGAGCCAGGAGGCCTGTAAACACCATAGATATCCAGCTATGTACCGAGCTAGGGGCTGGAGCCAGGAGGCCTGTAAACACCATAGATATCCAGCTATGTGCCAAGCTAGGGGCTGGAGCCAGGAGGCCTGTAAACACCATAGATATCCAGCTATGTGCCGAGCTAGGGGCTGGAGCCAGGAGGCCTGTAAACACCATAGATATCCAGCTATGTACCGAGCTAGGGGCTGGAGCCAGGAGGCCTGTAAACACCATAGATATCCAGCTATGTTCCGAGCTAGGGGCTGGAGCCAGGAGGCCTGTAAACACCATAGATATCCAGCTATGTACCGAGCTAGGGGCTGGAGCCAGGAGGCCTGTAAACACCATAGATATCCAGCTATGTACCGAGCTAGGGGCTGGAGCCAGGAGGCCTGTAAACACCATAGATATCCAGCTATGTGCCGAGCTAGGGGCTGGAGCCAGGAGGCCTGTAAACACCATAGATATCCAGCTATGTGCCGAGCTAGGGGCTGGAGCCAGGAGGCCTGTAAACACCATAGATATCCAGCTATGTGCCGAGCTTGGGGCTGGAGCCAGGAGGCCTGTAAACACCATAGATATCCAGCTATGTGCCGAGCTAGGGGCTGGAGCCAGGAGGCCTGTAAACACCATAGATATCCAGCTATGTACCGAGCTAGGGGCTGGAGCCAGGAGGCCTGTAAACACCATAGATATCCAGCTATGTACCGAGCTAGGGGCTGGAGCCAGGAGGCCTGTAAACACCATAGATATCCAGCTATGTACCGAGCTAGGGGCTGGAGCCAGGAGGCCTGTAAACACCATAGATATCCAGCTATGTACCGAGCTAGGGGCTTCAGAATGTATTCCTACCCCTTGGCTTATTCCACATTATGTTGTTTTACAGGCTGAATTCAAAATGGATTAAATCGATTTTTGGCACTCATCTACACATATATACCCCATAATGACAAAGTGAAAACATGTTTGTAGAGATTTTTGCACATTTATTGAAATGAAATACATATATATCTAATTTACATACAGTACCACTCAAAGGTTTGGACACACCTTCTCATAAAAAGTTATTTTTTTTTTCCTTTTTTTTCCTATATTGTAGAATTATAGTGAAGACATCAAAACTATGAACTAACTCATATAGTAACCAAAAAAGTGTTAAACAAACCAAATATATTTTATATTTGAGATTCTTCAAAGTAGTCACCCTTTTCGTTGATGACAGCTTTGCACACTCTTGGCATTCTCTCAACCAGCTTAGTGAGGAATGCTTTTCCAACAGTCTTAAAGGACTATGCTGAGCACTTGTTGGCTGCTTATCCTTCTCTCTGCAGTCCAACTCACCCCAAACCATCTCAATTGGGTTGAGGTCAGGTGATTATGGAGGCCAGGTCATTTGATGCAGCACCATCACTCTTCTTCTTGGTCAAATAGCCCTTACATAGCCTGGAGGTTTGTTTTGGGTCATTGTCCTGTTGAAAAAACAAATTATAGTCTAACTAACTGCAAACCAGATGCGATGGCGTATCGCTGCAGAATGCTGTAGTAGCCATTCTGGTTAGGTGTGCCTTGAATTCTAAATAAATCACTGACAGTGTCACCAGCAAAGCACCCACACACCAGCACACCTCCTCCTTCATGCTTTTTGGTGGGAACCACACATGCAGAGATCATCCGTTCACCTACTCTGCGTCTCACAAAGACACGGTGGTTGGAATCAAAAATCTCCAATTTGGACTCATCAGACCAAAGGACAGATTGCTCGTGTTTCTTTGCCCAAGCAAGTCTCTTCTTCTTATTAGTGTCATTTTGTAGTAGTTTCTTTTCAGCAAATCGACCATGAAGGCCTGATTCACACAGTCTCCTCTGAACAGTTGATGTTGAGATGTGTCTGTTACTTGTTGCAATCTGAAGAGCAGTTAACTCAAATGAACTTATCCTCTGTGGCGGTCCTCATGAGAGCCAGTTTCATCATAGCACTTGAAGGTTTTTGGTCTTTTACCAAGTAGGGCAATCTTTTGTATACCACTCCTACCTTGTTACAACAAAACTGATTGGCACAAATGCATTAAGAAGGAAAGAAATTCCACAAATGAACTTTTAACAAGGCACACTTGTTAACTGAAATGCATTCCAGGTGACTACCAGTTTCCTACCTTTTCCAACTGCCACCTGCATCCTCCGTTTTTGGGGTAATGCTGTAATCAATTAGTTGTAATCTTGGATTGAGCAGACCTTGCCATACAATTCGGATTACTCCATGAAAGACAAAACTCTACCATTTCAATTTACAATATCATTTATAAACAGAATACCCTTTTCAAACATATTTTCCATAAATACAGGTATTTTATGCTTGTTGGTGTTTAGCTAGCTTCCAATTCCAGTTGTGAGGAGTCCAGTCAGTGCAGTACCCCTCTGGGTTATGCAAGAGAACGTGGTTTCTGCATTGTACTCATTAAACCTATTGTTTAGTAAGAAACAAAGCAAAGAGGCTTCGTACCACCCAGAACCATAGATAGGTGCTGCACTACCTGGAACATGGCAGTTCCCTGGCCGGAGATTAGGGAGCTGTATCATTGAGCTATTCATAACAGTTCCAAACAGTTCATAACAGTGTAATTAAGTGTATATTGTGATCAGCCAGTACACACAGGCTCCGTGTTCCCATGGGTTTTCCATGGTGGTTTCACTGGTCATGTAACTACTCTGTTGCTACTCTAAGAGGTTGTTTACAGTGTGTGACTGCCATGGTTTGAACTGACAGCTGTGGGATCCTTGCTAGTCATTAGTGCTGAGCAATTAACTGACATTTCGGTTTTCAAACAACTAATTGACAGACATCGGTTAAATTATTTGAATTCCGTTTTGTAAAAAATTATTCTGTCAGCTCAATGCACACGTTGTGCAGTTTCTGTAGAGATAAATCAGATCATGCCCGAAGTCTGTGATGTAGTAGGGAGATGTAGTTTCCAACAGGCCAATATTCTACATAGTTTAGCGCAGAAATAATGTTAATTAACTACAAAGACCATAATCCATTGCACGCCTACTTGTCCGATCTGTTTTTTTTACACCTGTTTTGTAAAAGAGACAGAAGAATGTGCCATAGCACGATTTGAGAGGGATGGAATACATGATCTAAGCCAAGGTTTCTCAAATTCAGTCAAGTGTTTATTTATATTTGACACTTTTAAAGGAATAGTGCCAGATTGTGGCAATTAAGCCCTTTTTATACTTTCAGAGTTGTTTAACCCATGGATACAATTTGTATTTGAAGTGCCAAAATCTTATACTATCCCTTTAAGATCAGAGTGACAAATTACAACATATATTTGTAGCAAACATAGCAAGCAGTGGCGTGAATGAGAGCCACGAGCGTCCAGTCACAGCTTGCTCCTCATCATTTCTACAGTGCAGTGGTGCACATCAGTTATATTTCAGATGTTGTCAACCTCATATCATTTTTATGCATTTTGGAATAGAATGTATTTTTAAAAGTCACCAGAAGTGCCTCCCTCCGCCCGTCCACTATCTGCTGAAAATCCTAGGGGAAACGCTGTTGTATATAGATAATGGTATAACCCTAATGGTATAATGACTCATGTTAGAGGGTCTGCACTCTGTATTGGGGACGGTGAGTATTTAACCTAGTCATGTGAGTGATTTTAGCAGGTTTTGTCTTTGTGTTTGACCTAGTTGTGTGTTTCTGCAGGTTGTGTGTTTCTGCAGGTTGTGTGTATTTAACATGGTTGTGTGTATTTAACCTGGTTGTGTGTATTTAACCTGGTTGTGTGTTTCTGCAGGTTGTGTGTATTTAACCTGGTTGTGTGTTTCTGCAGGTTGTGTGTATTTAACCTGGTTGTGTGTATTTAACCTGGTTGTGTGTTTCTGCAGGTTGTGTGTATTTAACCTGGTTGTGTATATTTAACCTGGTTGTGTGTTTCTGCAGGTTGTGTGTATTTAACCCTGCAGGTTGTGTGTATTTAACCTGGTTGTCTATGTGTTTCTGCAGGTTGTGTGTATTTAACCTGGTTGTGTATGTGTTTCTGCAGGTTGTGTGTATTTAACCTGGTTGTGTATGTGATTTTACAGGTTGTGTGTATTTAACCTGGTTGTGTGTATTTAACCTGGTTGTCTATGTGTGTTTGCAGGTTGTGTGTATTTAACCTGGTTGTGTGTATTTAACCTGGTTGTCTATGTGTGTTTGCAGGTTGTGTGTATTTAACCTGGTTGTGTATGTGTTTCTGCAGGTTGTGTGTATTTAACCTGGTTATGTGTGTTTTTGCAGGTTGTGTGTATTTAACCTGGTTGTGTGTGTTTCTGCAGGTTGTGTGTATTTAACCTGGTTGTGTATGTGTTTCTGCAGGTTGTGTGTATTTAACCTGGTTGTGTGTGTTTTTGCAGGTTGTGTGTATTTAACCTGGTTGTCTATGTGTTTTTGCAGGTTGTGGGCCTCTACCGTCTGTGTGGTTCAGCGGCAGTAAAGAAGGAGCTTCGGGAGGCCTTTGAAAGGGACAGCCTGGGTGTGGAGCTCTGTGAAAACACCTACCCTGACATCAACGTCATCACAGGTAACATTACACTGCAAATAGCATCAGAACCTCTGTCCTGTAACACCTATTAAAACTATTGCTGTGTGTGTGACATGTACAGTGCCTTTAGAAAGTTGTTTCCAACAAGGCACTAAATTAATACTGCAAACAATGTGGCAAAACAATTCACTTTTTGTCCTGAATACAAAGTGCTATGTTTGGGGCAAATCCAAATTCAATACAACACATTACTGAGTACCACTTTCTATATTTTCAAGCATAGTGGTGGATGCATCATATTATGGGTATGCTTGTGATCGATAAGGAGTTTTTGAAGAAAAAAGAATGGAGCTAAGCACAGCAAAAATCCTAGAGGAAAACCTGGTCCAGTCTGTTTTCCACCAGACACTGGGAGATGAATTCACCTTCCAGCAGAACAATAACCTAAAACAGAGTTGCTTACCAAGAAGACAGTGAATGTTCCTGAGTGACCAAGTTACAGTTTTGATTAAATCTGCTTGAAAATCTATTGCAGGACCTGAAAATTGTTGACTAGCAATGATCAACAACCAATTTGACAGAGCTTGAAGAATTTTGAAAAGAATAATGGCCAAATGTTGTACAATCCAGGTGGGCTAAGCTCTTAATCGCTGATAAGATGTAATCGCTGCTAAAGGTAATTCTAACATGTATTGACTCAGGGGGTTGAATAGTTATCTAATCAAGATATATTACTGTTTTATTTTTCATATATTTTTTACAAATGTTATAATTTTTCTTCCACTTTGACATTACAGAGTATTTTGTGTAGATCTTTGACCAAAAACGACAATTCAATCCATTTTAATCCCACTTTGTAACAAAACAAAATGTGGAAAAAGTCAAGGGGTGTGAATGCTCTCTGAGGGCACTGTACACACATGTGTCTGTGCATGTGTGTGTGCGTTTGCATTTACAGTGCCTTGCGAAAGTATTCGGCCCCCTTGAACTTTGCGACCTTTTGCCACATTTCAGGCTTCAAACATAAAGATATAAAACTGTATTTGTTTGTGAAGAATCAACAACAAGTGGGACACAATCATGAAGTGGAACGACATTTATTGAATATTTCAAACTTTTTTAACAAATCAAAAACTGAAAAATTGGGCGTGCAAAATTATTCAGCCCCCTTAAGTTAATACTTTGTAGCGCCACCTTTTGCTGCGATTACAGCTGTAAGTCACTTGGGGTATGTCTCTATCAGTTTTGCACATCGAGAGACTGAAATTTTTTCCCATTCCTCCTTGCAAAACAGCTCGAGCTCAGTGAGGTTGGATGGAGAGCATTTGTGAACAGCAGTTTTCAGTTCTTTCCACAGATTCTCGATTGGATTCAGGTCTGGACTTTGACTTGGCCATTCTAACACCTGGATATGTTTATTTTTGAACCATTCCATTGTAGATTTTGCTTTATGTTTTGGATCATTGTCTTGTTGGAAGACAAATCTCCGTCCCAGTCTCAGGTCTTTTGCAGACTCCATCAGGTTTTCTTCCAGAATGGTCCTGTATTTGGCTCCATCCATCTTCCCATCAATTTTAACCATCTTCCCTGTCCCTGCTGAAGAAAAGCAGGCCCAAACCATGATGCTGCCACCACCATATTTGACAGTGGGGATGGTGTGTTCAGCTGTGTTGCTTTTACGCCAAACATAACGTTTTGCATTGTTGCCAAAAAGTTCCATTTTGGTTTCATCTGACCAGAGCACCTTCTTCCACATGTTTGGTGTGTCTCCCAGGTGGCTTGTGGCAAACTTTAAACGACACTTTTTATGGATATCTTTAAGAAATGGCTTTCTTCTTGCCACTCTTCCATAAAGGCCAGATTGTTGTCCTATGGACAGAGTCTCCCACCTCAGCTGTAGATCTCTGCAGTTCATCCAGAGTGATCATGGGCCTCTTGGCTGCATCTCTGATCAGTCTTCTCCTTGTATGAGCTGAAAGTTTAGAGGGACGGCCAGGTCTTGGTAGATTTGCAGTGGTCTGATACTCCTTATTATATATATTATCGCTTGCACAGTGCTCCTTGGGATGTTTAAAGCTTGGGAAATCTTTTTGTATCCAAATCCGGCTTTAAACTTCTTCACAACAGTATCTCGGACCTGCCTGGTGTGTTCCTTGTTCTTCATGATGCTCTCTGCGCTTTTAACGGACCTCTGAGACTATCACAGTGCAGGTGCATTTATACGGAGACTTGATTACACACAGGTGGATTGTATTTATCATCATTAGTCATTTAGGTCAACATTGGATCATTCAGAGATCCTCACTGAACTTCTGGAGAAAGTTTGCTGCACTGAAAGTAAAGGGGCTGAATAATTTTGCACGCCCAATTTTTCAGTTTTTGATTTGTTAAAAAAGTTTGAAATATCCAATAAATGTAGTTCCACTTCATGATTGTGTCCCACTTGTTGTTGATTCTTCACAGTTTTATATCTTTGTGTTTGAAGCCTGAAATGTGGCAAAAGGTCGCAAAGTTCAAGGGGGCCGAATACTTTCGCAAGGCACTGTACGTGTGTGTGTGTACGTGTGTGTGTGTGTGTGTGTGTGTACATGTGTGTGTGCGTGCATGCTTACTTGCATGTTTTTGTTTGTTGTAAAAGCATTCCAGTCAGCATACCACCAGCATGTGAGTGTATCTGAGAGGAGAGCCCTCACATCAGCCAGCCAACCATCCAGACCAATGTGCATTTAGGTCATTCCTTCATTTCCCTTCCCCAGGTTTAGACATGCCACTCGCTCTGACCACCCCCGCTCTGACACACACACACACACACACACACACACACACACACACACACACACACACACACACACACACACACACACACACACACAGACCCCTGAACATAATTCACGCACTGAGGGTTACCATTATTTACACATTAAATAGAGGACAATAACCCAGTTTCACTACACTTGAAGTAATGTAATTCCTCACTGGTTTCTATCATTATCAATGACAAACTAGGACTAAACTGTTCTGCTTGGCCATGTTGGGACTGGAGTGAATGTCCAATATTCTCCTTCGCTGCAGCCTGCAGAAGGATGTTAGCCTGATCAAAATAGCTAAACAACACCAATGATCTGTTAACTTCCAGAGTATGTCTGCCATGTCACTTGTTAACCAATAAGTACAGATTCCGGGAATAGACAGGGGAGGGGCAACAGTTAAGAGAAAAATAATAAATAAAAATACTTGCTCACAGATTATTATTTTCTTCCCACCGAAAAAGAGGAAGACCATGGAAGCCCCTTGGCATTGTGGGAGCTGCTGTTGGTTTTGGAAAGAGGCCCATATAGGCGTCCTCGTATCATGCCTGCTTTGATCCAAATGCATTAGCATGGCAGGGCAAAGAACACAGTTAACAGTTGAGCGGGTTAGAAAAAAAGGGCCAGCACCAGTGTGGATTGTTGGTTTTTGCTTGCTGTCTAAATTTACTCTGCCGAGCGTGTGGCTGTTGCAGATGGGCTGAGGGAGTGAGAGGGAGAGCGCGGGGGAAGGGTGGCTGGGCTGAGAGCAGTGATAGATAGAGGGGGGTGGGGTATGGGGGTTGGTGGTTTGAGTGTAGTCAGGTCAGCCAGAGAGAGAGACAGAGAGACTAGCTAATAAGCAGGCCAAATGGATGAGCTAAGAGGTGGCGGCGAGGTCTGGGTTGTCACCCGGCTCATTTAAAAGGCAGAGGTATTGAAAGGGATTACCCCGTGTCAAAGTTCAATCCAAAGCTTGCAAAACATGTGAACTGCCTAGCCTTACTTTGTTTCAAACCATGATCCCAGACAAAGGAAACAACTCATCATGATTGTCATGCTCTGAATAGAGAATAGTTATGGTAACATACATGAACTGAATTTAGCCAATGGCTCTTTTTTGTCTCAGGCAGCGGAATTTCTGGGTTAGATTTTTTTATTGCGATACAGTATTTTTAGGTACAGACTTTTTTGGTATTAACATTAAAACTTGTCAGTACATTCAGAAGTTGTATGTAGGTTAACATGGATGACAACAGGAGTCTAGATGGTGTAGGTCTCTACTGTAATTGAATTAGTGTTGACAGCTGGGATGTGACTTAAATCAAGAAGGGTGGTGGAGGGGGCAGGAGCTCTCTCTCTCTTTAGCCCCCTTTGACTCAGAGACATTCCTCCGGGGCTGTGAGGGCTTTGGCAGGACCCCGTGTCCACAGACCCGCCCCCCCCAGCCCCTTCAGTCAGGAGCACAGATGGAAGGACAAGCTGCTCATTTTAGTTTTAGTCATGGTGGTGTGCTTCGGTCACCGGCCAGGCATTACTTCAGACTTCTCTGGTTCTGATCTCAGAGAACGCCATGCTTTACACAAGGAGGCTTCTGAGAGGCCGACTAGGTCAGTCACAACATCTGCCATTTTTAAGTTATTATTGAAGTATTGTATATTTCTAGTCTATGTAACACAGCAATGAGACTGTACGAGGATCATTTTAGATGTAACTGATGTTGTTTCTCCACCTGGTAGCTAATGCATGGACAGTTATCTGAGAGTCCCATCTATCAACCTTTTCTTGGCAGGAAGCCAACACAACAAGAAGCCTCAGTGATGCGTTCTAAATGAAATAGAGCAAGGGTTGATGGTGAATCAGTGTAATTTCCCTCTTCTCAGTGAAAGGGAAGATAGTGGTTTGGGCTTAGTTAGAGTCTGTATGTGTGATGAGCTGCTAGTTGCTCCGACAAAGGTCATTACAAACCGAAAGTTTGAATCGGAAATTGCATCTGATTTAAGAGACTCCCTTTGTTAACAAGGATAAAGAGTCTAGTTTGTAGTCCAGCTAGCTGCCCTTCCAGTCCTCCAGTCCAGCCCTCCCCATGCAGTGAATACATGGAAAGTCATTAATAGTGCTCTCTTTGATGCAGAACACACAGATGGTATTTGGTTAAGTGGAGGCATGGTGGCTTAGCTGAACTCTAGGCCGAACAGGAGGCAGGAAGGGCCCGTCATACAAACACCTACAGTCCTTGTCCAGTGTGAGTGGGTGGGTGTCAGAGAGAGAAGCGGGCAGGGCAAGGCAAGGCCCCGCCCCCTGTCCTCTACAGCCCCTCTGACTCTCTCTCTACTGGTCTGGGAGTGTGAGGAGAAGGCAGGTGTTGGAAGGGGAGAACAAGCCCCTATTTGTTTCTTTAGGGCAGCATCGACCAACGGCAGCAGTGACCTGTAGTTTTGTTTGAAAAAGGTGTTGGACCATTGCCATATGGGTCTTGTAGTGTTTCTTGTAGATATTCTGCACAAGTCTACAATTTCAGTTGTGAGAAACCGTATGTATAAGATTTGCCTGTCAATGACTAAACTTTGGACCAAAAACACAACACATTTCTCTATCAACTCAAAGCTCATTTCTGCCACCAATTCCCCTATAGGAAAATCCCAAAACAACTTCCCTGAAAAACACAAACACCTTCCCTGAACAACAACATTCCTCATCTCCATGATATGTTTGTTGCCTAACACATCACAGGCTGTGAAAATAAAGGCAACACCTGAAGAGGAAGGCCACCTGTTCCAAACTGAGCATGACCTTGCCTGGTGTGTGTGTGTGTGTGTGTGTGTGTGTGTGTGTGTGTGTGTGTGTGTGTGTGTGTGTGTGTGTGTGTGTGTGTGTGTGTGTGTGTGTGTGTGTGCTTGTGTGTGTGGCAAGCCCCAAAAGGGGTTAAGGTACTCCAACGGCAGAGTAAACACAGAGCTGTGTCATAGCAGGCTAATCATTTACCCCACACATAATGGCTGCATTCTCTCTGCTCTGAGTCACTACACACGCACACACACACACACACACAAACACACACACACACACACACACACACAAACACACACACACACACACACACAAAACACACACACACACACACACACACAACACACAAACACAAACACACACACACACACACACACACACACAAACACACACACACACACACACACACACACACACACACACACAAACAGGGGGACCAGTGTTTATATCAAAACTACTGCGGAAGGGAACATAGAATCTTGGTGTGTATTGAGTTATAGGTGTGTTGTGTTCACACAGAGGTCATTAAGGTGGTATAAGTGAGAACCTATAATCTATAATTATTTGCTCAGTAGTAAAAATAAAAAAAAAAGGTTATTTTCATTGTCACATTGCATTTCAAACTTGGTAATAGTACAGCCCTATGTTAGTTGGCGATGGAATAACTAGATTAAACTGAAGTTGATGAATCTATTTGTTTCTGTGAGGACTGATAGAACACTGTGTTTTGGTTTTGCTGGAGGATGTTCACAAACACTGCTTCTATCTGTCTGGGAAATCAGCATGTCTGAGGAAGTATCCAGAGAGCTAGAAGTAAAACCCTGTTACATTTATCTCTCCTTTATCTGTACTTATCTAACACTGTACATTCTGAACATCTCTTTAATACCTGGTACCTCTGAGTCAAATGGGGAAAAAAATCATCAATGAAAAAGCAAACAACATTGTAGCTGTTTGTCAAATGTTTCAAAAGCTCAATAGTAAACCAGGTAGAGTCTCTGCCCAGACTGTTGTTAAAGAGGGGCAGGTTGACTGACTGGCAGGCTGGTTGGAGTGCTATCTATCACCAGGCTCCCTGAACAAAAATTTCCTTTTCATATCTGCTGTTTTCATCTAGGCATGCAGTCCTCCAGTCTGAACAGAGACCTGTCATCATTGTAGATCTACCTAAGCGAAAGGGGGAGAATGGTGGGGGGCTGGGAGAGGGGAGAGAGAGAGAAGAGAGAAATCACAAAATGTGACAAACACCAAATTGAGACTGCATGCATAATTCTGCAAAAATATCCTCTGTGTACAATTTAAAGCTCCAAATAATGCCTGCAGAGCAGAATTAGGCCGATACCCGCTAATTATCAAAATCCAGAAAAGAGACCTTACATTTCTACATTTCTTCCTAAAAGGAAGCGATTCCCAAACCTTACATAACAAAGCCATTATCTACAGAGAAATGAACCTGGAGAAGAGTCCCCTAAGTATGCTGATCCTGGGGCTCTGTTCACAAACACAAACAGACCCCACAGAGCCCCAGGACAGCAACACAATTAGACCCAACCAAACCATGAGCAAACAAAAAGATAATTACTTGACACATTGGAAAGAATTAACAAAAAAACTGAGCAAACTAGAATGCTATTTGGCCCTAAACAGAGAGTACACAGTGGCAGAATACCTGACCACTGTGACTGACCCAAACTTAAGGAAAGCTTTGACTATGTACAGACTCAGTGAGCATAGCCTTGCTATTGAGAAAGGTCACTGTAGGCATACCTGGCTCTCTAGAGAAGACAGGCTATGTGTCACGCCCTGACCTCAAAGAGCCGTTTTATTTCTCTATTTGGTTAGGTCAGGGTGTGATGTGGGGTGGGCATTCTATGTTTTGTTTTCTATGTTTCTTTATTTCTATGTTTTGGCCGGGTATGGTTCTCAATCAGGGACAGCTGTCTATCGTTGTCTCTGATTGGGAACCATACTTAGGTAGCCCTTTTTCCCAGCCCTTAAGCTTCACGGTTGTTTGTATTGTGTATTGTTTTTTGTCGGTGTCGTCATCCTAAATAAAAGGAATATGTGCACTCACCAAGCTGCGCTTTGGTCCTCTTCATTCGCCGCCCGTGACACTATGTGCTCACTGCCCACAAAATGAGGTGGAAACTGAGCTGCACTTGCTAACCTCCTGCCAAATGTATGACCATATTAGAGACACATATTTCCCTCAGATTACACAGACCCACAAAGAATTAGAAAACAAATCCAATTTTGATGAACTCCCATATCTATTGGATGAAATACCGCAGTATGCAATCACAGCAGCAAGATGTGTGCCACAAGAAAGGTCAACCAGTGAAGAACAAACACCATTGTAAATTGAACCCATATTTATGTTTATTTATTTTCAGTTTTGTACTTTAACTATTTGCACATTGTTACAACACTGTATATGGACATAATATGACATTTGAAATGTCTTTATTCTTTTGGAACTTGCGTTATTGTAATATTTACTGTTCACTTTTGTTTATCCATTTCACTTGCTTTGGCAATGTAAACATATGTTTCCCATGCCAATGAAGTCACTTGAATTGAATTGAATTGAGAGAGAGACAGGATGATGCTTTAAGTGCCTACCATGATGGCTTGACACAGCAAACGTAGTTGTTTTTTAGTAGAATTAAATCTGCAGCACCACCATGGCTATGTGGTGTAGGAATGCACAAACGGCAGACTGTCCTCTGCACTGCTATGTTGAGGCATGTTGGGTCTTGAGTACAGTTATGGAGGGGGCTCAGATTCTGACTCCTGATGTGAAAAACAGACCTGAGTTAGGGACAGAGGAAGGGAAAGAAACGGTCACACCCCTGAGTTTTATGTACTGTAGGTCAGGAGCGATATATAGGAGGGAAATCCTTTCTTACACAGCAACAACTTTAAAGAGCATACAGTATGTATAAATCTTTAACATAGGGTCCTACTATATATATTTTCTTTAGATTTGATTTGTAATCAGTCTTACCACTAGACTATGCTCTTGACAGTGTGTTTGAAGCTAGAATCCTTAATGTTGAAAAGGCCATGTTGGTTTGTGATATTACAACAACAAACAAGTTACTGAAAACAATGGACACTGTCACCTCGGACATCATTGCACTCGCGACTGAAGAGCACAATATGTACTGCAACAACAACAAAATCTCAGCTCGACAACAAAACCTATAACAGCTGTAGTGGGACAGCCAGTGGCGCTGTTTCCCCTACTGCAGATCCCATCCTTAAACTGCAGGAGTCTGGTGATGAGTAAAACACAACTCAGCCTGATGGGCATCTGGGAGTTTTCAACAGTGGACTAAATCTACATCACTCTGTCAACAGAAGTCCACCTACTGCATTCCCGCCAGACTACATGTTCTGGATGTAGAATAGAATAGTACTTTATTAGTCCATCTCTGGGGAGGAAATGCTGGTTATTCCACATACTAAAAAGCAGCCTAATCCCAGATTCCCAGTATGATTTCGGTCTGCTCTTTGTTTCATGCTTGTTTCTATCTGGACTAGAGGGTAGCATTGATAGAGATTATACCAGGCAGTCTGAAAAAGACGGGACAGCATTAAGTTAATGACTCCCTCTTCCTTAAGTGAACAACGGGATTGGACAGGATTAAAAAGTGAACATTGATTCATGCTCTTATTTCTCCTATAAAGCTGTTAGGCAAGACGACTAGACCGTGAGTTGTAATGTAGTATGTTAGAAATAAAATATGGGTAACAATTTACATAAAGTTCTTCTTATACCGTTGTAGTTATACTCTGGAGAACTGTTGTGAAAAAAGCCAAAACCCAATTAAGTGTACTGATTGTACTGGTTATATGCCATGCTTAATTGATTAAGCAGCTCTATTTACAGCGGCTTAATCTGGATGTTATTGTCAATCTAGTCACGTACATGCGTCTGAACTGAAGTTGTCTTTGTATGGTAATGGACCTGTAGTAGTTACTAACTGAAACAGCCTCAGTCTCTGTCTCCAAATCACTGAGGACCCACTGACTGCCCAACTCAAAGTTCTGCTCTGAAAAGCGATAGCTAGTTACGCACAGAAAAAAATATAAAAATATTAATCCATTCCACCGCTGAAAATTGACACGCTGCCAAGACGTCTTTCTTTATTTCCATATTTGTCTGTTATTTTTTCTCCTCGCCTTTGAGGAAAATAAAATACTTTTAAGGGGGCTTAGTGGAGACAGACAGTGTGGGTTTCATGTTTGCTCGCCTCTTTTGTCTGGGCCTGTTGGAGGCTGAATGTGGCTGGAGTTACAGGTTTAAAAGTCTCCACCATCACAGAATCGAGTCCCCCCCACCCCCTCTTCAACATTCTCAGGCTGCCATGTCACGCCCGATTCCAATCAGGCATTGCCCTAGATGCCCCCAGAACAGAGCCCACCACAACAATGGGTCCTAAAATCCTTGGCAGCCAGCAGAGTGTGTACCAGGCCCAGCCTGCTGTGTAAAAGTAAGGGAGAAGAAAAGCCTTTGATTTCTCAATAACGTCTCTTCATAAAGATTATATTGTTAGCAATTTGTCAGGTATTTAAGCTGTCTTGTGAAGTACATAAGAGGTAGTGTGTTTCACTCGATTGAGCTGTGAAAAAAGCATCTAAAGCCCAGCTGATCGAGCCTGAATCAGGTCCAGATGGCACAGACAGACAGTGGTGTTCTTCATGGTCTTCTTTCTGGTGAAAATCTTTTCTGCCCTCTGAAGTAACATCTGGTTGCTGTCATCATCGTTGCCAGAGTTGTTATAATCAAAGTTTATTATTCTGTTCATTCCATAAAGGGTTTCTCATGTTCTCCTTCTCCCCCCACCCCTCTCTCGCCCCCTCTCTCTCTTGCCTCTGTCTCTCTCTCCCTCCCTCTTTCTCTCTGTCCATCCCTTCCTCTCTCCAGGTGTGCTGAAGGACTACCTGCGTGAGTTGCCGTACCCCCTCATCACTAAGCACCTGTATGAGGCTGTGTTAGACTCCATGGCTAAGAGGCCTCTGCGTATTGGAGCAGGAGGATGTGAGAACGACCTGGCGGACACAGAGCAGACTGTCAGCCTGCTGGAGAACCTGCCAGAGGTGGAGAGGGTAAGGAGAAGATCCTTTTAAGGGCTTTTCACACTACTGAGCCGTACCTGAGCCAAACCAAGCTGTACTGAGCTGGCCTGATTACGAATCCTCCCTGTAGTTTCTGGAACCATGCTGTAAAAAGAGAAAATATCTGAGGCAGCGCAGTACAGTTGTGTTAGCCTGCCCTGACCCAGCATGCTCTCTGTCTGTGTGATCCCAGTTGACCCTGCGGAGGCTGCTGGACCACCTGAAGCTGGTGGCGTCGCACCACGACGTCAACAAGATGACGTGTCAGAACCTGGCAGTGTGCTTTGGCCCCGTGCTGCTCAGCCAACGCCAGGAGGCCAGCTGCCATAGCAACCGCGTCTTCATCGACTCAGAAGAGCTGGCCAGTGCCCTGCACTTTAAGAAGCACATCGAGGTGCTGCACTACCTTCTGCAGCTATGGCCAGGTAACCTCCACCATAGAAATGCAATATTACTAGAGTGACCTATGTCATAAACCTTCATAACTCTAGAATGTAGCAGATAAAGGAAGCCATCTTGGTCAGGGATAAATGAAAATCTAGTCAACTTCATCCTTCATCCATTTTTTATAGTTCATTAATGACTAGCTTAATTACTAGGTACTTTATCTTGCAGTGGATGTATGAGGCTTTAAGATCAGGCAATCTGTGATTATGAACATCCTGGGCATTGTGAATCACTGAGCCAACAACTTAATAAACAACTAATTACATTTACTGACTTTAAAAAGCACTCACCCAAAAGCAAGACATTTCCTAGAAGGGCACTATGTTGGTGGAACTGCTTTCTAGTGCAAATTGCTCCTAGCTCTGTGGTTCTGTTCCAAACCTGACTTTAAAAGGCTGGGCTGGCGCTTTGATCTCTGGTGGTTTGGCTTGGCTGACACACACACACACACACAGCAATTAGCCATTCGCTGCCATCTGTTCGATCGTCATAGATGAAATGCTCCACAGAGTGCTTCATCATATTGGGAGGGCCAAAGCCTTGTTGTTGTTATGGTGAGTGAATGAGGACCCAAAAGCGAACTAACTTAAACAGAGCTTCTTTAATAACCAAACATAGGTAGGCTCAGATAGACCGGCAGATTCCGACAGGACAGGACAAGGTTACAGCAAACATGACGATAGTCTGGCTCAGGCATGAAACACAAACAAGAATCCGACAAGGACAGGAACAGAAACAGAGAGAGATATAGGGACCTAATCAGAGGGAAAAAGGGAACAGGTGGGAAACGGGGTGAATGGGTAGTTAGAGGAGACAAGGAACAGCTGGGAGAAAGCGGGGGAGAAAAGGTAACCTAACAACGACCAGCAGAGGGAGACAGGGTGAAGGGAAAGGACAGAGACAAGACACAACATGACAGTACCCCCCCACTCACCGAGCGCCTCCTGGCGCACTCGAGGAGGAAACCTGGCGGCAACGGAGGAAATCCTCGATCAGCGCACGGTCCAGCACGTCCCGAGAGGGAACCCAACTCCTCTCCTCAGGACCGTACCCCTCCCAATCGACAAGGTACTGGTGACCACGGCCCCGAGGACGCATGTCCAAAATCCTGCGGACCCTGTAGATGGGTGCGCCCTCGACAAGGATGGGGGGGGGGGGGGGGGAAGACGAGCGGGGGCGCGAAGAACGGGCTTAATACAGGAGACATGGAAGACCGGGTGGACGCGACGAAGGTATCGCGGAAGAAGAAGTCGAACTGCGACAGGATTAATGACCCGAGAAATACGGAACGGACCAATGAACCGCGGGGTCAACTTGCGAGAAGCCGTCTTAAGGGGAAGGTTCTGAGTGGAGAGCCAAACTCTCTGACCGCGACAATATCTAGGACTCTTAGTTCTACGCTTATTAGCAGCCCTCACAGTCTGCGTCCTATAACGGCAAAGTGCAGACCTGACCCTCTTCCAGGTGCGCTCGCAACGTTGGACAAAAGCCTGAGCGGAGGGGACGCTGGACTCGGCGAACTGAGATGAGAACAGCGGAGGCTGGTACCCGAGGCTACTCTGAAAAGGAGATAGCCCGGTCGCAGACGAAGGAAGCGAGTTGTGGGCGTATTCTGCCCAGGGGAGCTGTTCTGACCAAGACGCAGGGTTGCGAAAAGAAAGACTGCGTAAGATGCGACCAATAGTCTGATTGGCCCGTTCTGCTTGACCGTTAGACTGGGGGTGAAAGCCGGAAGAGAGACTGACGGAAGCCCCAATCAAACGGCAAAACTCCCTCCAAAATTGAGACGTGAATTGCGGACCTCTGTCCGAAACGACGTCTGACGGAAGGCCATGAATTCTGAAAACATTCTCGATGATGATTTGTGCCGTCTCTTTAGCAGAAGGAAGCTTAGCAAGGGGAATGAAATGGGCCGCCTTAGAGAACCTATCGACAACCGTAAGAATAACAGTCTTCCCCGCTGACGAAGGCAGTCCGGTGACAAAATCTAAGGCGATGTGAGACCACGGTCGAGAGGGAATAGGAAGCGGCCTGAGACGGCCGGCAGGAGGAGAGTTACCGGACTTAGTCTGCGCGCAGACCGAACAAGCAGCCACGAAACGACGCGTGTCATGCTCCCGGGTGGGCCACCAAAAACGCTGGCGAATGGAAGCAAGCGTACCCCGAACGCCAGGGTGGCCGGCTAACTTGGCAGAGTGAGCCCACTGAAGAACGGCCAGACGAGTAGGAACGGGAACGAAAAGAAGGTTCCTAGGACAAGCGCGCGGCGACGGAGTGTGAGTGAGCGCTTGTTTTACCTGCCTCTCAATTCCCCAGACAGTCAACCCGACAACACGCCCCTCAGGGAGAATCCCCTCGGGGTCAGTGGAGGCTACTGAAGAACTGAAGAGACGAGACAAAGCATCAGGCTTGGTGTTCTTAGAGCCCGGACGATAAGAAATCACGAACTCGAAACGAGCGAAAAACAGCGCCCAACGCGCCTGACGCGCATTAAGTCGTTTGGCAGAACGGATGTACTCAAGGTTCCTATGGTCAGTCCAAACGACAAAAGGAACGGTCGCC
The DNA here is from genome assembly GCF_045791955.1 of Oncorhynchus clarkii lewisi. Classification (NCBI taxonomy): domain Eukaryota; kingdom Metazoa; phylum Chordata; class Actinopteri; order Salmoniformes; family Salmonidae; genus Oncorhynchus; species Oncorhynchus clarkii. The sequence goes on along the minus strand of NC_092151.1, from coordinate 82,248,591 downwards.
CCCTCCAACCACTGTCGCCATTCGCCTAGGGCTAACCGGATGGCGAGCAGTTCGCGGTTACCCACATCATAGTTACGTTCCGACGGCGACAGGCGATGAGAAAAATACGCGCATGGGTGGACCTTGTCGTCAGAGAGGGAGCGCTGAGAAAGAATGGCTCCCACGCCCACCTCTGACGCGTCAACCTCGACAACGAACTGTCTAGAGACGTCAGGTGTAACAAGGATAGGAGCGGATGTAAAACGATTCTTGAGGAGATCAAAAGCTCCCTGGGCGGAAACGGACCACTTAAAGCACGTCTTGACAGAAGTAAGGGCTGTGAGAGGAGCGGCCACCTGACCGAAATTACGGATGAAACGACGATAGAAGTTCGCGAAGCCGAGAAAGCGCTGCAGCTCGACGCGTGACTTAGGGACGGGCCAATCAATGACGGCTTGGACCTTAGCGGGATCCATCTTAATGCCTTCAGCGGAAATAACAGAACCGAGAAATGTGACGGAGGAGGCATGAAAAGTGCACTTCTCAGCCTTCACAAAAAGACAATTCTCTAAAAGGCGCTGGAGGACACGTCGAACGTGCTGAACATGAATCTGGAGTGACGGTGAAAAAATCAGGATATCGTCAAGGTAAACGAAAACAAAGATGTTCAGCATGTCTCTCAGGACATCATTGACTAATGCCTGAAAGACAGCTGGAGCGTTAGCGAGGCCGAAAGGAAGAACCCGGTATTCAAAGTGCCCTAACGGAGTGTTAAACGCCGTCTTCCACTCGTCCCCCTCCCTGATGCGCACGAGATGGTAAGCGTTACGAAGGTCCAACTTAGTGAAAAACCTGGCTCCCTGCAGGATCTCGAAGGCTGAAGACATAAGAGGAAGCGGATAACGATTCTTAACTGTTATGTCATTCAGCCCTCGATAATCTATGCAGGGGCGCAGAGACCCGTCCTTCTTCTTGACAAAAAAAAACCCCGCTCCGGCGGGAGAGGAGGAGGGGACTATGGTACCGGCGTCAAGAGCTACAGACAAATAATCCTCGAGAGCCTTACGTTCGGGAGCCGACAGAGAGTATAGTCTACCCCGGGGGGGAGTGGTTCCCGGAAGGAGATCAATACTACAATCATACGACCGGTGTGGAGGAAGAGAGGTGGCCCTGGACCGACTGAACACCGTGCGCAGATCGTGATATTCCTCCGGCACCCCTGTCAAATCACCAGGCTCCTCCTGTGAAGAAGAGACAGAGGAAACAGGAGGGATAGCAGACATTAAACATTTCACATGACAAGAGACGTTCCAGGAGAGGATAGAATTACTAGACCAATTAATGGAAGGATTATGACAAACTAGCCAGGGATGGCCCAAAACAACAGGTGTAAAAGGTGAACGAAAAATCAAAAAAGAAATGGTTTCGCTATGATTACCAGAAACAGTGAGGGTTAAAGGTAGCGTCTCACGCTGAATCCTGGGGAGAGGACTACCATCCAGGGCGAACAAGGCCGTGGACTCCCTTAACTGTCTGAGAGGAATGTCATGTTCCCGAGCCCAGGTCTCGTCCATAAAACAGCCCTCCGCCCCAGAGTCTATTAAGGCACTGCAGGAAGCTGACGAACCGGTCCAGCGTAGATGGACCGACAAGGTAGTGCAGGATCTTGAAGGAGAGACAGGAGTAGTAGCGCTCACCAGTAGCCCTCCGCTTACTGATGAGCTCTGGCTTTTACTGGACATGAAGTGACAAAATGACCAGCAGAACCGCAATAGAGACAGAGGCGGTTGGTGATTCTCCGTTCCCTCTCCTTAGTCGAGATGCGGATACCTCCCAGCTGCATAGGCTCAGCTCCCGAGCCGGCAGAGGAAGATGGTAGTGATGCGGAGAGGGGGGCAACGGAGAACGCGAGCTCCTTTCCACGAGCTCGGTGACGCAGATCAACCCGTCGCTCAATGCGAATAGCGAGTTCAATCAGGGAATCCACGCTGGAAGGGACCTCCCGGGAGAGAATCTCATCCTTTACCTCTGCGCGGAGACCCTCCAGAAAACGAGCGAGCAAAGCCGGCTCGTTCCAGCCACTGGAGGCAGCAAGAGTGCGAAACTCAATAGAGTAGTCTGTTATGGATCGATTACCTTGACATAGGGAAGACAGGGCCCTGGAAGCCTCCTCCCCAAAAACAGATCGATCAAAAACCCGTATCATCTCCTCCTTAAAGTCCTGATACTGGTTAGTACACTCAGCCCTTGCCTCCCAGATTGCCGTGCCCCACTCACGAGCCCGTCCAATAAGGAGAGATATGACGTAGGCGACACGAGCAGTGCTCCTGGAGTAAGTGTTGGGCTGGAGAGAAAACACAATATCACACTGGGTGAGGAACGAGCGGCATTCAGTGGGCTCCCCAGAGTAACACGGCGGGTTATTGATTCTGGGCTCCGGAGATTCGAAAGCCCTGGAAGTGGCCGGTGGATCGAGGCGGAGATGGTGAACCTGTTCTGTGAGGTTGGAGACTTGGGTGGCCAGGGTCTCAACGGCATGTCGAGCAGCAGACACTTCCTGCTCGTGTCTGCCTAGCATCGCTCCCTGGATCCCGACGGCTGAGTGGAGAGGATCCGAAGTCGCTGGGTCCATTCTTGGTCGGATTCTTCTGTTATGGTGAGTGAATGAGGACCCAAAAGCGAACTAACTTAAACAGAGCTTCTTTAATAACCAAACATAGGTAGGCTCAGATAGACCGGCAGATTCCGACAGGACAGGACAAGGTTACAGCAAACATGACGATAGTCTGGCTCAGGCATGAAACACAAACAAGAATCCGACAAGGACAGGAACAGAAACAGAGAGAGATATAGGGACCTAATCAGAGGGAAAAAGGGAACAGGTGGGAAACGGGGTGAATGGGTAGTTAGAGGAGACAAGGAACAGCTGGGAGAAAGCGGGGGAGAAAAGGTAACCTAACAACGACCAGCAGAGGGAGACAGGGTGAAGGGAAAGGACAGAGACAAGACACAACATGACAGTTGTACCAAGCTCATTGGGTAGTGGCACTTTTATATAAATCACTGTCCAGAGAAAATATGGCACCCTATTCCCTATATATTGCATTTATTTTGTTCAGAGCCCTATTGGCCCTGGTCAAAATAAGTGCACTATAAAGGGAATAGGGTGTAAAGTGTCGAATCAAAAACGCATCTTTTGACCAATGGGTAACATACTATGTTAATTGTGTAGATACAGTGCATTCAGAAAGTATTCAGACCCCTTGACTTTTTCCACAATTTGTTACGTTAAAGCATTATTCTAAAATTGATAGTTTTTTCCCCCATCAATCAACACACAATACCCTATAATGACAAAGCAAAAACAGGTTTTTAGAAATGTTTGCAAGTTTATTAAAAATAAAAAACTGAAATGTAACATTTACATAACTATTCAGACCCTTAGTACTTTGTTGAAGCACCTTTGGCAGCGATTATAGTTTTGACCTCGAGTCTTCTTGGGTATGATGCTACAAGCTTGGCACACCTATATTTGGAGAGTTTCTCAAATTCTTCTCTGCAGATCCTCTCAAGCTCTGTCTGTCAGGTTGGATAGGAAACGTTGCTGCACAGCTATTTTCAGGTCACTCCAGAGATGTTCAATCGGGTTCAAGTCCGGGCTCTGGCCAGATCTAGGAAGAGTCTTGGTGGTTCCAAACTTCTTCCATTTAAGATTGATGGAAGCCACTGTGTTCTTTGGGACCTTCAATGCTGCAGAAATGTTTTGGTACCCTTCCCCAGATCTGTGCCTCGACACAATCCTATCCCGGAGCTCTACAGACATTTTCTTTGACCTCATGGCTTGGTGTTTTGGTTTTTGCTCTGACATGCACTGTCAACTGTGGGGCCTTATATAGACAGGTGCCTTTCCAAATTGTGTCCAATCAATTGAATTTACCACAGGTGGACTCAAATCAAGTTGTAGAAACATCTCAAGGATGATCAATGGAAACAGGATGCACCTGAGCTCAATTTCGAGTATCATAGCAAAGGGTCTGAATACCTATATAAGTATGACGACCACCTGGATTCGGTCTTATGTAGAAAAATTTGAAATTGTGTTTTTTACATTGGATTAAAGTAGAGACTCAGGGCTAGAAAATGGTATATGATACACTGCAATTGAGGAACAATGGGAACGTAATTATGTTTGAAAGTTGATGCATTTATAACCCCACATTTGAGAAAATGGCCCTTGAATGTTTTGGTACTGGAGAGCTCTTCTTTGTCTACACCCATTCAGCATCGTTCACACCCTCTTACGTCTTAGCCCCACCCATCTCTTTAAGGATTCACATGTGAGGCTATGTGGTAAACACACGCTATGTCAAATAAAGTTTACGTTTATTTGTCACATGCACAGGATACAGAAAGTGTAAACGGTACAGTCAAGTGGAACCTTGCATAGTAGCGATATCAAAACAGAAAGTGTCCTGATATTTTATCATTATTAGATGACGCTTACCCGCCACACTTGTCTACATTGATGGGTCATGTGAAGGAAATTCTATAACCATCCCTCAGCCACAACTAGCTAAGTGGATGGGTCACTATTGTCTAGACATGTACACATGTTCATGAAATACAATGGATGGCCACATCCACCCCCAGACACACCTGGCTAATTTGATGGGTCATGTAATAATCTGGCCGAAGTGGAGTCTTTTGTTTAGACATTTAGCTAGATAAACAATGAACCGGCATAATCCAAACACATACTAATACCAATGCAAACATTGTCACAGCTGTAGTATGAATCTGCAGGTAGCTAAAGCTAACAAACTAGGTTCAATGTTAGCTAGCTAACATTAGGCTATAACTAGCAAATGGAATTTCTGATTCAAATAATATTACTACACAGATCATACACGTAACGTTAGCTAGCAAGTCAGCAAGCTAATGTTTACTAACTAACTTGCAGTAAAAATGACTTTCTGACCAAATGAGAAATGTAGATCTGAAAATGTAGCTAGACTCTTACCCGTATACATAAATGAACGGTTCACGGTAGATTGGGACCATTTAACTTCGTTTTGCTTGTAGCCTCATCTCGTTTTACCTGTGTTGTGTCAAGTCGGTTTGGTTCACACTAACTGTGGCGTGTGCAGAAAGTAGGCCATTACTTTTTCCAACTGATCTGTCGATAGCGCCTGCTAAATAACGCATTTAGATTTTTTTACATTATGTTTACGTTCGAATGCCGCTCCTGTGAAGTAGTAACGTGCGACAAACGCCTACTTTCCTGAAACTGGTCACAATAAGGTATTTCTGTTTTTTATTTTCAATACATTTGCAAAAGTGTGTCATTAAATAAAAATCAAATGTTATTTGTCACATACACATGGTTAGCAGATGTTAATGTGAGTGTAGTGAAATGCTTGTGCTTCTAGTTCCGACAATGCAGTAGTAACCAATGAGTAATCTAACCTAACAATTCCAAAACTACTACCTTATACACACAAGTGTAAAGGGATGAAGAATATGTACATAAAGATATGAATGAGTGATGGTACAGAACGGCATGGCAAGATGCAGTAGATGGTATCGAGTACAGTATATACATATGAGATGAGTAATGTAGGGTATGTAAACAAAGTGGCTAGTGATACATGTATTACATAAAGATGCAGTAGATGATATAGAGTACAGTATATACATATACATATGAGATGAGTAATGTAGGGTATGTAAACATTATATTAAGTGGGGTATTGTGTGTAGATTGATGAGAAAAATAATTTAATCAATTTTAGAATTATGCTCTAATGTAACAAAATGTGGAAAAAGTGAAGGGGTCTGAATACTTTTCAAAAGGTCCAAACTTCTGGTCTCTATCCTAATCCGTCCAAACGTTTGTCAAGTTTTTACCCTTGTAGCATGACCAGAATTAGGGTGACTAAATCAATGGAGGCCAGAGAAACAAAGTGGTAAAAAATGTGGAAAATTGCTTCGCATCAGCTAGGCTGGATTTTGTGCAAGAATTAAAGATAAAGATACAATATAGTGGATATCAATTTAGAGACATGACGTGTAGTATTTTCATATTTTAGTATACGCTTTTCATACTAATTCGACATTCCTGTTCTTTTTCAAAGATTTCTCACAAAAATAAGCGTGTCTCTGTGAAATGTCAACGGCGCACTGAGCGTATACCAAGCTTTTTATTTTCAAAGCATTTTACATTTATTTCAGCTGGTGTCATGCTATTTTAGCTTTTTGTGACCCATGGAAGCAACTTTAACGACGACGACCACAATATGTAAAATCCTCAAAAGAGAAACCTGCACCACGATGTCAACAGAGCTCAGGGCTTATTATCAGATGTATTAGGTTACGAAATCTGACCTTTTATATATAGTTGAAGTCAGAAATGTACATACACCTTAGCCAAATACAATTTAACTCAGTTTTTCACAATTCCTGACATTGAATCCAAGTACAAATTCCCTGTCTTAAATTAGTTAGAATCACCACTTTATTTTAAGAATGTGAAATGTCAGAATAATAGTAGCGAGAATGATATATTTCAGCTTTTATTTCTTTCATCATATTCCAAGTGGGTCAGAAGTTTACATACACTCAATTAGTATTTGGCAGCATTTCCTTTAAATTAAATAACTTGGGTCAAACGTTTTGGGGAGCCTTCCACAAGCTTCCCACAATAAGTTGGGTGAATTTTGGCCCATTCCTCCTGACAGAGCTGGTGTAACTGAGTCAGGTTTGTAGGCCTCTTTGCTAGCACATGCTTTTTCAGTTCTGCCCACACATTTTCTATGGGATTGAGGTCAGGGCTTTGTGATGGCCACTCCAATACCTGGACTTTGTTGTCCTTAAGCCATTTTGCCACAACTTTGGAAGTATGCTTGGGGTCATTGTCCATTTGGAAGAACCATTTGCGACCAAGCTTTAACTTCCTGACTGATGTCTTGAGATGTTGCTTCAATATATCCACATAATTTTCCATCTTCATGATGCCATCTATTTTGTGAAGTGCACCATTCTCTCCTGCAGCAAAGCACCCCCACAACATGATGCTGCCACCCCCGTGCTTCACGTTTGGGATGGTGTTCTTCGGCTTGCAAGCCTCCCCTTTTTCCTCTAAACATAACGATGGTTAATATGGCCAAACAGTTCTATTTTTGTTTCATCAGACCAGAGGACATTTCTCCAAAAAGTACGATCTATGTCGATATAAAACTCGTTTTACTGTGGGTATACAGTGCCTTGCGAAAGTATTCGGCCCCCTTGAACTTTGCGACCTTTTGCCACATTTCAGGCTTCAAACATAAAGATATAAAACTGTATTTTTTTGTGAAGAATCAACAACAAGTAGGACACAATCATGACGTGGAACGACATTTATTGGATATTTCAAACTTTTTTAACAAATCAAAAACTGAAAAATTGGGCGTGCAAAATTATTCAGCCCCCTTAAGTTAATACTTTGTAGCGCCACCTTTTGCTGCGATTACAGCTGTAAGTCGCTTGGGGTATGTCTCTATCAGTTTTGCACATCGAGAGACTGAAATTTTTCCCATTCCTCCTAGCAAAACAGCTCGAGCTCAGTGAGGTTGGATGGAGAGCATTTGTGAACAGCAGTTTTCAGTTCTTTCCACAGATTCTCGATTGGATTCAGGTCTGGACTTCGACTTGGCCATTCTAACACCTGGATATGTTTATTTTTGAACCATTCCATTGTAGATTTTGCTTTATGTTTTGGATCATTGTCTTGTTGGAAGACAAATCTCCGTCCCAGTCTCAGGTCTTTTGCAGACTCCATCAGGTTTTCTTCCAGAATGGTCCTGTATTTGGCTCCATCCATCTTCCCATCAATTTTAACCATCTTCCCTGTCCCTGCTGAAGAAAAGCAGGCCCAAACCATGATGCTGCCACCACCATGTTTGACAGTGGGGATGGTGTGTTCAGCTGTGTTGCTTTTACGCCAAACATAACGTTTTGCATTGTTGCCAAAAAGTTCCATTTTGGTTTCATCTGACCAGAGCACCTTCTTCCACATGTTTGGTGTGTCTCCCAGGTGGCTTGTGGCAAACTTTAAACAACACTTTTTATGGATATCTTTAAGAAATGGCTTTCTTCTTGCCACTCTTCCATAAAGGCCAGATTTGTGCAATATACGACTGATTGTTGTCCCATGGACAGAGTCTCCCACCTCAGCTGTAGATCTCTGCAGTTCATCCAGAGTGATCATGGGCCTCTTGGCTGCATCTCTGATCAGTCTTCTCCTTGTATGAGCTGAAAGTTTAGAGGGACGGCCAGGTCTTGGTAGATTTGCAGTGGTCTGATACTCCTTCCATTTCAATATTATCGCTTGCAAAGTGCTCCTTGGGATGTTTAAAGCTTGGGAAATATTTTTGTATCCAAATCCGGCTTTAAACCTCTTCACAACAGTATCTCGGACCTGCCTGGTGTGTTCCTTGTTCTTCATGATGCTCTCTGCGCTTTTAACGGACCTCTGAGACTATCACAGTGCAGGTGCATTTATACGGAGACTTGATTACACACAGGTGGATTGTATTTATCATCATTAGTCATTTAGGTCAACATTGGATCATTCAGAGATCCTCACTGAACTTCTGGAGAGAGTTTGCTGCACTGAAAGTAAAGGGGCTGAATAATTTTGCACGCCCAATTTTTCAGTTTTTGATTTGTTAAAAAACTTTGAAATATCCAATAAATGTCGTTCCACTTCATGATTGTGTCCCACTTGTTGTTGATTCTTCACAAAAAAATACAGTTTTATATCTTTATGTTTGAAGCATGAAATGTGGCAAAAGGTCGCAAAGTTCAAGGGGGCCGAATATTTTCGCAAGGCACTGTAAACTTCTGACCCACTGGAATTGTGATACAGTGAATTATTAGTGAAATAATCTGTCTGTAAACAATTGTTGAAAAATGACTTGTGTCATGCACAAAGTAGATGTCCTAACCGACTTCCGACTTCAACTGTAATGTTAATGATATGTTAATGATATATTAGAGAAAGACCCCATTGAACTATTCAAAACATGAATAATCATATTTGTCTTGTTAAAATGTACTTTACAACATAAGGAAGTGAAATTTCCTCACCAAATTGCGTTTTCACCCACTCTGGGCAGAGTGGGTGGACACCCTGTAGGGTGCCGTTTGGGATGCAGACAGACACCCTGTAGTGTGCTGTTTGGGATGCAGACAGACACCCTGTAGGGTGCTGTTTGGGATGCAGACAGACATCCTGGACCAACTGTGGCTCTATGGTTGGTAATTTGTCTCCCTGTCCAACTGTTCTGCTCTCAGCAGCTGTCTTCTTTGTGTGTACGGTGACATGAGAACAGATACGCACCGTCGAGTACAGGGATAGAGGGAGGATATGAGAGAGAGAGGGGTATGAGTGTTGGGTTGCTAGGCGGTTCAGATGTCAAAGCCTGTGTTATTGTTTAAGTCTAAGGAGGATGGAGAATAGAAGCCTGTAAGGCTAAACCTGTCTGATCCCCTCAGATCACTAACATTCCAACTGCACTAACTGCATTTAACATCATAGTGTTGTTTACTTACGCTGCATGGTGTATTGCTTAAGCTTATACATGCAAGGCAAGCAGCTGATCTTTATACTCCTCGCTGTCCCTGCCCTCCAAATTGAATCCCATTCTGCTTATTAATATGTTAAAACATGACCTTTATTATTTTTTTTATACGATTTTATTTGATATTTTATCAGTACAAAACAAACATCATGCGAACATCAACTACATCACTCCTGCCCAGACCCACTAGCCCTCACCCCTATCTCCATCAACTACATCACTCTTACCCAGACCCACTAGCCCTCACCCCTATCTCCATCAACTACATCACTCCTACCCAGACCCACTAGCCATCACCCCTATCTCCATCAACTACATCACTCCTACCCAGACCGACTAGCCATCACCCCTATCTCCATCAACTACATCACTCCTACCCAGACCCACTAGCCCTCACCCCTATCTCCATCAACTACATCACTCCTACCCAGACCCACTAGCCATCACCCCTATCTCCATCAACTACATCACTCCTACCCAGACCCACTAGCCATCACCCCTATCTCCATCAACTACATCGCTCCTACCCAGACCCACTAGCCATCACCCCTATCTCCATCAACTACATCACTCCTACCCAAACCCACTAGCCCTCACCCCTATCTCCATCAACTACATCACTCCTACCCAAACCCACTAGCCACCACCCCATCTCCATCAACTACATCACTCCTACATAAACCCACTAGCCCTCACCCCTATCTCCATCAACTACATCACTCCTACCCAGACCCACTAGCCATCACCCCTATCTCCATCAACTACATCACTCCTACCCAGACCCACTAGCCCTCACCCCTATCTCCATCAACTACATCACTCCTACCCAGACCCACTAGCCCTCACCCCTATCTCCATCAACTACATCACTCCTACCCAGACCCACTAGCCCTCACCCCTATCTCCATCAACTACATCACTCCTACCCAGACCTACTAGCCATCACCCCTATCTCCATCAACTACATCACTCCTACCCAGACCCACTAGCCATCACCTCTATCTCCATCAACTACATCACTCCTACCCAGACCCACTAGCCATCACCCCTATCTCCATCAACTACATCACTCCTACCCAGACCCACTAGCCATCACCCTATCTCCATCAACTACATCACTCCTATCCAAACCCACTTGCCCTCACCCCTATCTCCATCAACCACATCACTCCTGCCCAGACCCACTAGCCCTCACCCCTATCTCCATCAACTACATCACTCCTACCCAGACCTACTAGCCATCACCCCTATCTCCATCAACTACATCACTCCTACCCAGACCCACTAGCCATCACCTCTATCTCCATCAACTACATCACTCCTACCCAGACCCACTAGCCATCACCCCTATCTCCATCAACTACATCACTCCTACCCAGACCCACTAGCCATCACCCTATCTCCATCAACTACATCACTCCTATCCAAACCCATTAGCCCTCACCCCTATCTCCATCAACCACATCACTCCTGCCCAGACCCACTAGCCCTCACCCCTATCTCCATCAACTACATCACTCCTGCCCAGACCCACTAGCCCTCACCCCTATCTCCATCAACTACATCACTCCTACCCAGACCTACTAGCCATCACCCCTATCTCCATCAACTACATCACTCCTACCCAGACCCACTAGCCCTCACCTCTATCTCCATCAACTACACCACTCCTACCCAGACCCACTAGCCATCACCCCTATCTCCATCAACTACATCACTCCTACCCAGACCCACTAGCCATCACCCTATCTCCATCAACTACATCACTCCTATCCAAACCCACTAGCCCTCACCCCTATCTCCATCAACCACATCACTCCTACCCAGACCCACTAGCCATCACCCCTATCTCCATCAACTACATCACTCCTACCCAGACCCACTAGCCATCACCCCTATCTCCATCAACTACATCACTCCTACCCAGACCCACTAGCCATCACCCCTATCTCCATCAACTACATCACTCCTACCCAGACCCACTAGCCATCACCCCTATCTCCATCAACTACATCGCTCCTACCCAGACCCACTAGCCATCACCCCTATCTCCATCAACTACATCACTCCTACCCAAACCCACTAGCCCTCACCCCTATCTCCATCAACTACATCACTCCTACCCAGACCCACTAGCCCTCACCCCTATCTCCATCAACTACATCACTCCTACCCAGACCCACTAGCCATCACCCCTATCTCCATCAACTACATCACTCCTACCCAAACCCACTAGCCCTCACCCCATCTCGATCAACTACATCACTCCTGCCCAGACCCACTAGCCCTCACCCCTATCTCCATCAACTACATCACTCCTACCCAGACCCACTAGCCATCACCCCTATCTCCATCAACTACATCACTCCTACCCAGACCCACTAGCCCTCACCCCTATCTCCATCAACTACATCACTCCTACCCAAACCCACTAGCCACCACCCCATCTCCATCAACTACATCACTCCTACATAAACCCACTAGCCCTCACCCCTATCTCCATCAACTACATCACTCCTGCCCAGACCCACTAGCCCTCACCCCTATCTCCATCAACTACATCACTCCTACCCAGACCCACTAGCCATCACCCCTATCTCTATCAACTACATCACTCCTACCCAGACCCACTAGCCATCACCTCTATCTCCATGCCCGTATCACTTTCCACCACATGGCCTCAAACTGCACGATTTTGTTAAAATATGACTTTTAGTACCCTCTCCACCTAGGATATTCCAGTCCTAACCTTAACCCTTAGCCCTCCTAGCTTCACCCAATCATTTCACAATCATTATGAGATATATCCAGCCTCTTCACGAGGACCACACCTTCCACTGCATTGTTGCATAGGCCTGGAGTGTGTGACCTGGGTTATGTGAATGTGTTTCTGGGGTTGTGTGAGTGTGTCTGGGGTTGTGTGAATGTGTTTCTGGGGTTGTGTGAGTGTGTCTGGGGTTATGTGAATGTGTTTCTGGGGTTGTGTGAGTGTGTCTGGGGTTATGTGAATGTGTTTCTGGGGTTGTGTGAGTGTGTCTGGGGTTGTGTGAATGTGTTTCTGGGATTGTATGAGTGTGTCTGGGGTTATGTGATTAGGAGAGTTGGCTTGTCCTCTGTACTTGCTATGTCTTCAATGGGGGAGGATGGTGTTAATGAACGGTGTGTGTGGGCAGATATGTGCCTGTGTATGTGACTGCTTGGCCTTAGTATTTGGTGAATTTCATAAGGAGGTGAAAGTGTGTGTGTGACACTTTGGCCTTGGTGACCGCTGTGCTTTTCTGGTGAGTGTGTGTGTGGGCGTGCTTGTGTGTGTTGTGTGTGTGTGTGTGCGCATGTGTGCTTGCGGGCGTGTGTGTTTGGGCAGAGAGCAGGTGGTCAGGGAGAGATCACAATATGGCAGAGTGGTGGAGTGAGGGGAGAGGAGAGGAGAGGAGAGGAGAGGAGAGGAGAGGAGAGGAGAGGAGAGGAGAGGAGAGGAGAGGAGAGGAGAGGAGAGGAGAGAGGATAGGGGAGAGGATGAGGGGAGGAGAGGATTGGAGAGGATGAGGAGAGGATGGGGAGGGGAGGGGAGGGGTGGGGAGGGGAGGGGAGGGGAGGGGAGGGGAGGGGAGGGGAGGGGAGGGGAGGGGAGGGGAGGGGAGAAGGGTGTGTGAGGCTCTGGATATTTTTAACTGGTCAGGGACAGCACAGTGGGAGCAGCCCTGGATTTGGAAGTGTTCAGGAGGGTGTGTGGCACAGGCAGGATGGGGAGACTGGGAGTTCAGGGGTTGAGGTGATGGGGGTTCGGGGTTATTTGCTTATTCTTGGATCAATGGCAGATGCCTCCTTGAGCCCTGAAATAAGAACGATCCTGCTTTTCATCTACTATACGCTGTAACAGTCATCATCTGTTCATCTACTACACGCTGTAACACAGTCATCATCTGTTCATCCACTACACGCTGTAACAGTCATCATCTGTTCATCTACTATACGCTGTAACAGTCATCATCTGTTCATCTACTACACGCTGTAACAGTCATCATCTGTTCATCTACTACACTCTGTAACAGTCATCATCTGTTCATCTACTACACGCTGTAACACAGTCATCATCTGTTCATCTACTACACGCTGTAACACAGTCATCATCTGTTCATCTACTACACGCTGTAACACAGTCATCATCTGTTCATCTACTACACGCTGTAACAGTCATCATCTGTTCATCTACTATACGCTGTAACAGTCATCATCTGTTCATCTACTACACGCTGTAACATTCATCATCTGTTCATCTACTACACGCTGTAACAGTCATCATATGTTCATCTACTACACGCTGTAACAGTCATCATCTGTTCATCTACTACACGCTGTAACAGTCATCATCTGTTCATCTACTACGCGCTGTAACAGTCATCATCTGTTCATCTACTACACGCTGTAACAGTCATCATCTGTTCATCTACTACACTCTGTAACACAGTCATCATCTGTTCATCTACTACACTCTGTAACAGTCATCATCTGTTCATCTACTACACACTGTAACAGTCATCATCTGTTCATCTACTACACTCTGTAACAGTCATCATCTGTTCATCTACTACACTCTGTAACAGTCATCATCTGTTCATCTACTACACGCTGTAACACAGTCATCATCTGTTCATCTACTACACGCTGTATGTAACACAGTCATCATCTGTTCATCTACTACACGCTGTAACACAGTCATCATCTGTTCATCAACAATTTCTCATCCCTCTCAGTCACGATACCCCGGCAAAAATCGGCATTTCATTTATCTGACTTTAATTTATCTGTATATCCAGCCCTTATATTTAGCCTCACAATGAAGTGTTTTAACATGTTATTTTCAGGACAACCAGGGCTACAAGTAGATCACAAATCAATTTGATATAAACAAATGCATTCATGATTTATTGACAAATGTCAATAAAAAAAGAAGGTCCGCCAAAGCAAAAACCTGATAAAAAATGAATTTATACGAATGTAAGTACAGAAATTGTTTGCTCACTGGGAAATGACAGTGACAACAGTTTGGAATTTGAGACAGGAACTATGTGAGCTTATTACAGTATTATAGACACTTTGTCCTGGGATTTCCTATGTAGAAGAATCCCATACCTTCTAACAACTCTTGTGTAGCTCGTGAAGTCATAGAGCAAAACATGTTACGTGTTCGTGGGAGTCTCAGCTTTTAATTAGTCAAACCATCCGGGCTCTACAGACGTTTTTGTCGAAATACCCGGCACACCTCGCCGGCATTACGGTGGGACTCATTGAAAGCATTCATACAGTATGATATCAAAATCAGCTGTTGACTTTGCTGTTCCACTGTGGGGCTTGTGTACTTTACTTTCTACCTTCTTCAGCATGAAATAGCTGTAACAATAAAGTCGAGTTTCAAGGTCGTTCATGTCAACTGGCTGCTTGACTGGTTGCTTTTTGTTGCTGTGAGTGGACATATCAGGTTTACCTCTGAAATGTGTTCTGTTTGTTTTGTTTTATTCCGCCACTGACTGTAGGAGGTACAGTGCCTTGCAAAAGTATTCGGCCCCCTTGAACTTTGCGACCTTTTGCCACATTTCAGGCTTCAAACATAAAGATATAAAACTGTATTTTTTTGTGAAGAATCAACAACAAGTGGGACACAATCATGAAGTGGAACGACATTTATTGGATATTTCAAACTTTTTTAACAAATCAAAAACTGAAAAATTGGGCGTGCAAAATTATTCAGCCCCCTTAAGTTAATACTTTGTAGCGCTACCTTTTGCTGCGATTACAGCTGTAAGTCGCTTGGGGTATGTCTCTATCAGTTTTGCACATCGAGAGACTGACATTTTTTCCCATTCCTCCTTGCAAAACAGCTCGAGCTCAGTGAAGTTGGATGGAGAGCATTTGTGAACAGCAGTTTTCAGTTCTTTCCACAGATTCTCGATTGGATTCAGGTCTGGACTTTGACTTGGCCATTCTAACACCTGGATATGTTTATTTTTGAACCATTCCATTGTAGATTTTGCTTTATGTTTTGGATCATTGTCTTGTTGGAAGACAAATCTCCGTCCCAGTCTCAGGTCTTTTGCAGACTCCATCAGGTTTTCTTCCAGAATGGTCCTGTATTTGGCTCCATCCATCTTCACATCAATTTTAACCATCTTCCCTGTCCCTGCTGAAGAAAAGCAGGCCCAAACCATGATGCTGCCACCACCATGTTTGACAGTGGGGATGGTGTGTTCAGCTGTGTTGCTTTTACGCCAAACATAACGTTTTGCATTGTTGCCAAAAAGTTCAATTTTGGTTTCATCTGACCAGAGCACCTTCTTCCACATGTTTGGTGTGTCTCCCAGGTGGCTTGTGGCAAACTTTAAACAACACTTTTTATGGATATCTTTAAGAAATGGCTTTCTTCTTGCCACTCTTCCATAAAGGCCAGATTTGTGCAATATACGACTGATTGTTGTCCTATGGACAGAGTCTCCCACCTCAGCTGTAGATCTTTGCAGTTCATCCAGAGTGATCATGGGCCTCTTGGCTGCATCTCTAATCAGTCTTCTCCTTGTATGAGCTGAAAGTTTAGAGGGACAGCCAGGTCTTAGTAGATTTGCAGTGGTCTGATGCTCCTTCCATTTCAATATTATCACTTGCACAGTGCTCCTTGGGATGTTTAAAACTTGGGAAATCTTTTTGTATCCAAATCCGGCTTTAAACTTCTTCACAACAGTATCTCGGACCTGCCTGGTGTGTTTCTTGTTCTTCATGATGCTCTCTGCGCTTTTAACGGACCTCTGAGACTATTACAGTGCAGGTGCATTTATACGGAGACTTGATTACACACAGGTGGATTGTATTTATCATCATTAGTCATTTAGGTCAACATTGGATCATTCAGAGACCCTCACTGAACTTCTGGAGAGAGTTTGCTGCACTGAAAGTAAAGGGGCTGAATAATTTTGCACGCCCAATTTTTCAGTTTTTGATTTGTTAAAAAAGTTTGAAATATCCAATAAATGTCGTTCCACTTCATGATTGTGTCCCACTTGTTGTTGATTCTTCACAAAAAAATACAGTTTTATATCTTTATGTTTGAAGCCTGAAATGTGGCAAAAGGTCGCAAAGTTCAAGGGGGCCGAATACTTTCGCAAGGCACTGTATGTAAAGGTGTACTGTGGGGGACACCGTGTAGTAGGAACACAGAGAGACAGACAGGTAAGTGGGCTGTGGTGGTTGGAGTGTTGGCGTGCTCAGTGTTCTGTTCATCTTCCTAGCTCAGACATGCTCATATAATGTGATTCCCTCCTACCCCTTCTTCACCCCACAGAAGGGACGTGTGTTAGGTTAGTTCACAGACATTTGAAGACTAGGTAAAATGTACAGCTGTAGAAGTGAAGTAGTAGTGTGTTGGAGTGGCTTTGGCATATTTCTATGCAGCATGGCATGGGTTAATGTCTAAACTGCCACCTTTAGACCGTGGCTGTACTCCAGGAGGACCTTGTGTATACAGTGTGCTTGAATGAAAATTATAATATTTTTTAATTGGTTTGCACCAACAGTGCTTGAAGAGCTTGTGCCATACACCAGGAGTTAACAGAGCTAGGACTATGGCACTGACTGAATAACTTCCTGTTTACTCTTTAACTAACTATTTCTTTCTCTCTCCTATGTCTTTCCATCTCTCCTTATAGTGGTGGACCCACATGGAAAGACCTCATCCCCCATCCTGGAGCACCCCGGCCCAGCCGACCAGCCTGCCGCTCCACCCCTGCGTCGGAGGAAAGAGCGTCCCCAGGTGCTGAACTTGAGTGATGCAGAGATGGCCGGGGTGCTGCGACCTAGGCCGGGCCGACTGGACAGCCCTAGCAACCGTTACGCCGGTGACTGGAGTCGCTGTGGAGAGCGCTACCTCCCTCCTCCTCTGGCCCAGGAGGAAAATGACTATGATGATGTTCCTTCTGAGGATATGGAGGTCACTGAGGAGGGACAGGAAGGAGAGGACAGGGGGAAGGAAGGGGGAGAGGAGCTGAGACAGGAAGGATTACTGGACAGTGGACAGGAGGAAGGACAGGCAGAGCCACCTACAGCAAAACAGGAACCCCCACTACTCCAGGAGGTGATGGAGGGACCTGTAGAGAAGGAGGAAGAGGAGAGAGAAGCAGAGGAGGAGAGCGATGTCTCCAGTGACGGTCAGCCATCAGACGATAGGGTGTGTGATGATGATGATGAGCGCATCCTGCCCCTCCACAACCCCAAAGAGCACACATACCAGGCTTACATGAAGATCCAGGACATCAGCCCCGTTCTCAGCAACAGAGTCAACCTGCGAGACCTGCAGGAGAGCATCGACACGCTCATAGGCAACCTGGAGAGAGAGCTGAACAAGAACAATCTCAAAGTTAGCTACTAACACAACACACATTCAGCCTCACAGGCTACTGACTCAAACACACAGCCCAACAGGCTACTGACTCAAACACACAGCCCAACAGGCTACTGACTCAAACACACAGCCCAACAGGCTACTGACCCAAACACACAGCCTAACAGACTACTGACTCAACACACAGCCCAACAGACTAGTTACTCAACACACAGCCCAACAGACTACTGACTCAAACACACAGCCCCCGAAGATGGAAAAGGCTTAGCTAATTCTAAGGGCTTCGAGACTGGAGAGTTGTTGGGGTTCAGGAATTTGGCTCCAGGGTTGCCGTGGTGACCTTTAATAAAGACGACTCAGTGGCACGTGCACCCGTGTCGTGCGCCCCTGCAGAACTCTGGTGTTTAGAACTCTGGTGCGTGATTGGCTGGACACTTCATTTAGCACCTACCCACAAGACATTATTAGATGTTTCATTAATGTTTTGCTTTTGATGACTTGTTTTTACATGTCGCTCATGTTCTGTTGTTCTTATCCGGTTGTTGTTGTTGTTGTTGTTGTTGCTTCTCTTCTTATTAGAAGAACCCATTGACCCCCAGGGGTGTAAACGGTGCCTTAATTGTGTGAAGGTGGGAGGGGAGAGGCAGGGGAGAGCTTTTCTATTGAGGTACGAAACATTATGACGTACAGCAATGCACTTGTGAGGCAGGCTTTAGTGTATAGTACAAGTCATTTAGGTATATGGTACATGCAGTATAGCTGGCTATGGAATGGGAGGAGAACCAGGGAGGGGGCTAGACCTCTGAACCCTCCTCCTTCTCGGGTACGAGTACAAACGTATCATACAGTCACATACATACCTGCTCCAATACCATGAAGAAACACATAAACAAGGAGATAATGGGTGATAAGTGTTTCTCTCTACCTGCTAGAACAGAGCAGCTAACCTGTAGCAACAAAGAGAGATAGAAAAAATAACTAAAGTGATGTCATGTATTTGAAAAATGAATAAGTGAATATGACATGGGTGAAAACCATTAATATCTGGTTTTCTTTTAGCCCTTCTTCCCCAACCTCCCACATGCTCTAGACCAGGGTTTGGTCTTAATGTGCACCCAGGGGTTCCCCAGAACCACACGTACCAAACTCATTCCACGGAGGGCCCAGGGTCTGCGGGTTTTTGCTCCTCCCTTGCGCTTAATTGATTAATTAAGGTAATTAATTAGTAAGGAACTCCCTACACCTGGTTGTCTAGGGCTTAATTGAAATGGAAAAACCAAAAAACCTGCAGAAACTAGGCCCTCCATGGAATGAGTTTCAGACCCATGATCTAGACAGACAGTGATCACCTGCGGGTTTAAAGAGGAACAAGTCAAATATGGGAAACTTATGGATGGTACATACTGACTGCAGAACAGCAGTTCACGTGTTTCATAGAAACAGTTACTGTGTGGAGAGGGCTCTGGCTAGTACGACATGTGAGTCCACTACCTAAATAGATAAAAGCAAGTTTTCAGAAATCCAGGGATTCAGAATGATCAGTATTTAACATATTTATGTATATATAAATGTATTTGGAGTATATATTTGATTTTTTACAGCTTATATATATATTTCCATACAGGCATATTTAAATGCTCACCATAACCTTGTAGTGTTGACCCATGATAGACTATATAGACGGATTGGTTGTTTAGCAACAAAACCAACACATGTGCAACTATGGGGTTAAACAGATGGGGTTGGCTTAGACTGTTGATAACATGTCAACTATATTTTGTTTCTAATGTTCATTGAAAACAAATACAGTTGCACAATGAGCACTTGTCTCTCAAATACATTGTTACAGTTGGTTAGCTAGCTAGAGAATATTCGCCATATTAGCATAGACGTGACATCAGTCAAAACAAGATAAAACAAGCTGAAACGAGCCACCTACAGTTCCCCACATGGCAGATTCTTGTCATTGTTGCTAGTTATCTGGCCATCCAGGACCACAACACACGGCCTTCTGCCCCATTGAAATGCGTGCATGGTTTTCGTGACGTTGTCACCTAGCCCGTCTATGTTGCTTTGTTTCCTCCCACTTAAGCTACCTGTACACATCTTAAACGTGCTGGACTAATGGTACAACTTCAGCTGTAATATATATGACATAGAAATACATTCTTGCAGAAAGAGAGATATTGTTATTTTTGTTATATTTTTTTGTACATATTTGGCATCTGTTTTGTCGCCGGTTGGTCTAATCTGAGTTCATAGTTGTGTTTAAAAGGTACTGATGAACATTGTTGCATGGTCAAAAGCTTTATTACTGACTTAAACAAGTATATTTCCCACCTGAGGTTATCGTATCATATTTATGTGTATATGGAGATTATTTTCTATTTGTTCCTATCCCACTTTTTTGTCATCCCTTTGACAGCTGCTGACACAGACTAACAACCAGGTTCAAAAGAACATTTAATTGAAAAAAGAAAGGAAAATCATTCAGCTAGCTAGTCCCTAAGGCGATTGCACTGCAGTGCAGTAGTTTCCTATGGTGATGGGAAACTATCCAGTGAAGCTTTCATTATATAAGGAGTTTTTTCTGGTTCTAGCCTGGCCCTTGTTCCTCTCCTCCGGGCCTGGCCTGGCCTCGCCCTTGTTCCTCTCCTCCGGGTCTGGCCCTTGTTCCTCTCCTCCGGATCTGGCCCTTGTTCCTCTCCTCCGGATCTGGCCCTTGTTCCTCTCCTCCGGGTCTGGCCCTTGTTCCTCTCCTCCGGATCTGGCCCTTGTTCCTCTCCTCCGGATCTGGCCCTTGTGCCTCTCCTCCGGGTCTGGCCCTTGTTCCTCTCCTCCGGATCTGGCCCTTGTTCCTCTCCTCCGGATCTGGCCCTTGTGCCTCTCCTCCGGATCTGGCCCTTGTTCCTCTCCTCCGGGTCTGGCCCTTGTTCCTCTCCTCCGGATCTGGCCCTTGTTCCTCTCCTCCGGATCTGGCCCTTGTTCCTCTCCTCCGGATCTGGCCCTTGTTCCTCTCCTCCGGATCTGGCCCTTGTTCCTCTCCTCGGGTCTGACCCTGTTTCCTCTCCTCCGGGCCTGGCCTGGCCCTGTTTCCTCTCCTCCGGGCCTGGCCTGGCCCTGTTTCCTCTCCTCCGGGCCTGGCCTGGCCCTGTTTCCTCTCCTCCGGGCCTGGCCTGGCCCTGTTTCCTCTCTTCCGGGGCTGGCCTAGCACTGTATCTATCAATGCATTCCTCCCTCTTCACTCTTTCTCTAACCCTCTCCCTCCTTCCCTCTTAATCAGTGTGTCACATGTCCACATTGTGTCTGAGCACGTGCACATCGTTGTTTGCGTGTACAGTAAGTGTCATACGGTCAACGTGTTTCTGTAATAGTTGTTTTGTTTCATCTCTGTCCTGTTTGTATGTCTGTCTTGGAAACAGAAAGCTATGATGAAAGCATCACTAAATAGAATAATACTTTGTACTGATCTTGAGAAATGTATGGTCATATTAAAGTATATATTTCACATGGCCTTGCGTCTTTCTGGTTATTACATTTTGTCAAGTTGATTCAACCATGTTCTGCTGCCAAATCCTCGGCCGGTAGATGAGAGTAAAGTGAAACACTCAAAGCATCCCATTTTGAGATGTAAGGTCTGTTATGTCTTTTTGCTATTCACTTTAGACCAGTATTAAAATGTCAAACATTAACAGTCATTAACAGTCAGTTGTTTATTGGGTCTTGGTTTCTACCGATGTTGCTTTCAGAATCCGCTACTGTGCTGCGACTTCCTGCCTTTAAGTTAGAAGGGATTTCAAATAAGGGTTTTCAATGTATTAGGGTTCAAATATGGATTTCCAAGGTGTTAGGGTTCAAATAAGGGTTTTTAAGGTATTAGGGTTCAAATAGGGTTTTCAATGTATTAGGGTTCAAATATGGATTTCCAAGGTGTTAGGGTTCAAATATGGATTTCCAAGGTGTTAGGGTTCAAATATGGATTTCCAAGGTGTTAGGGTTCAAATATGGATTTCCAAGGTATTAGGGTTCAAATATGGATTTCCAAGGTGTTAGGGTTCAAATATGGATTTCCAAGGTGTTAGGGTTCAAATATGGATTTCCAAGGTGTTAGGGTTCAAATATGGATTTCCAAGGTATTAGGGTTCAAATATGGATTCCCAAGGTGTTAGGGTTCAAATATGGATTTCCAAGGTGTTAGGGTTCAAATATGGATTTCCAAGGTATTAGGGTTCAAATATGGATTCCCAAGGTGTTAGGGTTCAAATATGGATTTCCAAGGTGTTAGGGTTCAAATATGGATTTCCAAGGTATTAGGGTTCCACTATGGATTCCCAAGGTGTTAGGGTTCAAATATGGATTTCCAAGGTGTTAGGGTTCAAATATGGATTTCCAAGATGTTAGGGTTCCAAGGTGTTAGGGTTCAAATAGATTTCCAAAGTGTTAGGGTTCAAATATTAGGGATTTCCAAGGTGTTAGGGTTCAAATATGGATTTCCAAGGTATTAGGGTTCAAATATGGATTCCCAAGGTGTTAGGGTTCAAATATGGATTTCCAAGGTGTTAGGGTTCAAATATGGATTTCCAAGGTATTAGGGTTCAAATATGGATTCCCAAGGTGTTAGGGTTCAAATATGGATTTCCAAGGTGTTAGGGTTCAAATATGGATTTCCAAGGTGTTAGGGTTCAAATATGGATTTCCAGGGTGTTAGGGTTCAAATAAGGGTTTTCAAGGTGTTAGGGTTCAAATATGGATTTCCAAAGTGTTAGGGTTCAAATATGGATTTCCAAGGTATTAGGGTTCAAATATGGATGTCCAAGGTGTTAGGGTTCAAATATGGATTTCCAAGGTATTAGGGTTAATCTATCTTTGCTATGGAAAAGTTGGAGCAAAGCAACAAAAGACAGGAAAGATGGGAAGTGTTCCTGGCTCTGCAGAGTTTGGGGAATATTTTTAGGATTGGCACAGCTTCGGGGACATTCCAGAACGACAGCCCTCATCATTTTAACTCTGTGGAGTAGCCTGCTACCTTTCTTTTCTTTCTTTTTACGCTCCGTAACACCAATTACCCCACTGAAGACATTCTTTTAAAAAGTATACTCTTCCATTACAGACTTTATATGGGCAAATAAAACTCATGGAATAAAATGGAAAGTTTTACGTCTTCCTAAGTCTGAGGGTGATTTAAAACATCCAGACTTGGAATTGTATCAACTCGCCACCCAAGGCTTTTACTACAGACATAGAGTTAAATGCACTAAAGAGGAACAATGGGTACATATTGAAGATGCTCATCCCCAGAATCTTTTTACGTGTTTGTTTTCAAAAGATTAAGCTAAGAACATTAACAACTTCATAGTTAACAACACTATAACAATATGGAAGAACATTAACAACTTCATAGTTAAGAACACCATAACAATATGGAAGAACATTAACAACTTCATAGTTAAGAACCTCATAACAATATGGGAGAACATTAACAACTTCATAGTTAGCAACACCATAACAATATGGAAGAACATTAACAACTTCATAGTTAACAACACCATAACAATATGGAAGAACATTAACAACTTCATAGTTAACAACACCATAACAATATGGAAGAACATTAACAACTTCATAGTTAACAACACCATAACAATATGGAAGAACATTAACAACTTCATAGTTAACAACACCATAACAATATGGAAGAACATTAACAACTTCATAGTTAACAACACCATAACAATATGGAAGAACATTAACAACTTCATAGTTAACAACACCATAACAATATGGAAGAACATTAACAACTCCATAGTTAAGAACACTATAACAATATGGAAGAACATTAACAACTTCATAGTTAAGAACACCATAACAATATGGAAGAACATTAACAACTTCATAGTTAACAACACCATAACAATATGGAAGAACATTAACAACTTCATAGTTAAGAACATCATAACAATATGGAAGAACATTAACAACTTCATAGTTAACAACACCATAACAATATTGAAGAACATTAACAACTTCATAGTTAAGAACACCATAACAATATGGAAGAACATTAACAACTCCATAGTTAAGAACACTATAACAATATGGAAGAACATTAACAACTTCATAGTTAAGAGCACCATAACAACATGGAAGAACATTAACACACCATAACAATATGGAAGAACATTAACAACTCCATAGTTAAGAACACTATAACAATATGGAAGAACATTAACAACTTCATAGTTAAGAACACCATAACAACATGGAAGAACATTAACAACTTCATAGTTAAGAACACCATAACAATATGGAAGAACATTAAACGGATTCTGCAAGAACCAATATCACTCCCAAAACACAACCCTATGGAACAATCCTTGGATAGCGTTTCAGAATACACCGATAATTTGGAAAACTAAAAGCATAGGAACCGTAAAATAATTGGTTTTAGGAAATACATTAAGTTCCATGACAGAATTAAAAAGACCAATGTAGATATTTTAAAATATATGCAAATTCAAAGTTTTGATTTTAAATCTTTTGGATATCAGAACAATCTCAAAATTCTATTTGAGTCAAAAAATGATACTCATATGATAGGTAAGATATACAAAACCTTGCAGAGAACCTATCCAACTGACAACCTCTTGGTTCAAATATGAACTATTTGAACCAAGACTTAAAAATGACTGATATCGGCACAAGTTGGAGGGAGCATAGCAAACAAAATTACAGCTAACAAAAATGTACGCTTAATCCCATGGATAGAATTTATTATACAAGAGACAAATAATTAATCATTATTCATTATTAATCAATTCTACAGCAAAACAGAGAGTCATGTCTTAAGTATAAGACTAACAATTAGTCAATAATCCATTATTTCTGGGAATGCTATGAAGTTGAAAATGATGGCCTGAGTAATGACAGTTGTTAATCCGTCTGTCCTCATATTTCAAGACATGTCATATGAGGCGGCAGTGAGACCCATGTGTTGGACGACACTCTTCTCATCAATTATCTTGAAAAAACATATTCTTAAAAACTGGAAATCAACCAATCCTCCATTGTTAAGACAATAGAAAAAGCAGATGCTTCATTATGTAAATATTGAAAGAGCATGGGCGACGAGGAGGAACAAAATGGTGCAATTTGAGGACATGTGGTGGAGAGTAGTGCAGGCACTGGAGATAGAACAGGTGGGTCTGGGCAGGACTGATGATGTTGTTGTGCGTCAGTATGTTATCTTTTGTATTTGTATGTTTTGTTTTGTCTGGTTTGAAAATACAGCCAGGGCACCCATAATAGAAGTCAGTATTAGATGTCCATCCATGTCTGAGGACGTGGATGGAGGACGTGGACGTGCAAACGTTCAAATTCCAAATTTCAGACGGGCCTGGACATGTACTGGGGTAAGCAGGGGACACGTCTGGCACTGCAGGATTTGAGTCCCTGGCGGCGTAGTGTGTTACTGATGGTAGGCTTTGTTACTTTGGTCCCAGCTCTCTGCAGGTCATTCACTAGGTCCCCCCGTGTGGTTCTGGGATTTTTGCTCACCGTTCTTGTGATCATTTTGACCCCACGGGGTGAGATCTGGTGTGGAGCCCCAGATCGAGGGAGATTATCAGTGGTCTTGTATGACTTCCATTTCCTAATAATTGCTCCCACAGTTGATTTCTTCAAACCAAGCTGCTTACCTATTGCAGATTCATTCTTCCCAGTCTGGTGCAGGTCTACAATTTTGTTTCTGGTGTCCTTTGACAGCTCTTTGGTCTTGGCCATAGTGGAGTTTGGAGTGTGACTGTTTGAGGTTGTGGACAGATGTCTTTTATACTGATAACAAGTTCAAACAGGTGCCATTAATACAGGTAACGAGTGGAGGACAGAGGAGCCTCTCAAAGAAGAAGTTACAGGTCTGTGAGAGCCAGAAATCTTGCTTGTTTGTAGGTGACCAAATACTTATTTTCCACCATAATTTGCAAATTAATTAATAAAAAATCCTACAATGTGATTTTCTGGATTTTTTTTCTCATTTTGTCTGTCATAGTTGAAGTGTACCAATGATGAAAATTACAGGCCTCTCTCATCTTTTTAAGTGGGAGGACTTGCACAATTGGTGGCTAACTAAATACTTTTTTGCCCCACTGTGTGTGTAAAATATATATATATATATATATATATATATATATATATATACAGTGCCTTGCAAAAGTATTCGGCCCCCTTGAACTTTGCAACCTTTTGCCACATTTCAGGCTTCAAACATAAAGTTATAAAACTGTATTTTTTTGTGAAGAATCAACAACAAGTGGGACACAATCATGAAGTGGAACGACATTTATTGGATATTTCAAACTTTTTAACAAATCAAAAACTGAAAAATTGGGCGTGCAAAATTATTCAGCCCCCTTAAGTTAATACTTTGTAGCGCCACCTTTTGCTGCGATTACAGCTGTAAGTCGCTTGGGGTATGTCTCTATCAGTTTTGTATATCGAGAGACTGAATTTTTTTCCCATTCCTCCTTGCAAAACAGCTCGAGCTCAGTGAGGTTGGATGGAGAGCATTTGTGAACAGCAGTTTTCAGTTCTTTCCACAGATTCTCGATTGGATTCAGGTCTGGACTTTGACTTGGCCATTCTAACACCTGGATATGTTTATTTTTGAACCATTCCATTGTAGATTTTGCTTTATGTTTTGGATCATTGTCTTGTTGGAAGACAAATCTCTGTCCCAGTCTCAGGTCTTTTGCAGACTCCATCAGGTTTTCTTCCAGAATGGTCCTGTATTTGGCTCCATCCATCTTCCCATCATTTTTAACCATCTACCCTGTCCCTGCTGAAGAAAACCATGATGCTGCCACCACCATGTTTGACAGTGGGGATGGTGTGTTCAGCTGTGTTGCTTTTACGCCAAACATAACGTTTTGCATTGTTGCCAAAAAGTTCAATTTTGGTTTCATCTGACCAGAGCACCTTCCACATGTTTGGTGTGTCTCCCAGGTGGCTTGTGGTAAACTTTAAACAACACTTTTTATGGATATCTTTAAGAAATGGCTTTCTTCTTGCTGGAACATTGGATACATTGTGGGAGTCAACCCGTCTGCCTAGGGAGACTAGTGTTCTTGTGGCATTTTTACGATTTGTTATGAACTAGTGAAGCTTTAGGGTACAGAGTGTATAGCACCGGTGACTGTATTACTGTAGCCTGTGGGTATGCCTTTTACCAACCTGTGGATTTGGATGGAATTCCAAACTTTAAAATTCCAAAGTGAGCCAACTTTTCATTGAGCATTTAAAGATGTACAGTGGAACAAAGGCTACAAAAGGCAGAGGAATTAAAACGAGGCCTCAAATCTCGACAGGCTCTGTTCAAAAAAGCCAAATCACAAGGCCACCTGTCAAGGCCAGTTTTATTTTAAAGATGTGCAAAAATGACTGTATAAAATAAATAATTAAAATACTGAGCTATATGTTATGCTGCCCAAAATCCGCGGAGGGACTCCAAAATATATTATTTTGACAACCGACGGAGCACCTGCGATGTGTAGCGGACTGGTGGCGAAGATACGGGAAAAGATGCAAGAGGAAAACGCGACAGGTGAGCTGACAGCTTATCATTGTATCATAGCGTTGTGCGGTAAAGCCTTGAAAATGGAGCATACTATTTCTTAGAAACGGAGCATGGTGATTTGCTTATCACACAGAGGTGCGATGGCTCAAAGATGTTTCGAGTGAGGAGAAACGAAATGTTTCTGTGTGATGGCTTTTCTGTGATTTTGTTTAACAAATAATACTTTTGGAACTGCTCGGTAACCCATTTGCTGTTGACGTGGAAAGCTTCCAAATGGAGTTGATTGACCTCCAATGCAATGATGCACTGAGGGCAAAATATGCGGCAGTGGGTGCTGCGGAGTTCGCCCGTTTCCTCCCCGGCACAATGCCCCAGCTGCGCATCCAGGCTGCTCAAACGTTGTCTATGTTTGGCAGCACATACCTGTGTGAACAACTGTTTTCTTTGATGAACCTGAACAAAACATCACAAAGTCGACTTACTGCTGAACACCTCCACTCAATTCTGAGGATTTCTTCAGCTCAGAGCCTTACCCCGAACATTGATGAACTTGTGGAAAAGATGGGACACCACCAAGTATCACCCTCAACCTCAAACAAGTGAACATTACTGTGCAATCACATATTTAGAGTTTTTACTCAGTTCAAGTTTAAAAGTTAAAATTTAATATTTGTTTTTGCATGTTACTTCTCCTTAAACAAAGTGTTGTTTTTGATTAATAGATTTTTGCACTTTATTTTTTTGTATTTCAATCCAATTATATTTTAAAAATATTTCAGTTGAGTGGATGATAGAAAATTGCTATTACTTTGAAGTAAATTTAGCCCACTTTTGCTAAAATAGAAAATATAGTCTACTGATGGTGCCTTGAATACCGGTTTCTTTCATTTAATGTTCATGTTATGATATTTATATAAAGGAAATTTGTCTTTTGTGTCTGTTGAAAATTAAAGATTACTGACAGAGCCATAAGAAAATATTGCTTTATTTTCTGATCATATTGTAATATATTTGTTAAGGGTAGGAGTCAAAATGATTGACACCACTGTTTTTAATGCCCCATAACATCAAAGATCCACCACCATATTGTACAGGAGGTATGGGGTTATTTTCTGCTTATGCATTCACTTTTTCTGTACCCCCTTTTCTCTCCAATATCGTGGGATCCAATTGGTAGTTACAGTCTTGTCTCATCGCTGCAACTCCCGTACGGACTCAAGAGAGGCGAAGGTCGAGAGCCATGCATCCTTCCGAAACACAACTCAACCAGGCCGCACTACTTCTTGACACAATGCCTACTTAACCCAGAAGCCAGCCGCACCAATGTGTTGGAGGAAACACTGTACACCTGGCGACATGTCAGCGTGCACTGCACCCGGCCCACCACAGGAGTCACTAGTACACGATGGGACAAGGACATCCCTATCGGACGATGCTGGGCCAATTGTGTGCCACCCCATGGGTCTCCCAGTCGCGGCCGACTGCGACAGAGCCTGGACTCAAACCCAGAATCTCTAGTGGCACAGCTAGTACTGCGATGCAGTGCCTAGACCACTGCACCACTCGGGAGGCCCATGCATTCTAATTTTTATGCCAAACCCACCACTGGTGTGTGTGGTGAAGAGCTCTATTTTCATGTCATCCAACAAAAGTTGCCACTTGATAACAGCCCGTCTGTTGTAGTGAACTCAACTGAACCTGTTCATTTTATAATTGGAAAGAGAGAGACTCAGTGTGCATAGCCTTGCTATTGAGAAAGGCCGTTGTAGGCAGACCTGGCTCTCAAGAGAAGACAGGCTATGTGCACACTGCCCACAAAATGAGGTGGAAACTGAGCTGCACTTCCTAACCTCCTGCCAAATGTATGACCATATTAGAGACACATATTTCCCTCAGATTACACAGATCCACAAAGAATTCGAAAACAAACCAGATTTTGATGAACTCCCATGTCTACTGGGTGATATACCACAATGTGCCATCACAGCAGCAAGATGTGTGACCTGTTGCCACAAGAAAAGGGAAACCAGTGAAGAACAAACACCATTGTAAATACATCCCATATTTCTGTTTATTTATTTTCCCTTTTCTACTTTAACCATTTGCACATCGTTACAACTCTGTATGTAGACATAATGTGACATTTGACATGTATTTATTCTTTTGGAACTTCTGTGAGTGTACTGTTTACTGTTCATTTTGATTGTTTATTTAACTTTTGTTTTATTATCTATTTCACTTGCTTTGGCAATGTTAACATATGTTTCCCATGCCAATAAAGCACCTTGAATTGAGAGATAGATATGGGTCTCTTACGGTAAGCATGTGAAACTAGATCTACTCCACCCTTCTAATATCCTCCCCCCCTCCCTCCCTGTCCTTCAACCTCCCTCAAAATCCCCCCCCCTCAACCTTCCATTCCAGCTAAACAATGGTATATGCAGATGGTATTTGCAAATGTAAAAACATATATCATACACAGTAATATTTTACACACACATGAAGTTACCCATAAACTATCATTTCTAATTAAAAGAACACAAATGTGAAAAATTGGTGGATATAGCATCAAGGAAATTAACTCGTCTTTAATGTTCCGTACTAACTAATGTGAGTCATTAGAATAGAAGTTACTAGTTGGAGCTAAGCCTCCATAATTGTTGGGAACCTTTAGATTCAAAAACAACCTCAGCCAAGACAGACATTCCATACATGTGGTGTCCTTCAATAAGATGATATTAATCACATTTTACCCAAAGTCCTGCTTCCTTCTGATGTATTTATCTTTTGTTCCTGCCGGTGGCGGCCCTGTTACTTGGCAGCTCATCTGAAGCCGGTAGACAAATCACTGACAGATTCCTCTGGTAGCTAGCTGTGTTCAGGGCCAGAATGATGAGATGAGAAAGGAAAGAGAGGAGGAGGAGGGGTGGGGGGTATAAGAGGAGGTTTAGAAGAGAGGAGGGAGAAAGAGGTGAAAGTGAAGACTGGAGAGGGGGAGAACAGAGAAGCAGTGTGACGAGAGGGAGAACAAAGAAGAGGAGAGGGGGTTATATACGAGGAGACGATAAGGAAGAGAGGAAAGGGAGAGGAGAGAGAGGTGAAAGTGAAAAAGGTGAGGATGAAAACAGAGAACCGGTGCTTCTGATCCTGTGGCTGTGGCCTCACAACGTAGAGCAGAGTAGCCCTTCTCTCTGTCTAAATTAACCCCACTCCCCTGACCTCCCCTTCTCTCTAGCCGTGGTTACACCTTGCATTAATATGTGATTGTCGTCATCTGATCAACATGAGCTGATCACTATCTGATCGAGATTTGTTGTGTCTTCACATGGTATTAAAACGTATCTCTTATCTGCCCACTGCCTCTGCATTGTGACCAGATCCCTGGTGCCTCCCTGTATGCAAATTAATCCAACTTGCCTTGGACTTCCTGTTACGCACGCCTCTGTGAAGAGGAAACGCAACACCCTGCTATAACTCAACTCCCCATGAAGTGAAAGAAGTATGGACTGTAGGTGCGAGTAAGGATGACAAAAGTCCAAATTTACCGTTTACTAGGAATTTATTCCGTCACACAGTAATATGGGGAAAAGGGGCTGGACGGAACCAAAGTAAAGAAAGTAAATGTCAAAGCCCCCCCCCCCCTCTCCTATATAACCTGCCTCCCCACTACTTACCTAACCTACCCTCTCCTACCTCACCTGCCTCCCCACTACTTACCTAACCTACCCTCTCCTACCTCACCTGCCTCCCCACTACTTACCTAACTTACCCTCTCCTACCTCACCTGCCTCCCCACTACTTACCTAACTTACCCTCTCCTACCTCACCTGCCTCCCCACTACTTACCTAACTTACCCTCTCCTACCTCACCTGCCTCCCCACTACTTACCTAACCTACCCTCTCCTATCTAACTTGCCTACCCACTACTTATCTAACCTACCCTCTCCTACCTCACCTGCCTCCCCACTACTTACCCTCTCCTATCTAACTTGCCTACCCACTACTTATCTAACCTGCCTACCCACTACCTATCTAACTTACCCTCTCCTATCTAACCTGCCTACCCACTACCTATCTAACTTACCCTCTCCTATCTAACCTGCCTACCCACTACCTATCTAACTTACCCTCTCCTATCTTACCTGCCTTCCCACTACTTACCTAACCTACCTTCCCACTACTTACCTAACCTACCCTCTCCTATCTTACCTGCCTGCCCACTACTTAACTAATTTAGCATCACCTGGTGCCCTAACCAAAATACAGGGGGTGGTCCGCCCAGGTCTTACCTAGTAGTGTGCCTAGACAGTGAATATACTACAGGTATATGTATGCCCGCGGGCATCGTGCCTAAGCACTCCCTAAGTGCTTTGCCCTTCCCCCTGGGAACAAATGAAACAGAATAAGCCACTTCACAACAAAACTGAAAAAACTCAGGCCATTTTTTTACTTGTTTATATATTTTAACCTTTCTTTAACTAGGCAAGTCAGTTAAAAACAAATTCTTATTTTTCAATGACAGCCTAGAAACAGTGTGTTAACTGCCTGTTCAGGGGCAGAATGACAGAATTGTACCTTGTCAGCTCGGGGATTTGAACTTGCAACCTTTCGGTTACTAGTCCAACACTAACCACTAGGCTACCCTGCCACCCCATTAAAGAAGCTCTGACAAAGCAACAAACACAGAACATACCAAAGCTGCTACCAACAACAACTAACATAGTACATATCAATGACCAACATGCTATACCCCTCATCCATCAACCTCCTCTCTCAGCAATGATCTATATCACAATCAAGCTTTCTCCTGAACAACAGAACACTGGCTTTTATAGCTTCAGAAGGCATTGGAAATTGGAGACAGCTGCGTCCTGATGAGGGGGTGGGGTCAGCTCTGCAATTAATCGTGGAGTCGACCAATCAACTGCTGGGGGATTTCAGGAAGCCATCTCCTGAAACACACTCAAATACACAAACTACAACACAGAAACTGGGGAACTTAACACCTCCCTTATCACAAAAGCTGTATAAATGAACAGAAAACAGCACACTTTTAAAGTTTTACACTCATCATTACAACCTATATTTGTTATCCAATTATTTAAATATTAGGAGGCCTCCTGGGTGGCGCAGTGGTCTAAGGCTCTGCATCGCAGTGCAAGCTGTGCCACCAGAGACTTCGAGCCCAGGCTCTGTCACAGCCGGCCGCGCCCGGGAGGTCCATGGGGCGATGCACAATTGGCCTTGTGTCGTTAGGGAGGGCTTGACCGGTAGGGTTATCCTTGTCTCATCGCGCGGGCCGTTTGCAGTGCACGCTGAACAGGTCGCTAGGTGTATGGTGTTTCCTCCGACACATTGGTGTGGCTGGCTTCCGGGTTGGATGGGTTGTGTTTCGGAGGACGCATGGCTTTCGACCTTCGTCTCTCCCGAGCCCGTATGGGAGTTGTAGCGATGAGAAAAGATAGTAACTAACAATTGGGAGAAAAAGGGGGTAAAAAGAGATTAGATATTTCATATATCCTCCTGTTTAAAAAGTAAAACAGCTAAGCCTAGATGCATTGGTTGTGTTTAGGCAAGTCATACAAATAATTAGCATATCAGAAGTTTGTATTGAGGAACCTTTAATATAACTGTGGTCAAATTATAAAAATGGATAAAAGCGGCAATGGATAAAAATTGAGAGAAGCACGTTTGTAAAGCAAATGTTATGGATTTATAAAGGAATAAAGTGTCAATCTTAAAGTAGCCTAAAGAGTCCTTCGTCTTGTGGCCTTGCTTACAAAAACAGCTATGCGCCTTTACACATCAGTTTAGATATATTCTGCACTTTATTGCTAGCTATTTGTATGAAAATTATTGCATTTAATTCCAGGAGTCCGATTCTTATTTAATATAGGCCTAAACAGTTCCAAAGACAAATAAATCAAAGACAAATATTTGCGCCGAATACAGTTACGTGGAGTGGAACAGGGGAACCGAAGAAAGGACTCAGACGAGGAGACTGGGATGAAGTAACCAAGGTATTTATTGAAACACAGGGGGGAGATGGAGTGCAGGTCAGGGGAAGCTTGGAAACCAGGTGCGGAGGCTGAGGCTGGAGCGAGAGGGGTTGAGACAGGGTAAGTAGGTCCGGAGGGGAATCCAAGGGAGTAGCAGAATGACGAGACGTGGGACTGGAGACAGGGGGAGCAGAACAGTAGCGGAGAGGAAAACAGTGTCAGGCAAGGGAAACAGGCACACCAGGATCTGAATAGTAACAAATGGCTAGAACCGTAGACTACAGAGATTACAATCTGGCAGCGTGGAAGTGGCAGGGCTGAGCATTTGTAGAGTTCTTGATTATGGAACAGGTTGCAGCTGGTGGGGATCTGCTCTGACTCCAGCACACCTGTCTCCGCTCACACACACACAAAGAGAGAGAGAGGGTGAGGGAGAGGGAGAGAGTACTGGAGGAGTGGCGGCAGGTCAAGGAGACACAAGATGAGCAGTGGAGGGCGATGCAGGAGCAGATGTGACAGAATAGAACAGATGTGTGTATGGTGTACCTTACCGTGAAATTACAGTGAAATGCTTACTTACAATCCCAACAATGCAGTTTTTTTAAGTAAGAAAAGACATGCTAAAAAATGAAATACAAATAAATATAAAGAAACAATAAAATAACAAAAATGAGGCTATACACAGGGGGTACCGGTACCAAGTCAATGTGCGGGGTGCAGGTTCGGCGAGGTAATATGTACATGTACAGTGCATTCGGAAAGTATTCCGAATTTTTGTTAGTCTTATTCTAAAATTGATTACATATTTTTTTACTCATCAATCTACAAACGTTTTTTTACATAAAAAAATGTTTAAAAAATTATACTGAAATATCACATTTATATGAGTATTCAGATCCTTTACACATTACTTTGTTGAAGCATCTTTGGCAGCGATTAAAGCCTAGAGTCTTCTTGGGTATGACGCTACAAGCTTGGCACACCTCTATTCATTCTTCTCTGCAGATCATTTCAAGCTCTGACAGGTTGGCTGGGGAGTGTCGCTGCACAGCTATTTTCAGGTCTCTCCAGATGTTCGGTCAGGTTCAAGTTCGGGCTCTGGCTTGGCCACTCAAGGACATTCAGAGACTTGTCCCGAAGCTACTCCTGCGTTGTCTTGGCTGTGTGCTTAGGGTTGTTGTCCTGTTAGAAAGTGAATCGTCGCCCCAGTCTGAGGTCCTGAGCGCTCTGGAGCAGGTTTTAATCATGGATCTCTCTGTACTTTGCTCCATTCGTCTTTCCCTCAATCCTGACTAGTCTCCCAGTCCCTGCCTCTGAAAAACATCCCCACAGCATGATGCTGCCACCACGATGTTTCACCGTAGGGATGGTGCCAGGTTACCTCCAGATGTGACGCTTGGCATTCAGGCCAAAGAGTTCAATCTTGGTTTCATCAGACCAGAGAATCTTGTTTCTCATGGTCTGAGACTCCTCTAGGTGCCTTTTGGTAAACTCCAAGCGGGGTGTCATGTGGCTTCCGTCTGACCACTCTACCATAAAGACCTGATTGGTGGAGTGC
Organism: Oncorhynchus clarkii lewisi; assembly: GCF_045791955.1. Classification (NCBI taxonomy): domain Eukaryota; kingdom Metazoa; phylum Chordata; class Actinopteri; order Salmoniformes; family Salmonidae; genus Oncorhynchus; species Oncorhynchus clarkii. Next base: position 82,213,477 of record NC_092151.1, on the reverse strand, counting down.
TACAGAGATGGTTGTCCTTCTGGAAGGTTCTCCCATCTTCACAGAGGAACTCTGGCGCTCTGTCAGAGTGACCTTCGGGTTCTTGGTCACCTCCCAGACCAAGGGCCTTCTCCCCCGATTGCTCAGTTTGACCAGCAGGAAGCTCTAGGAAGAGCCTTGGTAGTTCTAAACTTCTTCCATTTGAGAATGATGGAGGCCACTGTGTTCTTGGGGACCTTCAATGCTGAATACAGTTTTTGGTACCGTTACCCAGATCTGTGCCTACGACACAATCCTGTCTCAGGGCTCTACGGACAATTCCTTCGACCTCATGGCTTGGTTTTTGTTCTGACATGCTCTGTCAACTGTGGGACCTTATATCTTCAGGTGTGTGCGTTTCCAAATCATGTCCAATCAATTGAATGCACCACAGGTGGATTCCAATCAAGTTTTAGAAACATCTCAAGGATGATCAATGGAGACAGGATGCACCTCAAATCAAATCAAATTTTATTGGTAACATACACATGTTTATCAGATGTTATTGCAGGTGTACCGAAATGCTTGTGTTTCTAGCTCCGACAGTGAAGTAATATCTAACAATTTCACAACATATACCCAATACACACAAATCTAAGTAAAGGAATGAGATTAAGAATATATAAATATATGGATGAGCAACGTCAGAGCGGCATATACTAAGATACAGTAGTATAGTATACAGTATAGAATGCAGTATATACATATGAGATGAGTAAAGCAAGGTCTGTAAACATTATTAAGGTGACTAGTGTTCCGTTTATTAAAGTAGCCAGTGATTTCAAGTCTATGTATAGAGGCTGCAGCCTCTAAGTGCTAGTGATGGCTATTTCACAGTCTGATGGTCTTGAGGTAGAAGCTGTTTTTCAGCCTCTCTGTCCCAGCTTCGATGCATCTGTATTTACCCAGCCTTCTGGATGATAGCGGGGTGAACAGGCAGTGGCTCGGGTGGTTGTTGTCCTTGATGATCTTTTTGACCTTCCTGTGACATCAGGTGCTGTAAGTGTCCTGGAAGGCAGGTAGTTTGCCCCCGGTGATGCGTTGAGAAGACAGCATCAACCTCTGGAGAGCCCAGCGTTTGCGGCGGTGCAGTTGCCATACTAAATGGTGATAAAGCCTGATAGGATGCTCTCAATTGTGCATCTGTAAAAGTCTGTGAGGGTTTTAGGCCAAATTTCTTCAGCCTTCTTAGGTTGAAGAGGCACTGTTACACCTTCTTCACCACACTGTTTGTGTGGGTGGACCATTTCAGTTTATCAATGATGAGTACGCCGAGCTTCTCCAGCTTCTCCACTGCGGTCCCGTCAATGTGGATGGATGCTCCCTCTGCTGTTTCCTGAAGTCCAAGATCATCTCCTTTGTTTTGTTGATGTTGAGTGAGAGGTTTTTTCCTGGCACCACACTCCCAGGACCCTCACCTCCTCCCTATAGGCTGTCTCGTCATTGTTGGTAATCAGGCCAACTACTGTTGTGTCATCTGTAAACTTGGTGATTGAGTTTGAGGCGTGCTTGGCCATGCAGTCATGGGTGAACAGGGAGTACAGGACGGGGCAAAGCACGCATCCTTGTGGGGCCCCAGTGTTGAGGACCAGCGAAGTGGAGGTGTTGTTTCCTACCTTCACCACCTGGGGGCGGCCCGTCAGGAAGTCCAGGACCCAGTTGCACAGGGTGGGGTTCAGACCCAGGGCCTTGAGCTTAATGATGAGCTTGGAGGGTACTATGGTGTTGAATGCTGAGCTATAGTCAATGAACAGCATTCTGACATAGGTATTCCTCTTGTCCAGTTGGTATAGGGCAGTGTGCAGTGTGATGGCGATTGAAACATCTGTGGATCTATTGGGGCGGTAAGGAAATTTAAGTGTGTCTAAGGGTGACAGGTAAGGTGGAGAATATATGATCCTTGACTAGTCTCTCAAAGCCCTTCATGATGACAGAAGTGAGTGCTACGGGGCGAAAGTCATTTAGTTCAGTTACCTTTGCTTTATTGGGTATAGGAACAATGGTGGACATCTTGAAGCGTGTGGGGACAGCAGACTGGAATAGGGAGAGATTGAATATGTCCGTAAACACTCCGAACAGCTGGTCTGTGCATGCTCTAAGGACGCGGCCAGGGATGCCATCTGGGCCGGCAGCCTTGTGAGGGTTAACACCCTTAAATGTCTTGCTCACGTCGGCCATGGAGAAGGAGAGCCCACAGTCCTTGGTAGCGGGCCGCGTCGGTGGCACTGTGTTATCCTCAAAGCGGACGATGAAGGTATTTAGCTTATCCAGAAGCAAGACGTGGCTGGGTTTTCCTTTTGTAGCCCGTGATTGTCTGTAGACCCTGCTATATATGTCTAGTGCCTGAGCCATTGAATTGCGACTACACTTTGACTCTATACTGATGCTTTGCCTGTTGGATTGCCTTGCGGAGGGAATAACTACACTGTTTGTATTCAACCATGATCCCAGTCACCTTGCCATGGTTAAATGCAGTGGTTCATGCTTTCAGTTTTGTGCGAATGCTGCCATCTATCCACGGTTTCTGGTTAGGGTAGGTTTTAATAGTCACAGTGGGTACAACATCGCCTATACACTTCCTGATAAACTTAGTCACCGTGTCAGTATATATGTCGATGTTATTCTCTGAAGCTACCCGGAACATATCCCAATCAAATGCCGACCGAATTATCTCTCAAGATAATTTTCTTTGGTTACAGTCATAGCCATGTATATCCCCCCTCAAGCCGATACTATGACGGCCCTCAAAGAACTTCACTGAACTTTATGCAAACTGCAAACCATATATCTTGAGGCTGCATTTATTGTAGCTGGAGATTTTAATAAAGCAAATTTGAGGAAAAGGTTGCCAAAGTTCTATCAACATATCATCTGGAGTACCACTGTTACACCAACTTCCGGGAGGCAAACAAGGCCCTCCCCCGCCCTCCTTTCGGCAAATCTGAGCTCAATTTCAAGTCTCCTAGCAACGGGTCTGAATACTTATGTAAATAAGTTATTTGTGTTTTCACTTTGTCATTATGGGGTATTGTGTGTAGATTGATGAGAAAAAACATGTATTTAATACATTTTAGAATAAGGCTGTAACCTAACAAAATGTGAAAAAAGGTAAGGGGTCTGAATACTTTCCGAGTGCACTGTAGGTAGGGGTAATGCAACATGCTGGGAGAATTACCGGGGTTTAGTTCAGTAAAGGAGTCTCTTTTACTCATGGAGGGTTGATAGAGTGACATACTAGTGACGCCGGGATGCTGGCCTTCTAGGCAGAGTTCCTCCGTCCAGTGTCTGTGTTCTTTTGCCCATCTTAATCTTTTCTTTTCATTGGCCAGTCTGAGGTATGGCTTTTTCTTTGCAACTCTGCCTAGAAGGCCAGCATCCCGGAGTCGCCTCTTCACTGTTGATGTTGAGACTGGTGTTATGCAGGTACTATTTAATGAAGCTGACAGTTGAGGACTTGTGAGGCGTCTGTTTCTCAAACTAGACACTAATGTACTTGTCCTCTTGCTCAGTTGTCCACCGGGGCCTCCCACTCCTCTTTCTATTCTGGTTAGAGACAGTTTGCGCTGTTCTGTGAAGGGAGTAGTACACAGCGTTGTACGAGATCTTCAGTTTCTTGGCAATTTCTCGCATGGAATAGCCTTCATTTCTCAAAACAAGAAGAAACTGACGAGTTTCAGAAGAAAGTCCTTTGTTTCTGGCCATTTTGAGCCTGTAATCGAACCCACAAATGCTGATGCTCCAGATACTTAACTAGTCTAAAGAAGGACAGTTTTATTGCTTCTTAAATCAGTACAAAAGTTTTCAGCTGTGTTAACATAATTGCAAAAGGGTTTTCTAATGATCAATTAGCCTTTTAAAATGATAAACTTGGATTAGCTAACACAACGTGCCATTGGAACACAGGAGTGATGGTTGCTGATAATGGGCCTATGTTGATATTCCATAACAAATCAGCTGTTTCCAGTTACAATAGTCATTTACAACATTAACAATGTCTACGCTGTATTTCTGATCAATTTGATGTTATTTTAATGGACAAAAAATGTGCTTTTCTTTCAAAAACAAGGAAATATCTAAGTGACCCCAAACTTTTGAACGGTAGTTATACAGTGTAACTCCTCTCCCCATGCCTCCCCTTCTCTCTCAGTCTAAACTATCCCTCCTCTCTCTCTCTCTCTCTCTCAATCCCCCTCTTTCTCGTTCTCTCACTCACTCACTCTCCCTCCTCCCTCCCTCTCTCTTTTTCTCTCCTCTCTTTCTTTCCCTCTCTTTCTTGCTCTCTCACCTGCTCTCCCTCTCTTTCTCTCTCTCCATCTCTCCCATCTTCAGGAGAAGAACAACCCAGGACCTCATCTCAGGATGAGGTCCTGGGTTGTCTTCGGCGGGGATGAGAGAGACAGAAAAGTGAAAGGTCAGCTTTAACAGCTGCGTCGGTCTCTCATTTGAGATTGTGGTTCCTTCTATTTGCAGGTGACAGATCTCAACTAGCATCCACTTTCATTCCAAAACCAACCTTCAATGTTTTCTCCTACATTTGCCTTTGGTTTTATTGATACAGGACTTGGTTGTGGTGATGATTATATCCTCAGAGGAAGAAGCGAAGGGATATCATTGGTATTCCAGATTGCCATGATGTCACTGCCCAGTCTCTTCTCAAAGTTCTACTTAAATCATCTCAGCTCAGGCTACTCAGAGTGCACTGGGACTGTAAGGCAAGACTGTCGTGATTGCTTCCTGTTCCTCGGCATAGATGGGGGCGGTGGCTTAGAGATTGGCGTCACTCATTCTAGAATCCCCCCGTAGGTCATTGGAGAATTGGAGAGTGTTCTGAGATCATTCTAAAACTAAAAAATGTTTGAGGGGATGTTGATATTACAGTTCCAAACACTTGACACAGACACAGACACAGACACACACACACACCTTCAGATACCTCCCATTGCCAAGTTGTGGTATGTCCCTCAGACTTCAGATTTTTGGTAGAGAGAGTAGGCCTAGACTAGACTTGGGGCAAAACTCAACATAGCTTTCAATTGAGAAAATTATAGGAGTCAAGAGGTAACATTCCGTTCCAATACCCTGGCTACCTGATCTGTTATGGGGTCAACTAATGAAATTCACCCCCCACCCCTGAGGGGACTTTAATGAAAACCTGAGCGATTTAGGTGTGTGGCCACATTTGTTATGAAGCAGCAAATTCACAATCAGTCTGTAAAATAGGCTAAAGTGTTAGGGCTCTATTCAATCTGGATCGCAAGCATTTTTGATTGCGAAACAGAAATGTAAAGGTAATTTCAGATTGAGCCGGCATATGCAGTGTTAACCATGAGTGCAGTCTCTGCTAACGCGGTAACATTGCCTTTAGTTCACACTGTAACGCTGAACTTCCACGATACGGCTTGAATAGAGCCATTAAAAACACTTTACATTACAGTGATGTTACTACTGGGTGTAACCAGTATTGGTTGATGCTAGAGTTAGGGTTGAAACCGGGATGTGGAAGCTAGGGTTAGGGTTGAACCGGGATGTGGAAGCTTTGGTTAGGTTTGAACCTGGGATGTGGAAGCTAGGGTTAGGGTTGAACCGAGATGTGGAAGCTTTGGTTAGGGTTGAACCGGGATGTGGAAGCTTTGGTTAGGGTTGAACCGGGATGTGGAAGCTAGGGTTAGGATTGAACCCGGGATGTGGAAGCTAGGGTTAGGGTTGAACCGGGATGTGGAAGCTAGGGTTAGGGTTGAACCGAGATGTGGAAGCTAGGGTTAGGGTTGAACCGGGATGTGGAAGCTAGGGTTAGGGTTGAACCGAGATGTGGAAGCTAGGGTTAGAATTGAACCGGGATGTGGAAGTTAGAGTTAGGGTTGAACCGGGATGTGGAAGCTTTGGTTAGGGTTGAACCGGGATGTGGAAGCTAGGGTTAGGGTTGAACCGAGATGTGGAAGTTAGGGTTAGAATTGAACCGGGATGTGGAAGCTAGATTAAGGGTTGAACCGGGATGTGGAAGCTTTGGTTAGGGTTGAACCGGGATGTGGAAGCTAGGGTTAGGGTTGAACCCGGGATGTGGAAGCTAGGGTTAGAATTGAACCGGGATGTGGAAACTAGAGTTAGGGTTGAACCGGGATGTGGAAGCTAGGGTTAGGGTTGAACCGGAATGTGGAAGCTAGGGTTAGAATTAAACCGGGATGTGGAAACTAGAGTTAGGGTTGAACCGGGATGTGGAAGCTAGGGTTAGAATTGAACCGAGATATGGAAACTAGTCCCTGTAGCAGTGTGAGAAATTAGAATCTCTCGAGGAAAACATGTCCATGGCAATACTGGCATCATGTTACCTCCTGCTGTCCTCCTCCCAGAGCAGCACAGCCGCCTCCTTCTGACTTTGCAGTCATATGCTCATATTTGCCTTCATGTCATGTGACATTTCACGCTGCCGCTTTAGTATTTGCATCCACTTCAAGCAGGGGTGCGTGTGTGTGTGTGAAGATAAACGCATTACGTGAGTGTATGTGTGTGTGAAGATAAACGCGGGTGTGTTTGTGTGTGTGTGCGTGCGTGCGGGCGGGCAGGCGGAAGAGTGTTTGTGTTAAGTGTGTGAGCTCCAGAAAACACTCTTTAGCCCCTGCAGCTGTGCCTAAGAGCTCAGATGAACATGTGTGAAATGTGTGGAGTGCCCCCTCACAGAGAGATTTAGACCTCCCTGTGCACCCCACCCCACCCCCTAACCCTTCCCTCACACCCCCACACACCCCCACTGAGCAGCTAGCAGCTAGGGCCAGGCCAGCACAATGCCCAGCCAATGGCTTAATTATACAGGCCAGATTTACAGGCCTCCTGCCCAGCACCTGCTTCCATTGTTTCCCAGGATTTGGAGGATACATCTCAAGCAGTGGCTAGCAGTGATAAAATAGGAATGCAGCCCATTCCAGCCCAGGCTACGCTAGGCATCCCGCCGTAGTCAGACGTCCCACAGTTAAAGATCTCCACTTTTTATGTTTGGGAAATCTCTTAGATTAAGAAATCAACTGACGAAGATCTGACAACATGAATAGCCTCTTCCTAAAGGGGTAGTGGTGGAGTTCTGGAGTTGCTGTTTGCTGTTCTGTGAGACCGTCTTGATAAAAGCCTACAGCAGCATTACATTTACATTTTAGTCAATAAGCAGACACTCTTATCCAGCACAACTTATAGGAGCAATTAGGGTTAAATGCCTTGCTCAAGGGGGCATCGGCAGATTTTTCACCTAGTCGGTTCAGGGATTTGAATCAGCATTACTGGCCCAACACTCTCGGCTACCTGCCGCCCCATATTTTCTGTGTGACTGTAGAGAGGGTTTGCGCTTTAACAATGCATACTTTCTAAGACTACAATCACCAACCCATTTATGCTTTTATATTATGCCGTAGTCAAATATGCCCTCACAGGCTTCAGAACTATCTTGTGATAGTGTTATAACTGTCTTATAATCACAGAGATTACATGTTTCAGCACATTCTATAGCCAGCCTGGGAGTGTGGAGTGAACAAGTGGCTCCAGGGGGCAAGAGGGGTGTTCCAGTCAGATCAGGTCCCCGTGAGCGTTAAGGAGGGGACAGAGGGGAGGGGAGATGGGGCGTCGTTTGTCACCCTGCCCTTGGTTCCTGGGGGCCATATGGACGCCTGCCTCTGTCCCCCCTCATACCCCCCTATGCCTCTCACCCCACCTCTCTCTGACAGGTCCATGTGAGTGAGTCGTGGAGAGAGTGAAGTCACCCGTGTGGCGTTTAATCCGTCCGACACTGCAGCATCTCATTTCCGCTCAGAGGCCCAGTGTGTGCTCTCTTCTCTTTCTCTCCCTCTCTATCGCTCGGTCTCGCTCTCTCGCACCCTTTCACGCTCGCATTCAGACTTCCCCACTGACGCTAACCCACTACCCTCTCTCTCTCTTACTTTTTCTACTTCACCTCTCATTCTTTATCTCTATATATATCATACTTTCTTCTCCTCTTAACCAGCACCTCTTTCATTCATCCCTCTCTCTCTCCACGTTTTCCCTTGGTGTTCTCCATGTATTTCTCTTATGTTGGCATCTGACCCACGGCGTGACAACCTGGCAACAGGCAGCTGCCTCTGCATTATGCACTATCCTCCCTCCCCTCATCCCTCCCTCTTATCCTCTCTCCCTACCCTCCACCAATCTCTTTCATGGTAACCACCACCAGCCGTCACTGATGACTATGGAGCTGTTTACCCACTCTCGACCTCTAATGGACCCTGTCCCTCTCCTTTCAGACTCCCCCAGGGAAGAGCAAGCCTAGGTGCCCCCATAACAACCTAGACCAAACTCACTCTATTCAACCCTTAACTCATCACTGTCAATCTCAAACCCAGCCTCTGCAGAGGGTAAACTCTGGTAGTTCCAAATATTTTAGAAACAATTGTTATCTGGAATGTGCAATATTTGAAATTGAACTGTTGAGGTAAATTGTCCAAATAATTCAAGCTACTCTTGAAATAACCATGCCGTAGGGTCACAATTATAGCGGCTATATATCCTTTCATGGCGATGAGTTACAGTACAATGGACATGCTAATTATAATCTCTACTGTAGTGCTGAGAGTATCTGCTGAGTGCTGCAGTGTGGATCAATACTGTTTAATCAATATCAGGCGGACAAGGAGTAATCAATACTTCATATGAGAGCAGAACCATGAAACCAAAGACCTGTGAAATGATTTCCTGCCGAGTTCAAATCCTTGGGTACTCACAATGTATTTCATTATCAGGGGCTCTGGGGAACCAATGATGAACCAGGGAGGATGGCAGGCATTACACAGTAACCAGAGTTCACGCAGACAAATATGTATGTATGTGTGTATATTTTTTATTTTATTTCACCTTTTTTATACAGGTTTTTCTCATTGAGATTACATTTATTTTTCACGAGAGACCTGGTCCAACAGCAGCAGGAAGAACAATGTTTCAGACAAAACAACTTACATACACTTAACACAACATTGAACAAAACTATAGATACACATACAGAACAACAACTACATATTACATTAAGAAACACAAATATCATAACAAAAAAACAGCTGACTTGTGTGTGTGAAAAACTCACTCAACTCTGAGGAATCTCTCCATTCACTACATGTACCCACAAGCAAAACAAGAGGCATACAGTTTTCTGAACAATTTACTAAAACCAAATGGAGCTTTTAATACTGTACATAGAAAATAAAAAGTGTAACAATTACATTTTCAATTGAATAGACACTTTGTAGTACTGTGTTAAATGAGTTGTGTGGTAGGCCTCTGGTTTCAGGGAGCATCAGACATCAGCCTGAACACTGGACACCAGGGTTGGGGTCAATTCCAAGAAGTTAACTGAAATGAAATTGACCCCAATACTGCTGGTCACACAAGGTGTGATATCAGGTGTCAGACTGAACAGTGGATTAGGGTTAGGATGTCAGATGTCAACCTTGTCTGTGTCTGGCAGCAGCCCCATTTCCTTCAGGATGACCGTCTCCAAGGACAAGTAGTCCTCATACTCCTTCATGGCCTCCTCCAAGATCTGCTCCACCTGCTTCTCTGGTATGATGGGTTCCTGGGGGGGGGCAGACCAACATGCTTTTGGTTCATCTTGGAAAAGAGAAATTAATAACAACCACAGTCGTATGTTGTTCAATTTATTTCAACCCTTCAGACCAATTGTGAGACCTCTCACAACAACCTCACAGAGACAGATTCCCAGCTGTAGATAGAGTTCTACATTTTCTCTATGATGGAAAACTATCTCTGTGATCAGTAATTACTCTACCTCGTCAGAGAAATGCTAAGATCAGTTATATAAAGAAGGTCAACCAACCCATTGTATTGTCTTTCATAATATCCTTCTTTGGTTAAACCTAACCTCATTTAAAACATCCAAGTTTGTGGTCTCCCTAGCAACAGGCCAGGACTAGCAAGTACAAAAATTCAGCGTGTGGTGTGAGAAAGTGAGAGGATAACAAAGTGAATGTTTTTTTAATATATAATGGCCATTTTGAATTTCTGTCTTATCAGGGCCAGACGGGAGAAAATCTAAACACACACACATTTCTGAAAACAGTAATCATCGTGTTTGGTTTTAAATTCTTGAGGTCTGCGTCTTTGTAGCCTACTCATAAAAGTATTTGGTCTGGATGGAATTTAATTTGTGTGTTTCTCTCCAAATGAGTGCAAAATAATAGGTTGGGAGACATGTCTGAATTGAATGTTGGTTGTTTACTTGAAAAGAAATGTATTCACTAGCCTTAAGATAGTCTTCGATCATCTTGACATAAGCCAGCGGGTTAGGGGATTTATTCTAAACTTTAATTTGTGCCATAACAGTAATTTTGTTCTGTCTGTTTGGGAAGAAAGACAGAATAAATATACATGAGCTCTGGGACAAATGCGCTATCATTGTTGCACAAAGATATAAAACCGTGTTTCAATCATAATCACTGTAATTTTCCCTTATATGTAGATGGTGTATAGTTTAGATTGGGAGTAGACATTCCATGGTGGGTGGCAAAGATAATTTAAATCTGATGATTTAGAATGATCTTAAATGGTTACAGACTAAATACTGTTTAATGAGAATGAGAGCATTTAAAGACTGAGTGAATTAAAGGTGAATTAAACAAACTCAAAGTTTGCTCAACAACAGCAACTACAACAACTAGAACCAAACTGGCAAGGTGTTCTTTCAGGGGGACACAAGGGGAAGTATACCTATTTTTTCCAGTAACCTTGGTTGAAATCACAGCCATAAATTGCCCACTCAAGCATCAGATAGTGGGTCTAATGGTTATGTGAAACCAGTTAGCTAGTTTGGCAAGGAGTGCTTTCCTTAGCCTGAAAGGTTTGATGAACGCTGTCCAGACATCTCCCTCTGATAGACCATTATGGATGTGAATATTACAGACTGTACACCTCTCCTGCTCTCTGCTGCTGAGAATCAAATACCAAGTAATGAGAGTGAACAGATTCCCGCTCCTCTCACACACTTGACTTTGCAGAATTGGACTGAGCACATCTACAGTTGAAGTCGGAAGTTTACATACACCTTAGCCAAATACATCTAAACTCAGTTTTTCACAATTCCTGACATTTAATCCTAGTAAAAATTCCCTATCTTAGGTCAGTTAGGATCAATACTTTATATTAAGAATGTGAAATGTCAGAAGTAGAGAGAATTATTTATTTCAGATTTTATTTAATTCATCACATTCCCAGTAGGTCAGAAGTTTACATACACTTAGTATTTGGTAACTTTCCTTTAAATTGTTTAACCTGGGTCAAACGTTTCGGGGAGCCTTCCACAAGCTTCCCACAATAAGTTGGGTGCATTTTGGCCCATTCCTCCGGACAGAGCTGGTGTAACTGAGTCAGATTTGTAGGCCTTGCTCGCACATGCTTTTTCAGTTCTGCTCACAAATTTTCTATAGGTTTGAGGTCAGGGCTTTGTGATGGCCAATAAGTTGACTTTGTTGTCCTTAAGCCATTTTGCTACAACTTTGGAAGTTGTGGCAAAATTGATCCATTTGGAAGACCCATTTGCGACCAAGCTTTAACTTCTTGACTGATGTCTTGAGATGTTGCTTGAATATATCCACATAATTTTCCAGCCTCATGATGCCATCTATTTTGTGAAGTGCACCATTCCCACCTGCAGCAAAGCACCCCCACACCATGATGCTGCAACCCCTGTGCTTAACGGTTGGGATGGTGTTCTTCGGCTTGCAAGCCTCCCCCTTTTTCCTCCAAACATAATGATGGTCATTATGGCCAAGCAGTTACATTTTTGTTTCATCAGACCAGAGGACAGTGCAGTTGCAAACTGTAGTCTGGCTTTCTTATGGCGGTTTTGGAGCAGTGGCTTCTTCCTTGCTGAGCGGCCTTTCAGGTTATGTCGATATAGGACTCGTTTTACTGTGGATATAGATACTTTTGTATCTGTTTCCTCCAGCATCTTCACACGATCCTTTGCTGTTGTTCTGGGATTGATTTGCACTTTTCGCACGAAAGTACGTTCATCTCTAGGTGACAGAACGCGTCTCCTTCCTGAGAGGTATGACGGCTGCATGGTCCCATGGTGTTTATACTTGCGTACTATTGTTTGTACAGATGAACGTGGTACCTTCAGGCATTTGGAAATTGCTCCCAAGGATGAACTAGACTTGTGGAGGTCTACAAATGTTTTTCTGAGATCTTGGCTGATTTCTTTTGATTTTCCCATGATGTCAAGCAAAGAGGCACTGAGTTTGAAGGTAGGCCTTGAACTACATCCACAGATACACCTACAATTGACTCAAAGGATATCAATTAGCCTATCAGAAGTTTCTAAAGCCATGACATCATGTTCCATAATTTTCCAAGCTGTTTAAAGGCACAGACAACTTAGTGTATGTAAACTTCTTAGTGTATGTAAACTTCACTGATACAGTGAATTATAAGTGAAATTATCTGTCTAAACAATTGTTGGAAAAATTACTTGTGTCATGCACAAAGTAGATGTCCTAACCGACTTGCCAAAACTATAGTTTGTTAACAAGAAATTTGTGGAGTGGTTGAAAAACAAGTTTTAATGATTCCAACCGACTTCAACTGTAACTTTGGGTCAATTAAATCTGTTTGCAAGACTTACCATGGGTAACAGATTGTCACCTTCTGGCTCAAGACATTGAGAATAACTTAGAAACAGGTACTCAGGAGTACACACACATTATACATCAAGCAATCTGTTATGTCATGGCTATCTTAAATGATTTTGCGAAAAAAATATATAGTGGGGCAAAAAAGTATTTAGTCAGCCACCAATTGTACAAGTTCTCCCACTTAAAAAGATGAGAGAGGCCTGTAATTTTCATCATAGGTACACTTCAACCACGACAGACAAAATGAGGGAAAAAATCCAGAAAATCACATTGTAGGATTTTTTATGAATTTATTTGCAAATTATGGTGGAAAGTAAGTGTTTGGTCACCTACAAACAAGCAAGATTTCTGGCTCTCGCAGACCTGTAACTTCTTCTTTAAGAGGCTCCTCTGTCCTCCACTCGTTACCTGTATTAATGGCACCTGTTTGAAATTGTTATCCTTTTAAAAGACACCTGTCCACAACCTCAAACAGTCACACTCCAAACTCCACTATGACCAAGACCAAAGAGCTGTCAAAGGACACCAGAAACAAAATTGTAGACTTGCACCAGGCTGGGAAGACTGAATCTGCAATAGGTATGCAGCTTGGTTTGAAGAAATCAACTGTGTGAGCAATTATTAGGAAATGGAAGACATACAAGACCACTGATAATCTCCCTCGATCTGGGGCTCCACGCAAGATCTCACCCCGTGGGGTCAAAATGATCACAAGAACTGTGAGCAAAAATCCAAGAACCACACGGGGGGACCTAGTGAATGACCTGCAGAGAGCTGGGACCAAAGTAACAAAGCCTACCATCAGTAGGTACTACGCCGCCAGGGACTCAAATCCTGCAGTGCCAGACATGTCCCCCTGCTTAAGCCAGTACATGTCCAGGCTCGTCTGAAGTTTGCTAGAGAGCATTTGGATGATCCAGAAGAAGATTGAGAGAATGTCATATGGTCAGATGAAACCAAAATATAACTTTTTGGTAAAAACTCAACTCGTCGTGTTTGGAGGACAAAGAATGCTGAGTTGCATCCAAAGAACACCATACCTACTGTGAAGCATGGGGGTGGAAACATCATGCTTTGGGGCTGTTTTTCTGCAAAGGGAACAGAACGACTGATCCGTGTAAAGGAAAGAATGAATGGGGCCATGTATCGTGAGATTTTGAGTGAAAACCTTCTTCCATCAGCAAGGGCATTGAAGATGAAACGTGGCTGGGTCTTTTCAGCATGACAATGATCCCAAACACACCGCCCGGGCAACGAAGGAGTGGCTTCGTAAGAATCATTTCAAGGTCCTGGAGTGGCCTAGCCAGTCTCCAGATCTCAACCCCATAGAAAATCTTTGGAGGGAGTTGAACGTCCGTGTTGCCCAGCAACAGCCCCAAAACATCACTGCTCTAGAGGAGATCTGCATGGAGGAATGGGCCAAAATACCAGCAACAGTGTGTGAAAACCTTGTGAAGACTTACAGAAAACGTTTGACCTCTGTCATTGCCAACAAAGGGTATATAACAAAGTATTGAGATAAACTTTTGTTATTGACCAAATACTTATTTTCCACCATAATTTGCAAATCAATTCATTAAAAATCCTACAATGTGATTTTCTGGAATTATTTTTCTAATTTTGTCTGTCATAGTTTAAGTGTACCTATCATGAAAATTACAGGCCTCTCTCATCTTTTTAAGTGGGAGAACTTGCACAACTGGTGGCTGATTAGATACTTTTTTGCCCTACTGTATATATAGTTTTAAATGCGCAGACAGCCCAACTTTAAGCAGGCAATATTCGATGCTCTGGCTTTAAACGTATGAGCTAAAAATGGCAAAACTTTAGAACCAGTTTGAATCGGTTCTGACCATGTGACATTATACACAGATAATGTTTTCCATCAGTTAATAATCATCTCTATATACTGTATCTCACCGTCTTCTTTCTCAGCTCCTCTGCCTCGTAGTCTTTCTTCTCCTTGGCTCTCATCTCCCTCCTCTTCTCAAAGTACACCAGCCTGTCCACCTCCTTCTCAAAGTACTTACTCATGCTCAGCTTCTATACACGCACACACACACACACACACACGCACGCAGACGGAGGATGGTAGAGCTATATCAAACACATTGGAGAAAATAAAACACAGATGGTAAAATTGAATACATCCTGTTGTCCTAGAGGCCACCTCCAGTACAAACCTCATTGCTGGAGGGGCTGCGAAGTGTCCATGGGATCTCCAGAATATGCAGAGTGCCCAGGTGATCAGACACAGCCAGGAGATGCTGCTTTGCTGTTTGTACAACAAACAAAAAGTGAATCAGATTAATACAGAACTTTCTGAATCGAACAATAAATAAATACAGGGATCCAGCAGCAGCAGCATTAGCAACATAGCCTGGTTCCAGATCTGTTTGTACTGTCTTGTCAATTCCTTGTCAATTCCTCCACAATGACCATAAGAGTTGGCAAGAAAGCACAAACAGATCTGGGACCATGTTGGCAGCACCAAGATCAGCGGCAACTCACAGGAGACGATCCAGGGTTTGATGCATGTGATCTGGGTGGCAGTGATGTTCTGGGTCTGGGAGGGCTCATGGGTCTTCTCCAGAAGGTCCCACACATCAATATTCCCATCCTCCTTACCGATGAAGAGCACAGCTGGACGTGACTGGGACCAGTATCCCACAGTGCACTTCTTCTGAGAACACGATGACTGGATGATGGGGCCGTTCTGATAGGTCGTAGATCACAACAAGTTCAAATGCTTAAAAACATTTTTATAAGCCTTATCATAAAACCTTATAAAGGCTCATATATACTTACAACAAGTTAGAATGCATTATACCCGCAGGGTTTAAGTTAAGTGATACCAAATTATCTTAATGAGTCTGTGTTTGACCAAATGTTGTTATTGTTGTTACCGTGACGCCCTCCTTCCAGATGGCAAAGGTCCATCCTCCCACGGTCAGAATGATGTCTTTAAAGAAGGGAGACCGACGAACAGTGTTCACCTGCCCATCATGGATTATAAACCGATGAGAGGGCTTAGCACCTGAAAAACATAGAGAAGTAGACAGAAACAGAGAGAGAGACAGAGAGAGAGAGAGAGTGTGCGGTTAAAGTTGGCAAAAAACACACACATTTCTTTCAACGGGGCCGGGCGGTGACATGGGGGAGCAGCTTAAGTCCACCCTCTTCAACATATATATATCAACGAATTGGCGAGGGCACTAGAACAATCTGCAGCACCCGGCTTCACCCTACTAGAATCTGAAGTCAAATGTCTACTGTTTGCTGATGATATGGTTATTCTGTCCACAACCAATGAGGGCCTACAGCAGCACCTAGATCTTCTGCACAGATTCTGTGAGACCTAGGCCCTTACAGTATATCTCAGTTAGACAAAAATAATGGTGTTCCAAAAAAGGTCCAGTTGCCAGGACCACGAATACAACTTCCATCTAGACACCGTTGTCCTAGAGCTCACAAAAAACTATACATACCTCAGCCTAAAAATCAGCATCAGGGAATGTTCACAAAGCTGTGAACGTTCTGAGAGACAAGGCAAGAAGGGCCGTCTATGCAATCAAAAGGAACATAAAATTCAACATACCAATTAGGATCTGTCTAAAAATACTTGAATCAGTCATAGAGCCCATTGCCCTTTATGGTTGTGAGGTCTGGGGTCCGCTCACCAACCAAGAATTCACAAAATGGGGCAAACACTAAATTGAGACTGCATGCAGAATTCTGCAAAAATATACTCCATGTATAATGTAAAACACCAAATAATGCATGCAGAGCAGAATTAGGCCGATACCCTCTAATTATCAAAATCCAGAAAAGAGACTAATTCTACAACCAACTAAAAGGAAGCAATTCCCAAACCTTCCATAACAAAGCCATTAACAGCAGAGAAATTAACCTGGAGAAGAGTCCCCTAAGTATGCGGATACTGGGGCTCTGTACACAAACACAAACAGACTCTACAGAGCCCCAGGACAGCAACACAATTAGACCCAACCAAATCATGAGAAAACAAAAAGATAATTACTTTGAGAAAGAATTTACAAAAAAAACGGAGAAAACTAGAATGCCATTTGGCCCTAAACAGAGAGTACACAGTGGCAGAATACCTGACCACTGTGACTGACCCAAAATTAAGGAAATATTTGACTATATACAGACTCAGTGAGCATAGCCTTGCCATTGAAAAAGGCCACTGAAGGCAGACCTGGCTCTCAAGAGAAGACCTGTTGCCACAAGAAAAGGGAAACCAGTGAAGAACAAACACCATTGTAAATACAACCTATATTTTTATTTTTTTATTTTCCCTTTTGTACTATTTTGTAACTATTTGCACATCATTCCAACTCTGTATGTAGACATACTATGACATTTGAAATGTCTTTATTCTTTTGGAACTTTTGTGAGTGTAATGTTTACTGTTAATCTTTTACTGTTTATTTCACTTTTGTTTATTATCTACTTCACTTGCTTTGACAATGTAAACATCTGTTTCCCATGCTAATGAACCCCTTAAATTGAATTGAAATTGAATTGAGAGAGAGATTACCCCAGTTCAACCACATAGGAGATGAGCCATATTGTCAGGCGGTGGGTGTAGCTGGTGCATGAAGTCAGGCGCAGGGGAGCAGAGATGAGTGAACAACGCACTTTACTCAAGAAAATAGCACAAGTAACAGTACCAATGTGCGAACGGTTGCTACAAAACACGGGTGAAAACAGCACCCGGACAAAACAAGCCGGAAATGTACCGGCATGAACAATAAACAATGACACACAAAGATATGGGGGAAAAAAGAGAGTTAAATACATGACCAGTAATTGGGAGATGAAAACCCGGTGTGTGGGAAAACGAGACAAAACAAATGGAAAATGGATCGGCGATGGCTAGAAGACCAGTGACGTCGACCGCCGAACACCGCCCAAACAAGGGGAACCATTTCTCCCTTTACCATTAACTAACATGAGGAACGTGCTTTATAGGGAGCAATTTACCATTAATGTACAAGCAAATAACCTTTGTCTACCCTGACGCTGTTGTGACACCAGACACAGTTTATTATTAAGTAATCACATTCCTGTGCCCTGCCAAAACAAGATGAGGGAACCAAGTTTAATCTCCTGTAATTGGTCATAAATTGCTGAATGGCTCAATACTTTAGTAGTGATACTATTGTAGTCTAGCAGCCATGATATTAAATCTATTTCCCAGACAGTAAATGCCTTGTTTTGTTTCTTGACTGCCTCAAATCTCTTGTGCTTAAACAAACTATGATTAGGAGGAGAATAGGAGATCCTGAAGGCATTGTTTGAGTCTCCATGGAATCTGTAGAGCAGTTACATTCATGATACTTAAGATATATGAAACAAGCAACCAATCTCCCTGATTACTCAGAGCTCTAGAGGTTTAGGAGATTATGTATTTTCCTTGGCTGTGAACCAACGGACGTTTTAACTGTAAGAGTATAGTTTAAATGATATTATAGATAGTCTCATTTATGATGATCTTACTGAACAGTCGTCCAGAGTCGTTGTCCTTCTCCAACTTCCAGTCTGTGTACACAAGCTCTCCATCCTGAGGGCAAAATGTGGTAGAAAGAACAAGTTGTAGCTGAGTTTTACCTTAGTGTAACTAAGCCCCAGGATGGATAGTTTACAGTTGGCATACAGTATGAAGTGACCTGTGACTTGAATTGAGTTCTTCATGAAAAGTATTAACTCCATAACTCATCAATGAAACACATTCCACCTCTAGTAGTACGTACTTTTCAGTTACTTGATAATAGTTCCCCCTTGGAACTTCCTTCCATCCATCCATATAATAGTTATGGAGAAGAAAGGCTACGTTACCTCGGTTCCTGCGTATAACCTGGTGCAGATGTCCTCCAGCGGTTTGAGTTGTTTGGCTGAAGGCACTCTGAGCAGGGCGTACTCTGGAGCAACCTCTGACCTCTCTGCATTCAGGTGGGCCCGGTCTGTCAGGGGTTAATAGGGGGAAGCACAGAGTGAGCAGTGTTGTTATGGAGTTAAACATCATAGTTAGGGCATTTATTCCAGATAGCCTTTTGTAGCTCTTTAATGACTCTGTGAGTGAAACAGCCAGGGCAGTTGACCGGAGAGCACGCGGGGCTGTGGCTCTGTAAGGCTTGGTACCAGCTCAGTCATCTGACCACCACCAGCAGGAGAGGGAGAAGGAGAGGAGCGGCCTTTTCAGTGACAAAAGCCCCACTGTCTGCAGTGATAGTGCAGGACTCAACAGCATGTTCACAGCCCTTTATCGCCATATTATATTAGCTATCTCTAGGGTATGATCACTACACACTATTAGTTATAGGAGATGTAGGCTACTCATTAGAACTGTGGTTAAGATCAAATTGGGTTACACTAACAAACGTTCCAGTGATGACTGATGACATTGATCATCATAGCGTCATTGATCACACGAAGATCACCACCTTCTACAATCTAAACCTAGTGTTCCTATTGGGTTGGAGGATCGTAGGGAGGAGTCTTTAAGACAGGACAGGTAACACCTTCCAATCAAGACTCTCTACCTGACCTTCCATTCTCTAACAGACAAAGCCGCTACCCACCATAACTCAAGACAGCTGACCCTATTCATTACATAGATCATATCGAAACAGCCCACGACATGCCCAAAAAATGCCCCAAAAATTCAGCACCTTTTAGGTTCAGTAACTGAAAATGAATTCATTCCATAACCATTAAGAAAGCTGTGTGTATAAATGGAGATCTTAAAGCAGCAAGACAAAGGCAGGTTTTCTTCTTGATGTACCACCCGAGACACAGGAACATCTTTTGGCCCCAGGGGCTCAGCAGCATATTGCAAACAGCTGACAGTCAACAAGGTTAATGCCCCCTGACTATGAGAGCCTTGTCTAGGTCTGGGACCGATCGTTTAATAAAACAGTATGAAACCAGAGGCGAGAAGGGTGAGATGGGTGAGGGGGGTGGTGAAGGGAGAGACGGCCATGCCCCACTGATCATAGTGCTCACTGATCCAAAGTAGAATCTGAGACAGTGGCACGCTCAAACACATACACAAGCATGTCGAACGCAATGTACAGACACACTGACAAACACATCACACACTCCACAGACAGTGTGTGCCCTGCGGGTCCATTACAAAGAGTAACTAGTCTCTTATATCTTTATCTCCTAAGATTCTTGATTTGGTAGACAGATGTTGTTTTGGCTTGCTGTTTAGTGTTCCGCTCATCTGTGTTGCTTCAAGGGGTTAGAAAAAAGGGAGAATGAAAATAGGAAAAGAAAGAGTGACAGCAAGAGAAATAAACAGAGGGAAGGGAGATGCTCACCTGCATCACTGCCTGAAGGAGAAGGAGAGAGTAAAACGGTAGAGGAAGAGGGAAGGTAAATACTCACCTGCGTTGCTACCTGTATGGTTGTCACAGGTGTTGTCTCGCAGGCTGATTTTCAAAGGGCTGTATTCCCCGCTGGTATCAATCTTAGGCAGGGAAACCTGACACATGACAAGACGATAGCTTTGACATCTATCTAATGCCTTTAGAGAACTGTCAAACACACAGTACATTCCAAAAATAGGCAACACTAGGAACACCACTCTCCCTTCATATTTTCTATGTGTATTTCCGACAGATCAGAAGTGTAGGGGGAAATTAAAGTGTAGATAAAGGGGTTGAAGTGGAGACTGAACCTTGGTCTCTGGGGTCATACCAGGAGTGTTACCAATTAACCAAGGGGTCTGTTATAAATCAGTAATGGTACAGTGATATATGCTGTACCCTGATGAGTGGTTTCCATGTGAGGTCGAGGTGTTTGAAGGTGTTGGGAACACCGTGAGGATTCTCCAGGGGTTTCTCCTCCACCTTCTGTTTCCGCTGGTCGGCCATGGTCTGGAGTACCCTCGGAGCACGTATATCCCAGAACATCACACAGCTGGTAGGGAGAGAGACAGACACAGAGAGAACAAAAGAAACAAACAAAAACACCAACAAAGAGACAGGACCTAACATTTGATACATCTAAATTATAATTGTATTGTTTTTCATTTAATATTCAATTTTTAATTTTTTATAAAACGATTGCATTTAGTCAGTCATTTAATATTAATGTCACTTTGTACCAATCAGGGGCGCAGGTGACGATCTGAACACATATTCCATTCTTGTTCTCCATCGGTACCCCCATTCTAGAGACCTTATCAGAATGAAAGAGAGAAAATGAATGAATATCTACTACACCACAGGTAGGCTTTTCAGTCCTTGTCACGGTGAGTAATGATATCCCATTTAGGGTCGGAACCTTGTCCTAATAAAAAGGAGCACTTGGGAGCATAGACCATTGTGCAGCTGTATTTTAGTCCTAGAATAATGCTATCCCTCCCTCTATGGTTTTACAGGTTTGGCTCCCTGGGGACACTTTGATAATTGCCTGGTTTCACTTAAACCAACGACTGTCTGTGGATTGCAACGAAGCGTTGCACCACCCACACGCTTCTTTAGACATAAGACACACTTTATTAGATGTTATAACCAATGAATGTTCACTCACTTTAAACACAGGGCATACACAAGGAGATTGAGGAAGTGATAACTTCATTGCTATCCACCTCTTTAATAAAACCAAGCGAATGTAGCCTGGGTGTCAAGTCTGTTTCTGCTCTCTTGCCAACTCCTTCTGGAAATGTCATGCTCAATATTACACTGGTACCCAGGCTAGTGTGAAAGGCTTGTAGTGATATTACTACTAAGACAGCACTATATAGGCATCACGACAAGTCACTTGAAGATACGAGTCACCATTACCTGCTCTGACCTGTTAGGGAGGTTTGTGTTGACAGGATCCCTGACATAGAGATGATCTCTATGGTGCTTCCTGACGTAGATGGACCACAGCAATTATGTCTAAAAGCCTGTTGTGACATTCACCCTTGACCACTCCTATAAAGCTATTCCTATAGACCTTCTCTACTGTGACTACTTTCACTGATCATCTATCTCAGATCCTGCTAAAAATGTATTGTGTAACGGTCAAAGTGCTTTTAAGTCAGATTGGATCGTAAATTAAACAGGGTCATCATACCAAAATTAGACTCAGAAATCATTAGTGTGATAAGAGGACCTAGCTAACCCTTTTAACGTAAGTGTTTGAATATCAGTGTGTAAATGAGGTGTGAAGGCTTAAAAATGGCAGTTGAGAAGTTCTCACTGGACCCTGGTAGGTTGGTACTTTGTTAAGTGTATTTACTTTAGATCTCATAAGGTGGGGCCTCCCGAGTGCTGCAGTGATCTAAGGCAATGCATCGCAGTGCTAGCTGTGCCACTAGAGATTCTAGGTTAGAGTCCAGGCTCTGTCGCAGCCGGCCGCGACCGGGAGACCCATGGGGCGGCTCACAATTGGCCCAGAATCATCCGGGTTAGGGGAGGGTTTGGCCGGCAGGGATGTCCTTGTCCCATTGCGCACTAGCGACTCCTGTGGTGGGCCAGGCACAGTGCACGCTGACACTACAGTGTTTCCGCCGACACATTGGTGTGGCTGGCTTCCGGGTTAAGTGGGCATTGTGTCAAGAAGCAGTGTGGCCTGGTTGAGTTGTGTTTTGGAGGACACACGGCTCTCGACCTTCGCCTCTCCCGAGTCCGTACGGAAGTTGCAGTGATGAGACAAGACTGTAACTACCAATTGGATACCACGAAATTGGGGTGAAAAAAGGGGTAAAACATTTGTGGTGAGAGCCGAGTGTGTTGAGACCAAAACTTTCAAGAATTATTCATTTGGACAAAAACAGAAAAGTCAAATCACATTAGTATTTTCCCATGGTAAGAAATCACAATCAAATAATTAGCTAATAAAGCATCTTAAAAGGATAGTTCAGGATTTTTGCAACCACTAACTTCCTTCATACTGGATGGAGAGAAATATTCACAAGTTCATCTAACTCATCTAATAAAGGATATCATTGCCAAAATCCCGAACTATCCCTTTAAGTCAGTGGTATTCAAAGTCGGGTTGAGACAATTGCAGTGGTGTCGCCGAAATGAAACAATTTTAAACAAAAAATGAAGGGTACAGAATATTGTATGGGCCAATATACAAACGTTTTTGGGAAAGGTCATTTGAGAAGAGCGATGAAAATGTAATTAACTGAATTTTTTTTGTTGATTGAAAAATATAAATGTATCGATTTTAAAGGTCCAATGCAGCCATTTTATCTTAATATCGAATCATTTCTGGGTAACTAACAATAAAGTACCTCACTGTAAATGTTTTCAATTAAAATGGTCAAAAATTAAAAATAAAATACTGTACCTTCTTTCCAAAGAGCAATTTCTCAAGCAAGAATTTTGCTAGGACTTTCAGGCGGTCTTTTCAGACAGCTCTTACACTTAATTTTTTTTAATTTTTTTTATAAAGTCAGTTAAGAACAAATTCTTATTTTCAATGACAGCCAAGGAACACTGCCTTGTTCAGGGGCAGAACGACACATTTTTACCTTGTCGGCTCGGGGATTTGATCTAGCAACCTTTCGGTTACTAGTCCAACGCTCTAAACACTAGGCTACCTGCCACCCCACTACAGTTCCTCCCCTCATCCCCCTACAGTTCCTCCCCTCATCCCCCTACAGTAACTCCCCTCATCCCCCTACAGTTCCTCCCCTCATCCCCCTACAGTTCCTCCCCTCATCCCCCTACAGTTCCTCCCCTCATCCCCCTACAGTTCCTCCCCTCATCCCCCTACAGTTCCTCCCCTCATCCCCCTACAGTTCCTCCCCTCATCCCCCTACAGTAACTCTCCTCATCCCCCTACAGTTCCTCCCCTCATCCTCCCACAGTTCCTCCCCTCATCCCCCTAAAGTTCCTCCCCTCATCCCCCTAAAGTAACTCCCCTCATTCCCCTAAAGTAACTCCCCTCATCCCCCTACAGTTCCTCCCCTCATCCCCCTACAGTAACTCCCCTCATCCTCCTCCCCTTCCTCCCCTCATCCTCCTACAGTTCCTCCCCTCATCCTCCTACAGTTCCTCCCCTCACCCCCCTACAGTAACTCCCCTCACCCCCCTACAGTAACTCCCCTCACCCCCCTACAGTAACTCCCCTCATCCCCCTACAGTTCCTCCCCTCATCCCCCTACAGTAACTCCCCTCATCCCCCTACAGTTCCTCCCCTCACCCCCTACAGTTCCTCCCCTCATCCCCCTACAGTTCCTCCCCTCATCCCCCTACAGTTCCTCCCCTCATCCCCTTACAGTTCCTCCCCTCATCCCCCTACAGTAACTCCCCTCATCCCCCTACAGTTCCTCCCCTCATCCCCCTACCGTTCCTCCCCTCTTCCCCCTAGAGTTCCTCCCCTCATCCCCCTACAGTTCCTCCCCTCGTCCCCCTACAGTTCCTCCCCTCGTCCCCCTAAAGTAACTCCCCTCATCCTCCTACAGTTCCTCCCCTCATCCCCCTACAGTTCCTCCCCTCATCCCCCTACAGTTCCTCCCCTCATCCCCCTACAGTTCCTCCCCTCATCCCCCTACAGTTCCTCCCCTCATCCCCCTACAGTAACTCTCCTCATACCCCTACAGTTCCTCCCCTCATCCCCCTACAGTTCCTCCCCTCATTCCCCTACAGTAACTACGTACCTCAAAGGTTCCCGGCAGCCACTGGATGTCTGTAATGGGTGCTTTGTGGCCATTCTCTATGCCTGAGACAGCACAGTAACGCACCACAGGGGTCTCATTCTCCCGCTTGTCTTCAAAGCCCTGCTGGGGTGACAAACACACAGGGATTACAGCAAACAGCAGGGTTAGTCACACAATACAGCAAACAGCAAACAGCAGGGTGGCATAAGCACTGTCAGGTCAATCAACAGGTTCCATACCATAATAGCACTATGGAGGATACAGAGTGAAATACTTTAATGTCCCAGAATTGTCCTTTCTATTCTACTAAAGACATAATTCAAATAATATACAGTTAGTTGCTTTGCTAACAGTGGAAATTAAGAATGTGGTTTATATTATATACAGAAGGATTTTTGTTTTTTGCTCCAAATGGTTTAGGACCTAGAGCAGTGCATGTGATTTCACTTTGCACTTTGGCCACCGCTATCGTTGGCTGTTTCTCATTAAGACTGAGATCACTGGCTGATATGAGATGTAGACTTAGCAGTACAGCTGCATGCTTGGAGAGTGCTGTATATGTTACTGTTTGTGCATGTCTACTGGGTTATGGCACCCTTTTCCCTATATACTGTAGTGCACTACTTTTGACCGGGGACAATAGGGCTCTGGTCAAAAGTAGGGCACTATGTAGGGGATAGTGTGCCATTTGGGACATAGCCTGTCTCTACAAAAGGTGTGAATATGGCAGGTTAGGACATACACACGTTCCCTTAAAACCATACGGGGGGTTTACAAGGCAGTAACAGGTGCTAGTAAAGGACATCTTTAGCTGATAGAACTGCCATTGTTTGTTCTGAAAACACATAGCTGTAATCAGGTGTGTGTGTGTGTGTGTGTGTGTGTGTGTGTGTGTGTGTGTGTGTGTGTGTGTGTGTGTGTGTGTGTGTGTGTTTTAGGCCATGGAAGACCTATCAGGGGCATAGAGGGGTTAGGCAACAACTGGAGTGTGTTGGTGTTGTTGACTCTGGATACTGGATGTTGGCTCTGGAGTGAACAGGGACACAGTGTATGGAGGGAAGGAAGACGGATGCAGCTGCTCATATTCTACTAGGTAATAAAGAAAGAATAAACTGACATAGAGACTAATGAAGGTTGGATATTAGGGCTGTGACGATAACAGTATCGCAATATTTTTCCACTGCAAACATGAAAACATGAAGTTGACCAAACTCTTTAGTTCTTTAAAAACCTGCTGTAAAATATTGTGTGCTATATGTTGGAAAATAAATACATGTGAGTCTGGATGACAACATAATGATATTTGTTTCCATGTTTGTTTCTTAAAGAAGTGAAATCCGCTTCATGTTTTGTTTCCTTGCCACGATACTAATGAATATCGCAATACTGGAATCGTCCCACCCCATTGGAAATGGGATGGATGTGGCAGGCAACAGCTTTGGGGTTCCAGGTTTTCTGCTTACTAGTTAAGGCTGGTTTTGCCACGGTATATGGTTAGGTTAGGTCAGAGATGGTCTATAATGTTGTAGTAATGTTGCCCTTGTAACAGGCTTTGGTTAGGTCTGACCTGGACAGAGTTGAGGTTTGTGGGGCTAAGCTGCCTAAGTATATGGGTTAGGTCTGGCTTGCTGTGATCGCCAGGGTTGGCTTGAAAAGGACCATCAGGACCGCTGCATTCCCCTTTAATTAAAGGCTGAGGATGAAGAGAAACCCGGCAAGCCAATGTGTCATAATTTCACTGCGTCACAGGGCTTTAACTCTAAAACTTAGCCTAGAACTGGGCATCTAGATTGAAGATAATATTATGAACCAGAATTGGGACCCCTCATAGACTTGCAATGACCTCATCTGCAGAAGCATGCCATTGGGATTGAGTCAGTGTGATCAGGACAGAACGTTGATTAGTACTTACTAAAGCGTTGGTGTTTGCTGCTATGTTCTTTCCACCACTGGTGCGTGTGCCCTGTAATTGTTCTACATGGGTGGATATATCCCATAACACAACCTGAGATGACAACAACACAAATAAGTGTATTACTCAGGGTGGATCAACAACTACACCTTCACCTCTCATAAAACCCTCTCATTTTAACATATTATTAATGCTTCAGTTTATGATGAACATTTCATGAAAGAAAACCATGGAGAAAACAATGGAGGATAATGGCCAAAGAGGATAAAGATAACAAGGAGAGAACGAAAAGAAAGCTGCACCTTCTATAAACAGCTATTTATCTGTTTTATCAGATTCCCTTGAAATGAAGCCAGTGAGGCCAGTGAGGCCTGGGACAGAGGAGGACATGGGAAATGAAATCTACTCCTGAGATGGTTATATAATACGGCCTCATAAGAAAAACTCCACAGTGCTGACAGTTAGTGGGCACTGAAACAGAGACAGGGAGGTAGGTAGATAGGGAGCGAGGAAGAGAGGGATAGAAGGAGGGAGTGAGGGAAAGGGAGAGAGGATGAGGGAGAGGGAGCAGGAGGGAGGAGAGGGAAAGGGAAGGGAGAGAGAGAGGGAAATACGTGGGTGGATATATCCCATATTCCATAACACAACCTGAGATGACAACAGCACAAAGAACCTGAGTGAGAGAGAACATAGTTGAGAGGAGTATTAACATCAAGAGAGAAACATTTGGTCAGCAGCACCAAAGAGGGCAATAGAAATATGTTAACTTGGCAGTAAAGAGATGGAGAGAGCGAGAGAGAAAGAGAGAGAGAGAGAGAGACGGAGTCAGAACCTGGCCGTTCATGCAGCCACCAACAATAATATTTGGGTCAGAAGGGCAGAACTCAAAGGAGAAGACGTCGTCTGGGCACTCCAACAGCAACTGCAAACAGCAGAAAAAGAGAAACCCACAGCGTTACAGTGGGCTGAGGCATTACATTTCAAAGCAGAGAGAGACTTTCAAGTACTATGGTCCCTTGCCATCGAATGTATTTATTTATTCTAGTCATTCAATACACTCAGCATTTTAAATCCATGTCCTTGGCTAATCCCATGTGCAAATGATTCCACTTCACTGAACATAAAACAAACAAAAAATAACAGAGAAACAGCTTTGTAATGCAAAACAATGAGTTAGGCTACATTATGTTCAAGTGCAGCACTAAATGTGGTCTATTCCTAACAAGTGCAAAGCTGAATTTGGTATATTACTAACAAGTGCAGAGCTGAATCTGGTCTATTCCTATCAAATTTGTTTATTTTATCTGCTGAAAATGTATTGCAGTATTTTTTTAAATCCCTAAACCACCTCATATACAGTACTTTATAATGGCTCTATTATCCTTGGGTAAGTTCGACTGCTCAACTCAATTGTAATTAATTAAGAGGCACTTACTTCAACTTAACCAAACAAAGGCGTTGAATGACAGATCAAAGCAACTTCTAAAGCCATTCTCTTTTTAAGAGAGCTCATCTCAAACAGATCTGACGTGAGTCAAGGGTGAGAAGAGAGATATTGCTTGTAAGCTGTCAGTGAGGATTTATCCAGAGAGAGAGAGGTAGAAGAGGTCGAAATGAAAGAGAAGACTTTGCCATACCATACCTGTGGGTTGATGGGATCAGAGAAGCTCCAGAAGAGAATGAGGGAGGGGTTTAGGAGCAGCTTAGTGGAGCCATTGATCCTGTCCTCGAAGGACAGCCTCTCTGTCACAGCCACCGCTATCACACCTAAACACAACCACATATTCTTTCTTACTATGTGTAATACCGATTGTGTCTGTATACCCATCTTCTTCTCCTGTACCTTCTTTAAAAAAAAAAAATGTTTTACCCCTTTTTCGTGGTATCCAATTGTTGTAGTACCTACTATCTTGTCTCATCACTACAACTCCCGTACAGGCGGGAGAGCCGGGAGAGACGAAGGTTGAAAGTCGTGCGTCCTCCGATACACAACCCAACCAAGCCGCACTGCTTCTTAACACAGCGCACATCCAACCCGGAAGTCAGCCGCACCAATGCGCCGGAGGAAACACCGTGTACCTGGCCATCTTGGTTAGCGCACAGCCCGCCACAGGAGTCACTGGTGCGCGATGAGACAAGGACACCCCTATCGACCAAGCCCTCCCTAACCCGGGCGACGCTAGGCCAATTGTGCGTCGCCCCACGGACCTCCCGGTCACAGCCGGTTACGACAGAGCCTGGGCGCGAACCCAGGGACTCTGATGGCACAGCTGGCGCTGCAGTACAGCGCCCTTAACCACTGCGCCACCCGGGAGGCCTCTGCCTGTACCTTCTGTCTGTACCTTCTGTCTGTACCTTCTGTCTGTACCTTCTGTTTAGCACTATTTCGCCAGCTCGAATTCCGGGCACATGTAAATGTACTTAAAGGTGATTCTGATAAACACTGTCATAACGTTACAGAACCATACAGAAACTCCCACAACCACATATAACCACTGTCAAAACCATACACATGTATTTGATACCATCCCGCTCCAGTCATTACCACGAGCCCATCCTCCCCAATCAAGGTGCCACAGACCTCCTGTATTGAAGGGTCTGCAGTGTGACTGTGGTTATGAATGATTGTTACTGTGGCCCAAAAAAAGATCAGTGCAATCATTTACATTTAGCAGACAGACAGTGATATACAGTGGTGACTGTCTGTCAAAATGAAGGAACAGTAATGTTCTGCTACTGAACAGAACATACAGAATACTTATCATCATCGGTTACTGTATGGGTGTTACAATCAATTCAACGTTTATTGGTTGTTTAAACAGATTTGCAGATGTTATCAGGTGCAGTGAAATGCTTGTGTTTCTACTAGCTCCAACAGTGCAGTAATACCTGGCAATACAATAACAATACACGCATAATCCAAAAATATGAAAAAATGTATTATATAGGAGGAGCCATGACTACAATACAGTATATACTTATAAAGTGGTTGAAACAGTATGAAAACATTATTAAAGTGACCAGTGTTCAATGACTCTATGTCACAGTAGGCACCTGTACTGTTCCCCTTGTCTCGACCCCGTGTCCAGGTTCCTCATATAAATATGATTACTACCTCCTGGTTAATGAGGACGCTTCCTGCTGTACTTCCACCGGCCAACCCATTAAAGCCTCATTGACTTGAAGGGGAATGCCCCTTCTAGTAACTCTAGTTCTATGATGTTCCTGTCCCTTACCGTTGATGGTGGGGTGCCAGTTGATGTTGCTGATGGTCTTCTCCTTGCTGAAGTGCAGGTCAGTGAAGGACTGGTACTCCTTCAGGTGTGGGTCAGCCTTCCGTCCGTAGCCACTGTCCTCCTCACTCAGGGCCTTCCAGTCGTCAAAGAACACATCCATGATTTCATTCTGCTGGATGGCTATCTCAAACCTGGGAAGTTCATTTAATAAAGAACACACACATCTTTACAGGGCGTTTACACTCGAGACGGCATCGCGCGGTGAAACAGCGGCTTCCCATTCATTTTCAATGGAAGGAAAGTTGTGAGAAGCAGAGTGGGCGATGCGAGCATGGGCCAGGGAGCTGAACAAGGCGGGACTAAAGTTGGGCAAAGCTGAACTTTATGCAAATCTACAGCGATATTACGGCGCAAGTAACCAATCGAAGCTCACCATAGCTTCCAACCCCTACTGGATTGGCTAACAATGGCTGTTGATATGTAGCACTACCTAGCATGCTTGCTAGCTTGTTAGCACCCACATGCAGGCGGCCATATCGTGGCTAGGCAAGTTACTGCTGTAGAGTATAAAACAATTTTTGTGGCATTGTCAGCTAACCCATCTACAGTATATCTCGGCCGTCAGGTGAGGTGCTGACTAACGAAAGATAAACTATATATATATATTTTTTAAAGTAATACTCTCATCTCTCTTTCTCAGATGTTTTATTTTTTATGTTAGCCTGGATCCTGTCTCTGCTCAGCTATTACATTCCACTCCTTGTCACTCCTGTCATTTGCCAAATATTCAGGAATGGCAAGGAGTGGAAAGTTAGCTAAAAAGATTGGTAACCAGACTAGTCTGATGTACAGAACAGGATGTAATGTAGAACACAGTAGGTCATGTAATAGATTGATGGTATACAGATAGGATAGGACTTTATCGAATACTAGTCAATAAAATGTTATTTTAGATTGACTTTAAAAAACATTAGAGCTTAGATAATGAGCAGAAAACATACATCAGCATAAACCATGGAGAATTGCCAGAAGAAAAGTTAAGTCTCCATAAGTTACTTTGTGCATATCTTGATCAGGCCTTGGCTTTCATAATGTATGAGAGTGGATTCCTCAAGGCCTCAAGGCTGCACTATAATGTATAACTCTGGTTGGCTTTCAGTCATTCCATGCATTAAAACGCTCCCATTGAGTCCCAGAGACTCGATCGTATCCATAATTTAAATGATCCCTTACCTGGAGGCCACAGAGTTGACAAAATTCTTCAGCTTCTCAGATTGGAGGCAGTTCTCTTTCTTCTCCTCACTGAACTCTCTGGGTTCGTACTGCGTGCACATACTCCTTGGATATGTCCTATGGAAGAGAACAATAATGGATAAAGTAGGCAAACTTTTGCTTCACTGTTCAATTCAGATAATCGTTCAGTACAGGGTATAGTCATTCTAAAACGATAAAGCATTCGATGATTCATTGTAATGATTCATAAAAAAAAAGGTAATGAATCATTACAACACATCTGACATTGTTAGGTACTGCCAATGTGGACTAGTAGCTACAGGACTGTACCATGGTCTATTTTCTTCCCCTGTTCTACCTGGCTCTAGTTACAACATGACCTACCACTGTGTTTGGGTGCTGGAGCTCTTGAGGTTGGGGATAGTCTGCACCCCAGTGTGTCTCTCCATCTGCTTGAGGCTGAAGTTCTTGTCCTGGTAGGGGGTACATTCAATGAAGCCATCCTTGGTCTCCATGGCATTACGGTCAGAGAAGAAGATCGGTGCCCCAAACTCCCTCCGCACCCTGGAGATCCTATACTTCAACTGAGACGGAGGAGGAGAAAGAAGAATGAATGAGAGACAATTTAGCCATTAGATCATTATCTAATTCATTCAGAACAATCATTTAGTAACAATTCTATTTTCTGTTTTGATATTTGAATTATATTTTAGGGCCCTAAATGTTGTTCCGGTGTTTTACCCTGGGTCTGGAGTCAGTGACAGACTCTTCCTCTATTTCCTGTTCGCTGCCCAGAGAGATCCAGGGTTGGGGTTCAGAGGTTTTCTGGGCTGCAAACACCTCCGACGGCTCCCGCTCCAAAGCTACCTCAACTCCCAAAGCCACTACAGGCTACATGGGCAAGACATACAGAGAACACTGTAATGAGTAATAGGGATTATATTGAAGACATGAATGATCTTTAGATGTTTTGAATTTGAATCATTACTTTCTTTACTTATTTTATAATCAAGTTATCATTCATATACAGTAGTAAAGGGCGTTTTCCCCCTAGTATGTCACATAGTACTGTTTTTAAAATGTTTTTTTTCTTCTTCTGAAGAGGAGAATACTGGTGGTAAATGGACTCACCTTAAGGTGCCTCTCCTTGGCTTCTGCTGTTAGAACCAGGTAGAAGCTGGATCCGTAGATGAAGTCTCTGTCGTAGACCAGGAGGAGCTCATCTTCAGGGTAGTCCTGTTGTATCACATAGGAGAGAGGGTATTGAGGGCACAGTGCACTGCACACACATAGACTAGCAGGTTGGCATAACATGTACAGTGCCTTGTGAAAGTATTCGGCCCCCTTGAACTTTGCGACCTTTTGCCACATTTCAGGCTTCAAACATAAAGATATAAAACTGTATTTTTTTGTGAAGAATCAACAACAAGTGGGACACAATCATGAAGTGGAACGACATTTATTGGATATTTCAAACTTTTTTAACAAATCAAAAACTGAAAAATTGGGCGTGCAAAATTATTCAGCCCCTTTACTTTCAGTGCAGCAAACTCTCTCCAGAAGTTCAGTGAGGATCTCTGAATGATCCAATGTTGACCTAAATGACTAATGATGATAAATACAATCCACCTGTGTGTAATCAAGTCTCCGTATAAATGCACCAGCACTGTGATAGTCTCAGAGGTCCGTTAAAAGCGCAGAGAGCATCATGAAGAACAAGGAACACACCAGGCAGCTCCGAGATACTGTTGTGAAGAAGTTTAAAGCCGGATTTGGATACAAAAAGATTTCCCAAGCTTTAAACATCCCAAGGAGCACTGTGCAAGCGATAATATTGAAATGGAAGGAGTATCAGACCACTGCAAATCTACCAAGACCTGGCCGTCCCTCTAAACTTTCAGCTCATACAAGGAGAAGACTGATCAGAGATGCAGCCAAGAGGCCCATGATCACTCTGGATGAACTGCAGAGATCTACAGCTGAGGTGGGAGACTCTGTCCATAGGACAACAATCAGTCGTATATTGCACAAATCTGGCCTTTATGGAAGAGTGGCAAGAAGAAAGCCATTTCTTAAAGATATCCATAAAAATTGTCGTTTAAAGTTTGCCACAAGCCACCTGGGAGACACACCAAACATGTGGAAGAAGATGCTCTGGTCAGAGGAAACCAAAATTGAACTTTTTGGCAACAATGCAAAACGTTATGTTTGGCGTAAAAGCAACACAGCTGAACACACCATCCCCACTGTCAAACATGGTGGTGGCAGCATCATGGTTTGGGCCTGCTTTTCTTCAGCAGGGACAGGGAAGATGGTTAAAATTGATGGGAAGATGGATGGAGCCAAATACAGGACCATTCTGGAAGAAAACCTGATGGAGTCTGCAAAAGACCTGAGACTGGGACGGAGATTTGTCTTCCAACAAGGCAATGATACAAAACATAAAGCAAAATCTACAATGGAATGGTTCAAAAATAAACATATCCAGGTGTTAGAATGGCCAAGTCAAAGTCCAGACCTGAATCCAATCGAGAATCTGTGGAAAGAACTGAAAACTGCTGTTCACAAATGCTCTCCATCCAACCTCACTGAGCTCGAGCTGTTTTGCAAGGAGGAATGGGAAAAAATGTCAGTCTCTCAATGTGCAAAACTGATAGAGACATACCCCAAGCGACTTACAGCTGTAATCGCAGCAAAAGGTGGCGCTACAAAGTATTAACTTAAGGGGGCTGAATAATTTTGCACGCCCAATTTTTCAGTTTTTGATTTGTTAAAAAAGTTTGAAATATCCAATAAATGTCGTTCCACTTCATGATTGTGTCCCACTTGTTGTTGATTCTTCACAAAAAAATACAGTTTTATATCTTTATGTTTGAAGCCTGAAATGTGGCAAAAGGTCGCAAAGTTCAAGGGGGCCGAATACTTTCACAAGGCACTGTAAGTACAATTTGACTAAAACAGTGATATATTTTCAAAACCAGATTTTTTTATTCTTAATGAGTGTCATTGTGAGTGAAACGTGAACTAGTAGATAATTTATAAGGGCTGGTGGGGGTCTTGGACAGTGAGAACCTGAATTGTTGTCTCAAGGTCTTAGAGAGGACAAACAACCACACACACGTCACCATGGAAACAGCACTACCCCACACAGCGGAGTGATATTTGATGATTAGGGTTGGGGAGTAACGGATTACATATAATCCGTTACATGTAAAGGCATGGTAACTGTAACTGTAATCCCTTATGTTACCAGCTAAAATATTGTAATCAGATTACAGATTCTTTTGAAAAACTAGATGATTACTTAAACTCAGAAAGGATGTTTGTGAGGAGAAAAATATGCTCAAACTTGCACACTTTTTATAGACTTTTTATAGACATCCATTTTTGGACTTATAAATTATATATATATACAGTGCCTTGCAATTGTATTCATCCCCCTTGGCGTTTTTCCTATTTTGTTGCATTACAACCTGTAATTTAAATTGATTTTTATTTGGATTTCATGTAATGGACATACACAAAATAGTCCAAATTGGTGAAGTGAAATGAAAAAAATACCTTGTTTCAAAAAATTATAAAAAAAATACCACAGAAAAGTGGTGCATATGTATTCACCTCCTTTGCTATGAAGCCCCTAAATAAGATCTAGTGCAACCAATTACCTTCAGAAGTCACAAAATGAGTTAAATCAAGTCCACCTGTATGCAGGTAAGTGTCACATGATCTCAGCATATATACACCTTTTCAGAAAGACCCCAGAGTCTGCAACATCACTAAGCAATTGCACCACCAAGCAAGTGGTACCATGAAGATCAAGGAGCTCTCCAAACAGGTCAGGGACAAAGTTGTGGAGAAGTACAGATCAGGGTTTGGTTCTAAAAAATTATCAGAAACTTTGAACATCCCACAGAGCAACATTAAATCAATTACAAAAAAATGGAAAGACTATGGCACCACAACAAACCTGACAAGAGAGGGCCCACCAAACCTCATGGACCAGGCAAAGAGGGCATTAATCTGAGAGGCAACAAAGAGACCAAAGATCAAGGAGCTGCAAAGCTCCACAACGGAGATTGGAGTATCTGTCCATAGAACCACTTTTAGCAAACACTCCACAGAGCTGGGCTTTACAGAAGAGTGTCCAGAAAAAAAGCCATTGCCTTAAAGAAAATAATAAGCAAACACGTTTTGTGTTCGCCAAAAGGCATGTGGGAGACTCCCCAAACATATGAAAGAAGGTACTCTGGTCAGATTCTTGAGGGACACCTGTTTCAGTCTTCCCGAGATTTGAGACTGGGACACCTTCCAGCAGGACAATGATGTTAAGCATACTGATAAAGCAACACTCGAGTGGTTTAAGGGGAAACATTTAAATGTCTTAGAATGGCCTAGTCAAAGCCCAGACCTCAATCCAATTGAGAAGATTGCTGTACACCAGCAGAACCCATCCAACTTGAAGGAGTTGGAGCAGTTTTGACTTGAAGAATGGGCAAAAATCCCAGTGACTAGATGTGCCAAGCTCATAGAAACATACCCCAAGAGACTTAGGCATGTTGTGTAAATCAAATGATACAACCCCCCCCCCCCCAAAAAAAAAGATTCCAGGTTGTAAGGCAACAAAATAGGAAAAATGCCAATCCATTGATTCTTGAAGAATATAACTTAGAAATGCCTCATGAGCTTAGTTCAACTGTCACACTCCATGAGAACACTAAATATAAGCTTGTTTTCTCCCAATGTTTGTAAACATTGTAAATGTAATAGCATGGTTAAAACAATAATTTTGATATTATGGAGGGTCAGTCCTTGCATCTATTAATCTAAGAGTGGTTACATTTCTCCAGGCCCATCCATCAGCTTTTTACTAAAACAGAGGCGGTGCGACCGTTTTGTTATGGTTAAAGACAGCATAAACAGATATGGGACCAGGCTAGGAACTGAGGCAGTGTTTTTCCCCCAGACCCCTCAACCTAAACATGAGGCCATGTGAATCAATCATCATATTGGTTGGGAGAATATGACATTTTAGTAATTTAGCAGACACTCTTCCAGAGTGACTTAGTCGTGAGTTAATATATTTTAATACTGGTCCCCCGTCGGAATCAAACCCACAACCCTGGCTTTGCAAGCTCTACCAACTGAGCCACACGGGATTGCCTGTATGCTTCCTCTGTATGACAACAATAACAATGACATAGAGATCAGCCTACCAGCACCAGCTGCTTCATGGGGCTGAAATCAGACACAGCTGCCCTCATCCTCATGTCCTGCACAATGTCCTCTTTCCTCAGGATCTTGTAGGGGTTGTCCCCCGTGACGTCCTCGTCACAGCGACACCCAAACAGCTCCTGGGTAGCCGAGGTCAACGTCAAGGGCAAGATGTCATTAGGATGACCTTGATGTGAGGGGGACAAGGGTCAGACTGTTCAGGGAATTTGTACAATAAGAACACATACTTCTGTTTTCTGTTGCAATACATTTTGCTGTGCTGTGGCCTACCCTAGAGTGTACCTCCAATTCCCAGTTGCCATAACAAGAAAAGATCAAATACAAAAACGTACAGCACTGTTCTTAATTGTGTTTTATCTGATTGTAAAAAAGCATGATAATACAAACATCATCACCAGCCTACAATCAGAAGAACAACATGATTCCAGTATCGCCATGTGTATAACACCAGAGCACGACAGTATTCCCTTTGAAGCCTTTTGGTAAACAGGCTAGGAAGCTTCTCTTGTATACTTACTAAAATAAACTTATCTTGGACATAAACACAGGCTTACAGTGCATTGCATGCTATAGTAAACAGGGCTTTGCATAATTATAGCTCTCATCTCACCTGTGGCCTGCATCAAAGCCTTTCCACAGGGTTGAGGCTTAGGAGACCCAGAGAATGCTGAAGTACAACTTAAGTAACCACTTCCCAACTAGGTGTGTCTTCCCTTTGTATTCAGACCACCAGCGCCCATGCTAAATTATTGTAGTGGAAACTCACACCATTCATTTACAGTGGGTGATGTGTTAAACATGCCATGTGGTAAATATGCTTGAGTGATGATGAGAGGTTAAATGTAACATATGAAAAACAGGTGCCATCCCCTTTCAAGGTAAAATCCATATAAAGTGTTTGTGAATCATATTGTTACCACCAACACCACACATTTTAAATCCACTACATGTATTGGAGTTTGTCTAAGACATCTCTTTAAATGACAGAAGATAGACCAAGCATATTGCTCCAACTATTCTCCAACACATTACATTCAATAGGGCTGTATCATACTGCATCAAGTGAGACAACCCTCCCAAGTGCATAATGCTATCATGTTCCTTTTACATGATAGCCGATGACCTAATCTAAAGTAAAAAGATACCCCTTTCCTTCTGCTGGTCTGGCCGGCATTTGATAAGACTTCAAATTGAGATGGAAGACCAAAAGCATGTTTGCAGGGGTAGCGCTGAAACACATGAAAGCAGCACTCCCTCTGACAATGAAGGTATGAGATTGAGTTGTAGAGAAATATACCAACAGTTATGTGTATGTCCACAGGGTTTGCAACAGTACACCCACGCTCACATGAAAAGCATGCATAGGGTATACAGCCCCTCTTACACAGATGGAAGCAATCAAATACAGGCTTGTCATTCAATCAGGAGGGTAGTTTGCCGAAATATGTTGTTTTCTGTCTTGTTAGTTGTGGAACAGGAACACATTTGTGTACTGTGTTTCTTTCTGCTACGATGGTAATGTGATGAGAGGCCAGATGTAGATCATGCAGGTGTTTATCAGACAGACCTGATTGTTCACAAGAGGGGAATTAGTGCCTTAGGACTACGTTGTAAGGCTATAGTCATATTCTACTATGGCAGAGGCTGCAGTAATTAAGGAAAATAGTTTTCACACAACCCTTTGTGTTAGGGACCAGGATTGGGTAGGTTTATTTCTAATGTAATCCGTTACAGTTTACTTTATTTTACTCAGTAACGGAATCTGATTACTTAAAGTTACGTTTAGATTACTTACCCATTAAGAGGTGTTAGAAAACTAAACGGGTCCATCAAATACTTTTGGTGTCAAAATAGTGGTTTCTGACTTGTGGTCAGACTTGCTCAGTTGGAACAAACTTAAACTTGCGGCATTTTTCAATGTTGAATTAAATGTCATTGAGAAAACGGTCAATGTATTTTAATGTAATCTGATTACAATATTTTTGCTGGTAACATAACTGATTACAGTTACAGTAAAAAAAATTTAAAAAATGATTACATGTAATCGGTTACTGCCAAACCTTGTTAGCCTATTCAGAAAGCAGAGTTCAGGTTGCTAATGGTTTATGGAATTTCATGGGAATCAGCAGAGGAACAGTGTCAGCGGTTTACATTTCTGGAGCAGCCAAAAACCCAGGGAATTCACTGAACTCATGCTGGGGTAGTTTACACTTAATGTTCTATATCTAAGTTATAGCCATTGCAGTATCATACGTTTGATACACAGCAAAAGAGCCAGGAATATACAGGAACATTTTTGATTAAATAGTTATATAATGCATCAAATACATCTTACCAGACCCTGCAACACTTCCTGCAGACGACTCATCAGCCTTTTTGTCTACATTGATTCAAAACAGCAGAAAATGTGAATTGTCATACTTGATGTACTTTTATTTTACTTTTCATGTACATTTGCATTAGTATCATTAAAATTAGGAAAATAAACATGACAGGTGAAGTATGATACAAAAAAATGTGCTGAAGGGATCATACATACCTTTCCCCTTACTGGTGGTAGTGGTTGTGCTCTTGGGTCTCTTTGTGGACATCTCTGCAGTTAAGCCTAATCACAGAGATATTTGCTGTGGGGCATTAAGATATTGAGAGTTACTGTGCTGTATCAAACAGCCGTCTACACCTACTCTATTTTGTCTATAAATTAGATGTGTCTAATCTAAAAATAAACATCTATGGAAATGGAGTGAGGCTTGTTCACTGTGATTTTTAGCCTAGTTTACAGACCCGGATAGCCAAAACATATGCTGTGGCGACATCCGGTGGCAAATACTCGCTACTCTTCTATTTTTAGAGACAGTGGTTACACAGGGCGAAACTAAACTGTGTTCAGAAAAAAACATTGATGATAGAATAGGAACTATAAAGTGTGTAAACGAGTTGGTGGAATTAGCTAGCTGGTTGGGTCTCTGGCTGGCTAGTTAGCTAACGTCAGCTACAGCTAATTCTAGCTGGCTAACATTAGCTACAACATTATTCGAGATAGCCAGCACTGTATTCGTCTGACTGCTAAATGTTGCTGTTAATCGTGTTAGCTATGTAGCTAGCTAGATGTTAATATACATGTTCAAATAACCACAAAGGCCTCCCTTATGTTTACCGTACATTAATTTCGGGGTTCCCTCATTCTCAGCGAACAAAATAAATCCCCAACTTTCGCTGTTCAGCTTCAAGAACAAGTTTCCTGCATCAGTTTGGTTGCTAGTAGTTACTTGAACAAATTAGCTGATGGACAGGTTGAGCAGCCAGTCGCGGCCACTTGAAATGAAGCCTCCCACTTGGCCGCGCATATTTTACCACACAACCCGCAAAAGACACCTGTTGCTCACTCGCGCTATTAATTCTGGGACTCTTGATTATATTGACAATTGGGACATGACTCATTCTGATTTTTTATGGACTATTATTGTCAGGACGGGACAGCTCAGGATTTTATTCTTCACATGGAAAATATTAATCATATTTATCCAGGCTACAGCAATACTTGAATATAGAATTAAAATTGGATAATGTTGAGATAATTGTCTGATGAAATAAACTATCTAATCATCGGATATACTGGTTACTACTGTATCCCATCTCAAGTGGACTGGGGACTCATTTTTGGATACATTTTGGATCGCAAATGTGACTGACCATCCATCAACTGACATCAATAACAGCCAATTAGCCAGCAACCAAAAGTAGATGGTAAGGAACCTATCAGGACCATTTCTCAAATGATTGATCCCAGTCAAGTGTGCTCGGGACGGGTCCAGTTGGGCACGTTGGGTAGCATACTTTTTAGCTTGTCCCCCACTATGCTGCATGCTTAGTGTGCTGTTTTTGTGTTGTTGAGCGAAATGGTGGAAAGTGATCATGTGTCAGAATGTGAGATGCGGTTTGTTATTCAGCACTGCTCGGGTCAAAGCTCAGGTAAGAAAGCGAGCTAACCTGACCCATTCTCTCATTGTCTTCCGCTAACTTACTTTCAGAATGAATGATGACAAACGCAGAACGAATGTACAGAGAGCGAAACAATGTCATGATGATATGCTACCAGTAAACACAACGCACATACCGTGTTGAACAAACTGAATGCCTATTCGTAAAATGCCAATCTTGCCAGTGCCACATAATTTCTGCAAGGTGTCCTTGTCCAATTTGCTCACCTGGGTGTGCAAACTAGAACAACACAATTACAGGTGTCAGTGTCACCAAGAATGAGGAACAGACACAATGCACAGCATTTAAGTTAGGCTATTTATCAAGATAAAGTAAACCACTTGCCTGGTGAGCAGGATCTTATCCCACAGCATGTTTGGAAAGGATTTGTGAATTGTCTAGAGTCTGGCTATCAATTGTGTAAAAGTGAACACTGTTGAACACAAATAGAATCACTAGAATGGGAATAGAAATATAATCTATGATTAAACACGTATTGTTTCTATTTCCTTTAGAGATGGAGCACTCGGGTGGTTTGTACAGCTCTGTGTACGAGCCAAATGGGCATGCTGCCTGGGCAGACAACCAGCAGCATCAGGACAAGGAGACAGCGGACAACCTCAGGAGGAAGATCAAGTACTTCTTCATGAACCCCTGTGAGAAATACAAAGCCCGCGGACGGAAACCATGGAAACTGATGCTCCAGATCATCAAGATCGCCATTATTACCATCCAGGTACTGACCAATGAGCAAACAGTCAACAGAGACGGGGTACTT
This sequence comes from Oncorhynchus clarkii lewisi, assembly GCF_045791955.1. NCBI lineage: Eukaryota > Metazoa > Chordata > Actinopteri > Salmoniformes > Salmonidae > Oncorhynchus > Oncorhynchus clarkii. The sequence continues at coordinate 82,172,793 of NC_092151.1, read as the reverse complement.
TTTTGTTTTTTAGTTCTGAACTATTCCATATCCAAACCTAGAAAGACCCAACATAGAAATAAATAAATTAAGAGAGCCAGACACAGCCATTTCCTGATCACGCGAATAAGCAGTGTCATAGTTTTAAACCATCCCAACTATACCAGATGTAGGCCATATCCCAGTACTCATTGACAGTGGTCACCAACTTTTTCATACATAGTGATGGAAGCCACTATATATGGCATTTTGTTGGAATGCATCCTCTGTGTGTCATTAATAACTTTTCTCTTCCCAGTTGGTGTCTTTTGGACTAAGCAATCAGATGGTGGTAACCTTCAAAGAGGAGAACCTCATGACATTCAAGCATCTCTTCCTCAAAGATTACGTGGATGGCCGTGGGGACTCTTATGCTGTGTACAGGCAGGATGAGGTGTATGAACACATCTCTTACATAGTCGATAAGGTAAGGCCAGTCAACAGCTGCTATCACATTCTATCAAATATAAACTGTGATTGGAAATTAATGATATACAGGGATACCTCCTCTGTATTGCCTTTGGTTTCTAATTGAGGACAGTAGGTCAAACCTGTGAGATGGTAACCAGTTTTTGTTGCCTGGAAATCAAAAGCTAGTTCTGACCATTCCCTCATCATCCTGTGAGACTCTGTGTCCCGAGAACTCAAAATACTGTTTACCAGGTGTATTCCCCCTAGTCCCACCACCTAGATAACGATATTTTGCATCCTCAAGAACAGTTGACAGTGACATAATGGCATGTGATTGTCAAGCAGCACAATGGTTTACTCCTTTGTTTTGTCACATTACTGTCAATCATTGGTTGAGTTTTATAGGTAAAGTAGCTTGTATAGTTCTGTCCTCTTAGAGGACTTTGTACGGTACCTAGCTCCTTTCATTTTTGATGGCTTATTGCAGTGTAAAGGTAGTGTTTATGGAGCATGATTCCAATGAAATACCTACCCAATGTCTGTTTATTTTTATTTGTGTTTAGCCTCCAACTTCTGTTCTGTCATAGCTTGATAGTTCACCAACATTTTCAAGTTGTACTAGTCGTATGTATATACAGGATACACATGGTATACACTGTCCAACAAAATGCTTACTTGAGGTTCCTTCTCCAAAATGCAACAACAATAAGAAATAAAACAATATGAACATAAAGTAAATGGCTCAGTAGAATAGAATAAACACTTTTAGCACAAGTATAATACAGGAAGGCACAATTTAGAGTCCAGTATTTACACATGTATCAAGGAAGGGGCGATTGGGGGGACAAGTGTTAAAATTGTGCAGTATTCATGTCATCCCTTGTCAATCAAACATTTTTTATTTTATTTTATTTCACCTTTATTTAACCAGGTAGGCTAGTTGAGAACAAGTTCTCATTTGCAACTGCGGCCTGTAAATACAGTATGTGATTGCTTACTTTTTAATGTTACAGTTGTCATTCTTTTATGTCCTAATTGTAGTATTCCCGTCTGCGAAATATCACCGTTGGTAACCATGCCTATGAGAAGAAGGGGGACACCTATTCCCCTCTGTCTCTGTGCCAAGAGTTCTACAGGAATGGAAGCATTTCACCAGCCAATGAGACCTTTGATATAGACGCACAGATTGAAACTGGTAGGCTAATGGTCGCTGTATGCTATATGTAATTTGCAGTTTAGCTTTCAGTGGTGTGTAAGAGTTGCCTGACGACTCAAACTGAATTCTTCCACTGCTCTATTGTTCGCTACATACGTCAGTCTGAGACTGCCATTATTGAAGTTGTTTGTGGTGACATCAAAATGAGCGGTGTTGTACAAAGTAATCAGCAATTGGATCATCTCTAACCAATCAGAGTATCAAAGCCAATGACACATTTTAAAAACGCTGCTTTACACACGTGTGTTCTGGGACCAATCAGACGGTCTAGAATGGATTTCCATTCTTGAAATCGTTGGAGAGCCATTCCAATCCAGACTCAATGCGGAGAAGAAACTAATGGCCATGGGTGTATCGTTTGGCCAGAGTAAGGAGTTTGAGTAGCCAGGCAAGTCTAAGATGTTCGACATGCTTTAATCACTTTATCAGAATGGTCTGAACAGAATGTTATGATTTGGACTGAGGAGGTTTTGAATAGGAATCTTTTTAAATTCAGTTTTTTTTTTTCTTGCTGAAGGTTTTTAAAAGTCACCTTTTGGTTATTTACCCCACAACAGAATGCCTTGAGATTGTTCCAGCATTCCCCATGGGAAGCACAACCGAGGATGATCTGTTGAATTTCGTTGTGCATTTCAAAAGGTATCAGAATTTTTCAATGCATAATCATAAGTAATAGAACTGAATACTTTTAACAAAAACCATTTTTTTTGCTTATAGTACATGGGTGTGGGGTGACAGCTTTTTAAACAAACACATGACATAATATTCATAACTGAGTCCCTCATGTTTTTGTCCTAAATGTAGGTTGTTGTACTTGTCCGTGATTACGATACTGTATTTATCTTTGACTTGCAGATTGTTGAATGTGAAGATCAAGTTCACTCTGAAGGCCATAAACCTACAAACAGTTAGAAACAGAGAGCTGCCAAACTGCTATGACTTTGATGTCACGGTATGTCATCTGACTCCAGGCTGTTTCTCTACCTCACCTCACTTATTGGCTAGGCAGATTATAGACCTATTCCCAGTATGACGGAATGTTCTCTGCATTTAGAAGTTTTTTCCCATTTTTATCCATTCAAGTTCCACTGTTTTCTTCAAAGTTGGTAGTTAATTGTTTGAAACTTGAGAAACGTATTAGGTGTGACTGGAATGCTAGCTAGGACTTGGCCAGTTAAACATTAACTCGCATCCTTCCATATTTAAAAGCTGTGTATCTTTCTCTGGTTAACAGATAACCTTCAACAACCAAGCCCACAGTGGCAGAATGAAGGTCGACCTGGACAATGACGTTGACATAAATGAATGTAGAGACTGGAAAGTAACCGGGGCCTGTATGTTCAGTGTATAATCATTAGCTTTTCCTTTTTCATTTTAGAGCTATCTGTATTTGAAATGGTGTGTTTTATAAATCAAGGTTCTAGTTTAGTTTTCTCTCCCCAGCTCCCAAGAACATCTATTACCCACTGCTGTTTGACTGTCTCATCATTGTAACCTGCATCACCTCTCTGGCCCTCTGCACACGCTCTGTGCTCAACGGGATACGGCTACAGTTTGTAAGTCTACTATTCTGCCCTACAAAGGCAAAGTGCAGTAACTATGAATTTGGTTAAAAAAAACTTTAATCTGTTGTTATGGCCAGGTATACTATCTGATTAATGTGGTATTTAGTTTCCTGACACAAGAACAAGCCAGTCGATCAGAATATGTCATGAAGTACCAGAAATTGCTGTCTGTCTAATTACGTAGGCACTGCACTTTTGCAGGGCAGTATTGTCAACAGTGAATGGTGAGTGAGGTGAGTGGTTTTTGTGTGTTATGGCTTGTTTCTGTAAAGCTGTCTGTATCCGCCTCATTTTTCCAGGAGTACACAGACTTCTGCCTAGTCCGTCAGGGGAAGAAGGTTCCATGGTCCGATAGGCTGGAGTTTCTGAACGGCTGGTATATTCTCATCATCGCCAGTGATACACTCACCATCATCGGTTCCATTCTTAAAATAGAAATCCAGACAAAGGTGTGTGTGTGACATTTTATTTGCATTAGCCTTCACACATTACACAAATATTATTAGTCTAATTTGTATGCTTTTCTCTTAGATTCTCACCAGTTATGATGTCTGCAGCATCTTTCTCGGAACAGGCACAATGCTTGTTTGGATCGGAGTCATACGCTACATGGGATACTTCAAGAAGTACAATGTAGGACACTCGTGTTGAATTCAACACCTTGATGCTTCACACAAGACATATTATATGTTTTTTTTAAGTGGAATACTGGGTGAGTTCCATAGGAATTCCGTTGATCTGTGGATTGTGATTGGTTATTCCTAGATTCTCATCCTGACCCTGAGAGCAGCTTTCCCAAATGTGGTTCGGTTCATCGGTTGTGCCGGAATCATTTACCTGGGGTACTGTTTCTGTGGCTGGATCGTGCTCGGGCCCTACCATGAGAAGGTAGGAGATCAAACGAGGATTGGACCCACAACCTGTTGGGAGTGTTATCACTCAACCACACAAGTGCCAGGGGTTTTTAACAGCAAAAGGAGGCTTTAACTGGATTTCTTTGTTTTTTTAAATGTGTTTTTACCATAACTTTGTCTGTTTTGTTCTGTTAGTTCCGGACCCTGAACACAGTATCAGAGTGCCTGTTCTCGCTGATCAACGGAGATGACATGTATCCCACCTTCAAGTACATGAAGCAGAAGAGTTACCTGGTGTGGCTGTTCAGCAGAGTCTACCTCTACACCTTCGTCTCGCTCTTCATCTACATGATACTCAGCCTCTTCATCACCCTTATCACTGATACCTATGACACCATCAAGGTTAAGATTCATTATAGGCAGTGTACAGCCGGCAGATATTGAATAGTTCTGGATAGTGATTTGCTAACCATATGTCTAAACTAAACCCTTACCTTAACAGATTTCCATGCCTAATATTTAGATCTGATGGTCGAATATGCACTTCTGTTATTATAACATTTCACTTGCTTTTGGTTACAACACTATTCCTAGTAAAAACATTTCCTCACCAGAACAATCCTATCGTTTGTCTTGCAGCAACAGCAGCAGGAAGGGAGCCCAGTGTCGGAGCTGCATTGTTTCATGTCTGAGTGTAAAGATCTGCCCACCTCAGGACGCTACCGGCTAGAGGGGGAGTCTGGCTCCTTCACCTGCTGCTTCCCCAGGTGAGGACAAACTTAGTGACATTTTGTAATTATTGGGGATCCTCATTAGTTGCTACCAAGGCAGCAGCTACTCGTCCTAGGGTCCAAGCACATTAAGGCACTTACATTACATTTACAGTGCCTTGCGAAAGTATTCGGCCCCCTTGAACTTTGCGACCTTTTGCCACATTTCAGGCTTCAAACATAAAGATATAAAACTGTATTTTTTTGTGAAGAATCAACAACAAGTGGGACACAATCATGAAGTGGAACGACATTTATTGGATATTTCAAACTTTTTTAACAAATCAAAAACTGAAAAATTGGGCGTGCAAAATTATTCAGCCCCCTTAAGTTAATACTTTGTAGCGCCACCTTTTGCTGCGATTACAGCTGTAAGTCGCTTGGGGTATGTCTCTATCAGTTTTGCACATCGAGAGACTGACATTTTTCCCCATTCCTCCTTGCAAAACAGCTCGAGCTCAGTGAGGTTGGATGGAGAGCATTTGTGAACAGCAGTTTTCAGTTCTTTCCACAGATTCTCGATTGGATTCAGGTCTGGACTTTGACTTGGCCATTCTAACACCTGGATATGTTTATTTTTGAACCATTCCATTGTAGATTTTGCTTTATGTTTTGGATCATTGTCTTGTTGGAAGACAAATCTCCGTCCCAGTCTCAGGTCTTTTGCAGACTCCATCAGGTTTTCTTCCAGAATGGTCCTGTATTTGGCTCCATCCATCTTCCCATCAATTTTAACCATCTTCCCTGTCCCTGCTGAAGAAAAGCAGGCCCAAACCATGATGCTGCCACCACCATGTTTGACAGTGGGGATGATGTGTTCAGGGTGATGAGCTGTGTTGCTTTTACGCCAAACATAACGTTTTGCATTGTTGCCAAAAAGTTCAATTTTGGTTTCATCTGACCAGAGCACCTTCTTCCACATGTTTGGTGTGTCTCCCAGGTGGCTTGTGGCAAACTTTAAACAACACTTTTTATGGATATTTTTAAGAAATGGCTTTCTTCTTGCCACTCTTCCATAAAGGCCAGATTTGTGCAATATACGACTGATTGTTGTCCTATGGACAGAGTCTCCCATCTCAGCTGTAGATCTCTGCAGTTCATCCAGAGTGATCATGGGCCTCTTGGCTGCATCTCTGATCAGTCTTCTCCTTGTATGAGCTGAAAGTTGAGGGACGGCCAGGTCTTGGTAGATTTGCAGTGGTCTGATACTCCTTCCATTTCAATATTATCGCTTGCACAGTGCTCCTTGGGATGTTTAAAGCTTGGGAAATCTTTTTGTATCCAAATCCGGCTTTAAACTTCTTCACAACAGTATCTCGGACCTGCCTGGTGTGTTCCTTGTTCTTCATGATGCTCTCTGCGCTTTTAACGGACCTCTGAAACTATCACAGTGCAGGTGCATTTATACGGAGACTTGATTACACACAGGTGGATTGTATTTATCATCATTAGTCATTTAGGTCAACATTGGATCATTCAGAGATCCTCACTGAACTTCTGGAGAGAGTTTGCTGCACTGAAAGTAAAGGGGCTGAATAATTTTGCACGCCCAATTTTTCCGTTTTTGATTTGTTAAAAAAGTTTGAAATATCCAATAAATGTCGTTCCACTTCATGATTGTGTCCCACTTGTTGTTGATTCTTCACAAAAAAATACAGTTTTATATATTTTTGTTTGAAGCCTGAAATGTGGCAAAAGGTCGCAAAGTTCAAGGGGGCCGAATACTTTCGCAAGGCACTGTAAAACACTACATGAAATAACATTATTACACAACTACATATCTAATATACAGAATGTATAATACTACCATACAACAATATTACAATGTACGTGAGTAGAGTGCGTGTGCTAGCGCTTGTATGCGTGTGTGTACCTTTGTTTGTCTCTTCACAGTCCCTGCTGTTCCATGAGGTATATTTGTATCTATTTTTTTTTTTATCTACTGATTGCATCAGTTACCTGATGTGGAATAGAGTTCCATGTAGTCATGGCTCTATGTAGTACTGTGCGCCTCCCATAGTCTGTTCTGGACTTAGGTGTGCTATTAGTTGAAACCGACAGCTCGGTGCATTCAGCTTGACAACACTTCTTACAAAAACAAGTAGTGATGAAGTCGATCTCGCCACTTTGAGCCATGAGAGATTGATATGCATATCGTTGTTAGCTCCCCGTGTACAGAGCCATGCTGCCCTGTTCTGAGCCAATTGTAAGTCCCTCTTTGTGGCACCTAACCACACGACTGACCAGTAACATAACTAGGGCCAGGCCTCCCGGGTGGCGCAGTGGTTAAGGCCTCCCGGGTGGCGCCTGTGCCACCAGAGACTCTGGGTTCGCGCCCAGGCTCTGTCGTAACCGGCCGCGACCGGGAGGTCCGTGGGGTGACGCACAATTGGCCTAGCGTCGTCCGGATTAGGGAGGGCATGGCCAGTAGGGATATCCTTGCGGGCCGGGCGCAGTGCGCGCCAACCAAGGTTTCCAGGTGCACGGTGTTTCCTCCGACACATTGGTGCGCGCTATGTTAAGAAGCAGTGCGGCTTGGTATCGGAGGACGCATGACCTTCAACCTTCGTCTCTCCCGAGCCCGTACGGGAGTTGTAGCTACTAAAAACAATTGGATACCACGAAATTGGGGTGAAAAAGGGCAAAGAAATTAATAATTTAAACATAACTAGGGCCTGTAGAACTTGTTAAGGCAGAACAGTGCTTTATTCTCCCCATTTTAGCTGTTTTATTTTAACTAGGCAAGTCAGTTAAGAATAAATTAAGTCAGTTAAGAATAAATTCTTATTTACAATGATGGGGTAGGCACCCCGGCCAAACACAGATGACGCTGGGCCAATTGTGTGCCACCCTATGGGACTCCCAATCACGGCTGGATGTGATTGACTGGATTCGAACCAGCGACTGTAGTGATGCCTCTTGCACTGAGATGCAGTGCCTTAGACCGCTGCACCACTCGGGAGTTGTATCAATATATTTTGACCATGACAGTTTACAATCCAGTGTTACTCCAAACAGTTTAGTCACCTCAACTTGCTCAATTCCAACAATTATTCATTACAAGATTTAGTTGAGGTTTAGGGTTTAATTAATGATTTGTCCCAAATACAATGCTTTTAGTTTTTGAAATATTTAGGACTAACTTATTCCTTGCCACCCATTCTGAAACTAACTGCAGCTCTTTAAGTGTTGCTGATGTGTATATTGTTGAGTCATCCGCATACATAGGCACACTAGCTTTACTAGCTTTAAAGAATTAAAACAATAATGGGTCTAGACAGCTGCCCTGGGGAATTCCTTATTCTACCTGGATTATGTTGGAGAGGCTTCCATTACACCCTCTGTTTTCTGTTAGACAGGTAACTCTTTATCCACAATATAGCAAGGGGTGTAAAGCCATACCTTTTTTCAGCAGCAGACAATGGTCGACAATGTCAAAAGCCGCACTGAAATCTAACAAAACGGCCCCCACAATCATTTTAATGAATTTCTCTCAGCCAATCATTTGTGTAAGTGCTTTGCTTGTTGAAAGTCTGTTTTTTTACTGTAAAATAGCATTGTATCTGGTCCAATTTTTTTACTAAAGTTTACTAAGGGTTGGTAACAGGCTCAGAGGTTACCTCTAAAATATTATGTTCTGAGTCTTGAATTCTGGACCACAGCAGAACCAGGGTTGGGGGTCAATTACATTTAAATTCCGGAAGTAAACTTCCGGAATTCCAAATCAGTTTACTTGAAATATAATTGACATCACCCTTAAAGAAACCAATGATTGAACACAGGTTGTGTGAAGTGACATATTCTTTCAGTCCAAAGATTAACAAATGTAACTTTCAACTAACCTGTTATTGTTTTGTTTTCCCCCCAGATGCAAGGACTCACGAGAAAGGCTGAGCTCTGAATCAATAGACTCTGAGCCATAGTGGACCTTTTATCGGTCTGAGGTTAGTAAGAAACCTTACACACAACCATGACCAGCACTTTACTGTACAGTTTAGCCCAGCAAAACATTGTCCTCTTATTCACCAGTTAACTTGATGCAGTAGCAATTGAGCCTGGGGTTGAGGTTAGACCTGTTACTGTGTAAGATGCCTGTTAATGTACTAAAGTTGATGACCACAATGATATGCACTGATGAATGTTGATTATTTGAATGTACTGTAAATATCAAAACATGATTTGTTCAAAGACATGGGATGGCAACATTAATAAAATGAATAGCACAAAAAAGTTGCTATTCCCTAAATGTATATTTCCCAAGCCCAGTAGATTGCAACATTTTAGTTGGATTCCCAAAGGGCAGTTGGCATCTAATCACGAGCAAGGGTTGAATTGGAGTGGACACGGAAATGCAAATAATTTTTTGTTAAAATTAGGTTTTATTTCCTCAAGGTGGGCATACACCGGAAGTAGAAAACATTGCAGACCTGTACAATTTATTTTACTCATTTCTTAACTCTATCAACATAAGCTTACAAATGATACAAAATAAAAATGCAATTAAAACAAGTTTAACTATGAAAAATCTGTTAAATTGTCAGTTTATTGCACACTGAGAGAGGCTGAAAGGAGCCCAGTCAACATAACAAAAAAAAAAAAAGTTAAATCTCTGCCAGAATAATAAGTCTGTACATTAGGACTCCATGATTTCTAGAGTAGTGTGGTGGGGTAGATCCATTTTCAGTTAGGGCTTTGGTAGAGGAATGCATTTGTGTGCTGGTTTCTGTGCTGAGAGAAGCTGAGGATAGGTAGAAGTAGACAAAAGCTGGTCAGTCCGAGATGGGCTGGTTAGGGTCGGAGCTTAGGGGTGGTGGTGGGACCCGCTGCTCGTCCATCCGGTTAGCCTGGGAGCGCAGGATAAGGCTAAAGAAGTCCTCAGCTGGGACAGTAGGACCTCTAGTGGAGGGAGGGGGTTCTTCACACCGCTGGTCATTCAGTCTTGAACCCTACACAAGCACATTGGGATAGACCGGATTGTGATCTCAAATCAGCAAGTCTTTTTCAATAACTTTGGTACATAAGTTACCATTCATCTTTACAATAGGTGCTAATTCATTATGTAAGCAAATACAGGCTTATACTAACTTCATTGTCAGAGAACCAACAAAAATAGGCTGTCTTGATTACCTGGCACTTGACTAGCATGTCAAAGAAGACGTCGTCATCCTGAGGCTGGTCAGCACTGGTCATCAGGCGACTGAGCATGGGGTGGAGCCTGATGGGCTGATCGGAGGTGCTGAGACGTAGACCGGGGAGGCTGCTGCCCACGCTGGCTCTCTGCTCGTCCAGTCGACTGCCCTGTGAGCTGTCCCGCAGATCCAGGTAATGCCCAGGCTCCGGGTTGGCCTCGCATGCGGAAGTAGCTACAAGAGGTGGAAGAGGTGAGGATAGAATGAGTGGAAGGAAGGAGTAGTTTCAGTTTAGCCTGAAATCCACTTCTCCAAAGCAACCTGTTTCCCAAACATGTTTTATTTATCATAACCACAAAAATCTAACAAGGAGTAAAATAACCAGTGCATGAGCTCCTATCCCCGAATAAGGAACAGGCATGGATAGGCATTGGATGACACTTAGGTCACCAAGTGCAACATTGGTGGGTGTGGCATGCAGAGGGGGGCCGGGGTAACTCACATTTCCTCATGGCTACGGGCGGGGTAGTACAGGGAGAGAAGGGATCGGAGAGACGGCTCTCGCCGTCCAATAAGGAGCACCTTTGGTCGTCCATTCTGCTGCCCTGGAAACGACTGAGGAGGTCGAAGAAGCCATCGTCACCCAGAGTGTCAGAACATCCGATCTACAGGAGAAAAGATCAACAAAACACCCATTAAAACAACCAGAAAAGACAGTAATAGTCTTTGATGTTTGTTGTGACAAAGGCGAGCATGAAACAATAGACTGGATATACCACATTATGGATCTACTGTACTGAAACCACAGTAGGCTGTTGAAGCCATAGGAATAGAATTTAAAATAATAGCCAGACCAATTCTATTATTTCTATGTAAAGACATATCTCCAAGGTTAAAGCTACCTTGACTCCTGACTTATGCGTGTCCATCTCTCGGGCCGTGGGCTTGTTGCTGGTGTCCTGGAGGACCCCATCTCTGGTAGGAGAGCTGTGTTTCTTGTGTTTCTTCCCTCTGAACCGGTTGATGAAGAACAGTTTGGAGGAGGCCTTGGCCATGCTGGATTTAGGGTTAGAAGGCCTGAATACATCTTCGTCCCAGTTCTGTGGTAATGGCAGACAGTACATGAAACAACACAGAGGGCAGGGGGTGATTGGTGGTGTCTTGGCAGTTTAGTTGAGATGTCACTGCTGCTATATAACCAATCAATAAAAACATTTACATAAATCAATACAATTGTAACATGACTGATGAGAGACATTTCTGCTCCTAAGCCTATGTGAGTGTTAATATGCATGTGTACTGTACATATTTTTGTACACACTTCTACAGTTTTCTCAGGGCCCAGTCCTATATGCTCCAAGTCCTCCATACTGTTACTCCTTCCTTCTGACTTCACACCTGAAACAAACATCAGAGGTTGGTATTTCTCCAATATGGATCAACAGGCATTCGTGTCGCTTTGCCAGGCTTGCACCGACTGACTCCGAACTACAGATGTGTAAGGTTCAGAATAATGAGTATAAATGGAATAATGGTTATTTTAAATAATAATAAATGGCATTTAGCATACCGTTTTATCTACAGTAGGAATCAAACTCACGATCGATGTTGCAAGCGCCATGCTCTACCATTTTTATTTAAACTAAACTCAATAAATATAGTTTATAATAATGTTACAGGTAGGTAGGCCTGTAGGGACTTACCTGGTAAGGTATCCTGCGTCCTGTGGTTCTCAGTCAGAACAGAGCTGTTGTTGGTGTTGAGGCTTGAGCTTGGGTTCTGACCCAGACCCAGCACTAACCTCAGGTCTGCAATATTCATCCTGGCTGTTGCCTCACCATTTTTGTCTCCAGTCTGGACCAGATACAGGATGAGAAGAGGGAGAACTAACTACATAAGAACATAACTTAAACATAGCAAGGGAATAATGTGCCCATATAGGGAGTTGAGGTTTTGTTGTCATCGCCCCTCCCCTCAGTTATTTTATCCATAGGGAATTTGCAGAGTTGTGACTTATTGGATAATAATGAGCAGGTTATTTCCATGTAGTTCCTCCGATGTGCAGCAGAAAGAGGTGTGACTAGATAACAGGTACTGATAACATGCATTAGATTGGGAGGAGTACACAGTTGACCAGTAGCAGTGAATAGACACCTCTTTGGATATCTCCAGATGCTTCTCAGCAAAGTGAATGGCCTTCTGATGATTCCCCAAGGCTGTGTGGGCATTTCCTAAACTCCAGCACGCTCTGCCCTCCCCAACCCTGCACAAACAGAGAGAGGAGCCCCAATGAATTTAGAGAACACTTCACTACTGTGATCACATTGAGCATGTTCAACAAAGCATGTGTGTCCAGGGTAAAGATGATAAACTGTGTGTGTGTATGTACACTACATGACCAAAAGTGGCAGCGAGTTTTACCCCACTCCAGCCGACATTTAGCATTGTGCATGGTGATCTTAGGCTTGTGTGCGGCTGCTCGGCCATAGAAACCCATTTCATGAAGCTCCAGACGAACAGTTCTTGTGCTGACGTTGCTTCCAGAGGTAGTGAGTGTTGCAACCGAGAACAGACGATTTTTACGCTCTTCAGCACTCAGGCCCCTTCTGTGAACTTGTGTGGACTACCACTTCACGGCTGAGCCGTTGTTGCTCCTAGATGTTTCCACTTCACAATAACAGCACTTACAGTTGACCGGGGCAGCTCTAGCTGACTTGTTAGAAAGGTGGCACCCTATGACGGTGCCATGTTGAAAGTCACTGAGCTCTTCAGTAAGGCCATTCTACTGCCAATGTCTATGGAGATTGCATGGCTATATGCTCAATTTAAATACACCTGTCAGCAACGGGTGTGGCTGAAATAGCCGAATCCCCTAATTTGAAGGGGTGTCCACATACTTTTGTATATATTGTGTACCTGTCCTTGAGCTCCTGTGCGATAATAAGGTGTTTGAGGTGATAGTCGATGGCTCTCTGGTAGTCCTGCTGCAGTGTGTAGGTGTTCCCCAGGCTATAACAGGCCTGAGCCTCCACAGCCTTATCCTTCAGCACCATGGCCAGCTGCAGAGTCTTCCTGGGTAGAGGGGGAGGGCAGAGGCACAAACAGGTCAAGGGTCAGAGGGTGAGTAAGAAGCAGTCACCACCAAAACCTAGTCTTGCTTGTTCCTAATTTATAGGCAGCTGTGGGCAGAGACTGCCAAAAACACAATATTTCCTTATAATTTTCATCTCACTAAAACTCCTTATCTTCTCATTGCTTGCCCTCACTCATGTTTATTTATTAAGTTTATCAAGTTAATTTGGAAAGGGACAATGTACAACAAAAACAAACATCTCAGAAGTAAGAAGTGATGCGTTCCACCAAAGTTGCACCAGAGTTAGCAAACATCTGTCAAACAAGTGTGGACCAACTAGAGAGCACTAGACGGGCGTGTCTGAAAAAGCACTGGGCCGCTGATTAAGGAAGTGAGTTTAGTAATCTACTACTCACTTGTAATGTTCAGCCGCCACTTCAAACTGGTCTAGGAAGATGTATGCGTTGCCTAGGTTATAGTAGGCCCTCCTCTCAGCCGCCCTGTCCCCAAACTCCTTAGCGATGAGGAGACGCTACAACAATAAGTTAAAGAAGCAGATTGGTCATTGGTTACAGGTTCTCAATACCTCTACATAATAACGGAGAGATCATGCAATACAACATTATCTACACAGGGATGTCCATCCCTTCGTCACAAATGGCCCCCTATTGCCTATATAGTGTAAATAGGGCGCCATTTGGGAAGCATACTGTTATAATCTATTACCTTGACTCTTTATGGATGCAAGTCAGGTTCTATGATGCCACTAAGTTAGGGTATGTACCTGTCCATGGGCCACCACAGCTCGCTGGAAGTTTCCGAGCAAATAGTGTGTGTTACCTAGGTTACCATAGGTCCGCCCCTGTGCTGCCCGATCCCTCAAGTCCTTCACAATGGAAAGGTTGAATCTATGGTAAACAGAAACACACAAAAAATATATAAAAAGGTAACACATTTACAAAAGTCTATTTATTCAGACTGTCATTTAATGTAAAATCTCTGACTTATTTTTCAGCAGACGCCATCATAGATATGTTTTTAATTGTAACACACTAACAAGTCACATGTATCTATTGACACATTTTAAATGGGCAGATTCCATTTTAGAAACCAACTGATTAACTCACTCGTAATACTCTGTGGCTTTGTTCAGAGCGACCTTGGCCTCCTCAGGGATTTCTCCTGGCTCTGCTCCAGTCCAGCAGATGCTTTTCCCCTTGGCATGGTAAACGTTGCCAAAATTATACAGCGCTCGGGCCTGCCCAACCTACATGCACACACAGGCACCACCACACAGGAACAGACCAATATAACCAACGTTGTAATTATACACTTAAAATACATTACCCAGCACACAAACACAGGGGTCGGGCATCAAACTATTCTAGACATCAGCACATAACTATTCCTCAGTTATTCTAGTTCCCGAACTATTCAGCTGTGAGGGACCAAGCTGCCTGTTATGGCCACCACCAGTGGTCACCAGCCCTAGTCCTGGAGAGTCCTGGGTATTCACACTTTCGTTCCAGTCTATCACTAAATCCCAGTTAACCATGTTTTGGTTGAATGTTTGAATCAGATGTCTTAGTGTTGGGCTGGATCCACGATCAGCACACCTTTCAGCTTTCCAGGACCAGGGTTGATGACTACTACTCATTACAATCACAGTATATTACTTGTACTCACCTTATCATACATCCCTCTGGTAATGTCATAGTGTCTTTGGCAACAGACCACTGCTTCATCAAACCTTCCCAAAACCTTCAAAGTGTTCCCAAGGTTACCACTGGCTTTTGCTTCTCCAAGTTCATCTCCAATGGTTCTGGAGAGAAATCACATCCCCACACAGAATCTTAGACATGTCAACGATTTACAGTGCCATGCCACTTCCCTAGCTCCAAGCTCTCATTTCTTCAGACATTTACCTTTAAGAGCTTAACAAACCTCGGCTTGGACCAGTTTTCAAGGGCAGCATAGCTCCTCTACTTGCCTAGTCTTATGACGTCTTCACTTGAATAAAGGCAGTGGCTTAGGGCAGACCTTAGGTTCTAAGGGTCATGGCGGTGCTGTGTACCTGGTCATAGTGAGATCATGGCTGTAGTGTGCACCTGGTCAGAGTGAGGTCATGGCGGTAGTGTGCACCTGGTCAGAGTGAGGTCCTGCTAAGTGTGTGTACCTGGTGAGGTTGAGGTCGTGGCGGTGCTTGGTACCTGGTGAGGTTGAGGTCGTGGCGATGCTTTGTACCTGGTGAGGTTGAGGTCGTGGCGATGCTTTGTACCTGGTGAGGTTGAGGTCATGGAGATGCTGTGTACCTGGTGAGGTTGAGGTCGTGTTGATGATGTGTACCTGGTGAGGTTGAGGTCGTGGCGGTGCTGTGTACCTGGTGAGGTTGAGGTCGTGGCGGTGCTGTGTACCTGGTGAGGTTGAGGTCGTGGCGGTGCTGTGTACCTGGTGAGGTTGAGGTCGTGGCGATGCTGTGTACCTGGTGAGGTTGAGGTCGTGTTGATGATGTGTACCTGGTGAGGTCGTGGAGATGCTGTGTACCTGGTGAGGTCGAGGCGGTGCTGTGTACCTGGTGAGGTCGAGGCGGTGCTGTGTACCTGGTGAGGTCGAGGCGGTGCTGTGTACCTGGTGAGGTCGAGGCGGTGCTGTGTACCTGGTGAGGTCGAGGCGGTGCTGTGTACCTGGTGAGGTCGAGGCGGTGCTGTGTACCTGGTGAGGTCGAGGCGGTGCTGTGTACCTGGTGAGGTCGTGGCGGTGCTGTGTACCTGGTGAGGTCGTGGCGGTGCTGTGTACCTGGTGAGGTCGTGGCGGTGCTGTGTACCTGGTGAGGTCGTGGCGGTGCTGTGTACCTGGTGAGGTCGTGGCGGTGCTGTGTACCTGGTGAGGTCGTGGCGGTGCTGTGTACCTGGTGAGATCGTGGCGGTGCTGTGTACCTGGTGAGGTCGAGGCGGTGCTGTGTACCTGGTGAGGTTGAGGTCGTGGCGGTGGTATTCTAGAGCCTTGCTGTACTCCTGCAGGTGGAAGTAGGCGTTGCCCAGCTGGCTGTAGATGGCGCTGAGGATCTGGAGGTCCTCTGTGCCAACCTGGATTGCCGACTCAAAGAAGGATACCCCGGCACGGTAATTCCCCACCTTACACTGCCTCTCCCCCTCCAGGGCCAACTCCAGACAAGACGTCTCCATCCTAGAACGAGAAGAACACTTTATAGCCCATAGTCTCTGTGTGTGTGTGCGTGATCAGACTGTCTAGGAACATAAACTAATATCAGAGGAAATTCAGGATAAAACAACATTAAAAGCCAACAACAACAACCACCACTTGACAACAAATATACACATACGATATGATAGAAAAAAGCAAAAGGATTAGTTACGTTCAGAGTACTGCCCCATTCAGGTCTGTTTGTACACATGACAACTGCTATCATTGTCAAGCCAAACATGGCATGACAAGAGTTGGCATGATAGCACAAACAGACTGGCACTCAAGCTGGCACAATTACCGTGTATGGATGAAGACCATCATGAAAATAAAATAACCGCCTTAGCCATAAATAAAACAACAGCTGACTGAAGATGGGACCGCCGGGAATTTATGCAATTGAGTCAGTTTCGGCCATAACATGGACATTTGTTCAGAGTTTCTAAACCCCGAGGTCCAACATCGTGATACTTCCGGGGACTCCTGTGAAGCAGACTTGGCAGACTCGACCAGGGTTTGGTAAGTTAAAAATGATTCCCTAGTTGTTCATTTTCTCGATTTCTAAAGGCACGACCTACATTCCAGCCCATGTCTTAAGTAGCTAAACATGTTATTACTCCAACTTTATGAAACTGACACGTTTTTCTTTTAGCCAAAGACAACTTTACCGAAGAAGTGACTTTCGTTTGATGGCATGCACATGCGCAGTTCGTCGTGACACAACTGTTCGATCCAATGACGTGATTCTGCGCGCAAGTTTAGTTAGCCAACGTCGCCATGACATCGCCTAAAGCTGTGATAGGGGACTTCCGTTGGAGAAGCAGTTTCTAAAATTCTTCATACTAAATCATCTTTGTTTTGTTGCGCCTTGCAGAAACAAGCAACTGGGTCTTCGGTTGCCAAGGCAACGCACCCCACAATGCAGCAGCACACATAAATATAATCAATAGAAAGGGCTTGGAACCTCTAACCCTGGCCATTTGACTGGTAAACCCATGAGTACACTCGCAATGGCTGTCTGGTATTGTGATGCAATAATTTCCATGTTAATGTAGAATGTTCATTTAAATTATGTTACTGATGTGGCTCATGCAATGGAATATATTGTTTGTAATGTCAGTTGAGTTGAATCAACAAATCATAGCACATATTTTACACTTTACAGCAGTCCACCCAACATCATGCCATCATTGACATGACTGGGGATGCCTGTTCTATATATTCAATTTCTATGGCAGCACATGCAGTTTGTAGCAGAGAGGAGAAAATGTGTAGTCACATTTTTTTGTATAATAATAATAATAATATTATTATTAAATTTTTTTGGCTATTCAAATAGTTATTACGGTGAAGTGGTCATTTGGCTGTCCAATTACTGTCATCCAAAATTCCATGACCATCAACAGCCCTACACCAGACCAATGACATGGACTGTAGAAATACCTTGTCATGTTGGTATACAGAACCAAACTTCTCTCCACCAATGCAGTTCGGCTCCACAGCACACCCATATGTGTTTGTGGTTAGGATCTGCATCTATACTGTAGAACTCCACAGTCCACACCCTCCACCACTGGCTTCTAAAACAGCTGTGGTTGGTTACTCCTCCAGGAGATTCTGTTGCTTTCTTAAAAGGAAAGGCTTCAGGCTTCCTTTCATGCCACTACAGATAGAGACAGAAAAACAATAACAAGTGATTCCATATGCTCTCTCCAGGATAGCAATGTCGTTCACCAGACTCTTGGGCTATTAGCCTAGGGACGAGATTATCTACCAGGAGAATATAGTGCTGAGGTGGTGGAAACTATGGGATTATTATGACATCACATCATTATTAAGCTACATCATGGCTTAGTCCAAGCATGACTCCCACCTCCATATGGCACAGCATATTACATACAGTATGCTGTATGCATGGGGTCTGGAGTGGTAAGAACATTGTCAACTCATTCCAATACCTGAAATACAATAACCACCTGCTCTATTCATACCAATCAAACACTTCCCAGCATCTGATTCAAACTTCAGTGAACATTAGCTGACTGAAATATAGCACTTCATGAACAGCAACAAACCAATGTCCATCTCAAGACAAATCGTTACAGTGTTTAGAGTTATATTAGAATATAATGCCTGAATTTTGGGCCAGTCAAGAGCAGTCTTCAATAGACCTCAGTGCTGTACCTGTAAACAACATACAGTACTGTACCTGTAAACAACATACAGTACTGTACCTGTAAACAACATACAGTACTGTACCTGCTGCCTCTTTTCATCCTCACCCACTCTCGAACCTTTGACAGGATGGACATCTCAAGCTTCTCGATCACTCTGTCACTGGCTATGATCGAGACCTGCTCCTTCAGGGTGAGACAACTCAGCTGCTGTCGTTTTGCGTGCTGACACATACCGAGGACGGTGACCTGTTAGCCAGCCCAGACACAGCCAAAAAACCTCCTCTCCCTAGTAAGACTCTCCGCCAACGACACAGTCTCTTAAACAGTCTCTCTGACCTGCCGTAAGAGCACAACTTTGGGCTACAACTGCCTTCTGTCCAGAGATTCCTGACCCCTCCCAGTTGGATGTCCAGACTGTCAAATATTTTGTTGACAGTTCAGTCAGGGCTTCAGTCTCCGGGTAACGTTAGGTTTTCACGTACAATAATGGGTTCAGGAGTTGTAGTGACTACAGTAAGCTGGGCTAAGCCGACGGCTGCATTTCTGGTTCAGCCTCCCTCCTCATCTGGGCCACCGGCTGGTGTGTGTCACATCTCATTAGCCAGCATGTTCAGAGGTAATTACAGGGGCTACTAAGTGGCTCCGGGCACGACTAATGCACTCTGTCAAACTCACTCCTTTTTACTGGTGTCACAATAAAGCAGTTAGCCATAATACTGGACACTTATTGAAAGATGTTATTGTCTTGAAACAGATCTTAATATAAAGAGACGAGATGCAGTGAACCCGTACATGAGATTCAGTGAGGTCGGACTCTTTAGCCGCGTTCACATTGGCACTTTGAAGTGACTCATCCTATTTATTTGCGTATCCAATTCTAATCTGTTATTTTTCCTGCATTCTGAACAGACAAAAAGCACATGAAATCGGATATTTCAGGCCACATTTCAAACCACCTTTGTAGGGGGTTTGAAGTCTGATACAAATCTGATTCCTGGCCATGTGACTTGTGTCTGAAGGTCAAAATCCGATTTATTTGCCCTCAAGTGTTTTTTAGATTGTTATTTGGTATATCTTGTTGCTTGCTAGCCACTCTGTTGCCAGTTTGAAAATAACATGTGGTAGCTAATTAGCTTGTTAATTGTTTACAAACAAATGAGTGAATGTGCTAGAAAGCAAAAGAGCTAGCTAGGACTCATTTTGAAAGTTGGATGATCTTATTCTTTAAGGCTTTAAAATTATTCTTACCCTATGATTGTGAACATCAAAGCAACTGAGAAATGTCCATAGCAGGCATTGTCACCTTAGCTTGCTACATAACTTCTGAATGATAGGAAGCACAAGCACCACCAATCAGTCTACACCACTGCGCACACACCCTTCATTACTATGACAACTAGCGTAGACTTGTCAGCAAACGACTGCTGTCTGAACACACATAAATCCGATTTGGTCATTTGTAACTTGCTGTTTGGACAGTCATTAGTCCAAAAAAGATTTGAAAAACAAAACTGATTTGAGTATTAAGGCCTGCAGTGTGAACAAGGCTTAAGTCACAGATATCATGAAGTCAGATACTACAGCAGCATATCGAACAGGGTAAAAACTCCATTCCCCACAATGCAGTTGTAGCCCTCTCCTTATCCTTCAATCAGGTAAATAAAGCCAATCTGTAGAAATCCACTTGTGTGTATTTAGTGCATTAACTCATTAATGACTGTCCTGGCCCAAGGTGCCCTTGGCTTGGGTGTATGCTATGGTCAACCACTATGTCCACAAATGAGCTTTCACAAGGACAGATTGGCATCAAATCTCCACAACCCCAACTGACCAGGCACTGGTTAGGTCAAGCCTCTGAGTTAGGCTATATTTAATTAAGGTTTCAGTCAAGGACATGGCGATGACATGAGATTATTTGTCTGTTGACCTGGATCTTTACTCCCATGAAATGAGGCGGACTATTTTTACAAGCAAAAGAGGCGTTGCTATGCAATCTATATGATATGGGAGTTTAAACATAGGATTGAATCCAATCCAGGGAATCCTATGGCTTTCTACCAAAAACCTCAAAGGCTGTTTGTCAACACATGTCAACGTATTCGACTGTCAGGGTAAGTGATGTTCTCAGACTAGACCTATGTTCCAGGAAAACCGGTCTGTGAAATGACAATTGTATACATTTTGAAATATTCTTCCGTTCAGAAACACGCTCCAAAATGGAGAGTTCCCACCAATGTGTGGTTGGGTTCACACAGTGTGCGCTGTGGAGGACAGAAGCCAAACTGTATAGACATTTGAAAGCAAGTCAATCGCTTGAGGATTCTCATTAATGTTTCATTCTGCTATTAAATATTGACAGGAACGAGACACTGCTTACAACCCAGGCCTCTTTTGCCTACTCCAGCAGGCCTCTCAGCTCCATATCACTGGCCTCCCAGTCTCAGGTTTACTGAGACTGAAAACACCCCTGTCATTGTCACCACAGGGAACACAGACTGAACACTGAATTAACCAAAATACACTGAACAAATACACACAATACATTTTTGATAATACGCCAGATATGATTTTTAGTATACTCCTTCCCTACTGCCCTGGGAAAATATTTTTTTCTTGAATTAGACTATGGTATAATTTGTTATAATATTCCTGCTTGCAGATCCCTTTAATTGATAAGCACTCAGCAGCAAGTCTTTGACATTCCAAAAAGGGCAGCATATTTACATGCCCAAAACGAGAGGAGAGAACACACATACCTGTGGCGGTCATGAAGAGCTTGCTGCTTGTCCTGCGCACTTAGCAGAGAAACACTGGTGTCCATTTGGGTGCATAGCAAGCAGAGAAGTCCTTATGTGATCCACATTAAAACCAGGTGGGGAAAAAGAGAGCTGTAGAGCACGGTGGGGGATCCCAACCAACCATCTGGGAGAAATAAAATTCAGTTGCTTAAATAAATCTAATCCAGATGTAAACAAATTCAAAAGGAAGTCATGAAGCCACTGCTGTGTGAGTGCCAGAGGGCAAGAGACACAGTGATACAAATACCCCACACAAATACTCTACAAGGGAACAAAGACCTCGCACAGGTAAAGTAAGCTCCCCCTCTCTCATTTCACTTGTTCCACTCTCCATCTCTCAATCACCCTCGATCTACCCATCTCTGTTCCATTAGAGGGAAACTGGAGATGCAGGGTAAGGGCAAGGCCTTATTCTCCATGTGCAGCACCATAGCAACACTGACCCACTGACACAGGTACAGTAGCCAGAAGCTGCATCAGCTGGACATATCAATGGTGAAGGTCATTTCCATGTAAAAGGAGCCATGAGCACCAACATGTGAAGTTCATAGGAGCATATCAAATGGTGTCAAATGAAAGATAAGAGTCTATATTTTGGGGAAATTAAGGCATAGATATGTTTTCAACCATTTTCCATCCTAAAAAATTGGAAAAAGCAAAGGCTTTGATTTCTGGTCACACAGTTAGAAAAGGGGTCTTAAAAAACATCTAATAGAAAAAAGTCTTAAACAATGACATGCTGGTGGGTGGTAACATTAAAATAAAACCCAGCCCTGAAACGAAATGTAGGCTGAAAATAATTTATAATAGGAAAAGACACCACATTCACACGGATTTGCAAAAGTGGGCAGTTCGGATTTGTCACTTCAAGCCCAAAATTATTCCGAAATGATTGACAACCTTGATAAAGATGAGCAATTCAACATATATTCCACGTCGGTTCAACGCAATTTCCAGTGTGTGCCCAGTGGGCAATGACTGTTTAAAATAAATAATTCTATATTGTATGCTCAAAAAACTTGGGAAATTATATTATTTTATACTAATATTTGCTCAGAGAAAGAGATTGTTTAAAAAGTAATTTTTTTCTCTCTCAAAAAGTTAGTGGTCAAAAATATTAACACCCCTAAAAAAAGTGTATAAATAAAGTGGTCAAAAGTTTAGTATTTGGTTCCATATTCCTTGCACAAAATTACTATATTAAGTTTGTGACTCTACGTTATGTTTCAGATTATTTTGTACCCAATAGAAATGAATGGTAAATAATGTATTGCCATTTTGTAGTCGCTTGTATGATAAGAATATAATGTTTCTAAACATCTCTACATTAAATGTGGGTGCTACTATGAATACAGGCAATCCTGAATTAATCGTGAATAATGATGATTGAGAAAGTTAGAGGGTCAAAGATCACACCCTCAAGACATGCTAATGTCTCACCATTACCAATAACATGGGAGGTTAACATGCCTTGGGGGTATGATCCTTGACCCTCTGTAAAGCATGTTACACACAGAGAATCTCACTGCCTTATGTACTTATCACAGTGGGAGGCTGTTCTTTCTCTTGCTAGAACAAAAAGCAGTACTTGCTGCGTGCTGACCCTGGTAGTGATGATTCTTCTTGTAGAATTGCGATGCTTGTCACTGGCCAACAACTTGACTATG
This sequence comes from Oncorhynchus clarkii lewisi, assembly GCF_045791955.1. Taxonomy (NCBI): domain Eukaryota; kingdom Metazoa; phylum Chordata; class Actinopteri; order Salmoniformes; family Salmonidae; genus Oncorhynchus; species Oncorhynchus clarkii. Next base: position 82,149,911 of record NC_092151.1, on the reverse strand, counting down.
AGCCAATCAGAATGCACAAACCCCTATCTGGGGGAGCAAACAAAAAAAGTGGATACAAATAGGGCATTTTCTCTGTACATCCATGGATGAGCCAGTCACACTTCATATGCAATGTAGGCTATGGGATGGTAGCTAGCTAAGTGTACAAATGCAATGCACACAACACTAAACACTTCCTCTAAGCTAGTGAACCACTGTAGCTAGTATTGGACATTTTAATTAAATCACAATGGATTAGCTAGTTTCCATGAAACAGCTGCCAAGTCAGTGCAGTGTCCTTAGCTTGTATGTTTTGCTAGCTAGCGAATATACTAAACGTGAAACATAAGACGTCTATGATTGGTAGAGATTTGGTCCGGTCAAACAAATTTGTCCGTTTGGGGAGGAGCTCATTAGAATAATAGCAAAGGGAAAAATCAGTTGTTCTACCCCTAAACAAGGCAGTTAACTGTTCCCTGGGCGCCGAAGACGTGGATGTCGATTAAGGCAGCCCCACGCACCTCTCTTAATCAGAGGGGTTGGGTTAAATGCGAAGACACAAATGATAGTCCCACTAAACGCAAACCAGATGGGATTGTGTATCGCTGCAGAATGCTGTGGTAGCCATGCTGGTTAAGTGTGCCTTGAATTCTAAATAAATCACTGACAGTGTCACCAGCAAATCACCCCCACACCATAACACCTACTCCATGCTTTACGGTGGGAAAAACACATGCGGAGACCATGGAATCAAAATCTCAAATTTGGACTCCAGACCAAAGCACAAATTTCCACTGGTCTAATGTCCATTGCTCATGTTTCTTGGCCCAAGCAAGTCCCTTATTTTTATTTGTGTCCTTTAGTAGTGATTTCTTTGCAGCAATTCGACCATGAAGGCCATATTCACGCAGTCTCCTCTGAACAGTTGATGTTGAGATGTCTCTGTTACTTCAACTCTGTAAAGAATTTATTTGGTCTGCAATTTCTGAGGCTGGTAACTCTAATGAACTTATCCTCTGCAGGAGAGGTAACATACATTTCCTAAGATTGAACATTTATGTCAATCTTAGGAAATTCCCATATTCTAGGAAGGTACCACTATTTATGAGAATGTATGAACTGCTTTTGTTTTGTGAAGTGACATATTTATTGCATTTGTTAACTATAGAACTGGAAAGTAAATCCAATAAAAATATGTTAAAAGAGCTCAAGTTTCTAATATCAAGCCAACTACACCTATAGGAATATTCAGTTGAAGTCGGAAGTTTACATTCACCTTAACCAAATACATTTAAACTCAGTTTTTCACAATTTCTAACATTTAATCCTAGTAAAAATCCCCTGTCCTAGGTCAGTTAGGATCACCACTTTATTTTAAGTTGAAATGTCAGAATAATAGTAGAGAGAATTATTTATTTCAGCTTTTATTTCTTTCATCACATTCCCTGTGGGTCAGAAGTTTACATACACTCAATTAGTATTTAGTACTACCAACATAGAAAGGGCTCTAACTCCTCTAGCTCCACAATGAAATAGGGTGCAGGCCAGGTAGCAGGCTGTTAGCCAGCCTGCCAGCTTAGTGGAGTCTGCCACTAGCACAGTAGTAAGCTCAGCTATCCCCATTGAGACGTGTCTGTGCCTAGACCTAGGTTGGGCAAAACTAAACATGGCGGTGTTCGCCTTTGCAATCTCACTAGGATAAAGACCTCCTCCATTCCTGCCATTATTGAAAGAGATCGTGATACCTCACATCTCAAAATAGGGCTACTTAATGTTAGATCCCTTACTTCAAAGGCAGTTATAGTCAATGAACTAATCACTGATCATAATCTTGATGTGATTGGCCTGACTGAAACATGGCTTAAGCCTGATGAATTTACTGTGTTAAATGAGGCCTCCCCTCCTGGTTACACTAGTGACCATATCCCCCGTGCATCCCGCAAAGGCGGAGGTGTTGCTAACATTTACGATAGGAAATTTAAATTTACAAGAAAAAAAATGCAGTTTTTGTCTTTTGAGCTTCTAGTCATGAAATCTATGCAGCCTACTCAATCACTTTTTATAGCTACTGTTTACAGGCCTCCTGGGCCATATACAGCGTTCCTCATTGAGTTCCCTGAATTCCTATCGGACCTTGTAGTCATAGCAGATAATATTCACATTTTTGGTGACTTTAATATTCAAATGGAAAAGTCCACAGATCCACTCCAAAAGGCTTTCGGAGCCATCATCGACTCAGTGGGTTTTGTCCAACATGTCCGTGTACCTACTCACTGTCACAGTCACACTCTGGACCTAGTTTTGTCCAATGGAATAAATGTTGTGTATCTTAATGTTTTTCCTCATAATCCTGGACTATCGGACCACCATTTTATTATGTTTGCAATTGCAACAAATAATCTTCTCAGACCCCAACCAAGGAGCATCAAAAGTCATGCAATAAATTCCCAGACAACACAAAGATTCCTTGATGCCCTTCCAGACTCCCTCTGCCTACCCAAGGACGTCAGAGGACAGAAATCAGTTAACCACCTAACTGAGGAACTCAATTTAACCTTGCACAATACCCTAGATGCCGTTTTACCCCTAAAAACTAAAAACATTTGTCATAAGAAACTAGCTCCCTGGTATACAGAAAATACCCGAGCCCTGAAGCAAGCTTCCAGAAAATTGGAACGGAAATGGCGCCACACCAAACTGGAAGTCTTCCGACTAGCTTGGAAAGACAGTACAGTGCAGTATCAAAAGAGCCCTTACTGCTGCTCGAACATCCTATTTTTCCAACTTAATTGAGGAAAATAAGAATAATCCGAAATTTATTTTTGATACTGTCACAAAGCTAACAAAAAAGCAGCATTCCCCAAGTGAGGATGGCTTTCACTTCAGCAGTAATAAATTCATGAACTGCTTTGAGGAAAAGATCATGATCATTAGAAAGCAAATTACGGACTCCTCTTTAAATATGCGTATTCCTTCAAAGCTCAGTTGTCCTGAGTCTGCACAACTCTGCCAGGACCTAGGATCAAGAGAGACACTCAAGTGTTTTAGTATTATATCTCTTGACACAATGATGAAAATAATCATGGCCTCTAAACCTTCAAGCTGCATACTGGACCCTATTCCAAATAACTACTGAAAGAGCTGCTTCCTGTGCTTGGCCCTCCTATGTTGAACATAATAAACGGCTCTCTATCCACCAGATGTGTACCAAACTCACTAAAAGTGGCAGTAATAAAGCCTCTCTTGAAAAAGCCAAACCATGACCCAGAAAATATAAAAAACTATCGGCCTATATAGAATCTTCCATTCCTCTCAAAGATTTTAGAAAAAGCTGTTGCGCGGCAACTCACTGCCTTCCTGAAGACAAACAATGTATACGAAATGCTTCAGTCTGGTTTTAGACCCCATCATAGCACTGAGACTGCACTTGGTGGCAAATTACCTTTTAATGGCATCAGACCGAGGCTCTGCATCTGTCCTCGTGCTCCTAGACCTTAATGCTGCTTTTGATACCATCGATCACCACATTATTTTGGAGAGATTGGAAACCCAAATTGGTCTACACGGACAAGTTCTGGCCTGGTTTAGCTCTTACCTGTCGGAAAGATATCAGTTTGTCTCTGAACGGTTTGTCCTCTGACAAATCAACTGTAAATTTCGGTGTTCCTCAAGGTTCCGTTTTAGGACCACTATTGTTTTCACTATATATTTTACCTCTTGGGGATGTCATTCGAAAACATACTGTTAACTTTCACTGCTTTACGGATGACACACAGTTGTACATTTCAATGAAACATGATGAAGCCCATAAATTGCCCTCGCTAGAAGCCTGTTTCAGACATAAGGAAGTGGATGGCTGCAAACTTTCTACTTTTAAACTCTGACAAAACAGAGATGCTTGTTCTAGGTCCCAAGAAACAAAGAGATCTTTTGTTGAATCTGACAATTAATCTTGATGGTTGTACAGTCGTCTCAAATAAAACTGTGAAGGCCCTCAGCGTTACTCTGGACCCTGATCTCTCTTTTGACGAACATATCAAGACTGTTGCAAAAATCAGAAACTTTCTGTCCAAAAATGATGCAGAATTAATCCATGATTTTGTTACTTCTAGGTTAGACTACTGCAATGCTATACTTTCCCGGCTACCCGGATAAAGCACTAAATAAACTTCAGTTAGTGCTAAATACGGCTGCTAGAATCCTGACTAGAACCCAAAAAATGTATCATATTACTACAGTGCTAGCCTCCCTACACTGGCTTCCTGTTCAGGCAAGGGCTGATTTAAAGGTTTTACTGCTAACCTACAAAGCTCCTACCTACCTCTCGGATTTGGTCCTGCTGTACATACCTACACGTACGCTACGGTCACAAGACGCAGGCCTCCTAATTGTCCCTAGAATTTCTAAGCAAACAGCTGGAGGCAGGGCTTTCTCCTATAGAGCGCCATTTTTATGGAATGGTCTGCCTACCCATGTGAGAGACGCAGACTCGGTCTCAACCTTTAAGTCTTTACTGAAGACTCATCTCTTCAGTGGGTCATATGATTGAGTGTAGTCTGGCCCAGGAGTGTGAAGGTGAACGGAAAAGCTCTGGAGCAACGAACCGCCCTTGCTGTCTCTGCCTGGCCGGTTCCCCTCTCTCCACTGGGATTCTCTGCCTCTAACCCTATTACAGGGTCTGAGTCACCGGCTTACTGGTGCTCTTTCATGCCGTCCCTAGGAGGGGTGCGTCACTTGAGTGGGTTCAGTCACTGACGTGATCTTCCTGTCTGGGTTGGCGCCCCGCCCCCCCTTGGGTTGTGCCATGGCGGAGATCTTTGCGGGCTATACTTGGCCTTCTCAGGATGGTAAGTTGGTGGTTGAAGATATCCCCCTAGTGGTGTGGGGGCTGTGCTTAGGCAAAGTGGGTGGGGTTATATCCTTCCTGTTTGGTCCTGTCCGGGGGTATCATCGGATGGGGCCACAGTGTCTCCTGACCCCTCCTGTCTCAGCCTCCAGTATTTATGCTGCAGTAGTTTGTGTCGGGGGGCTAGGGTCAGTTTGTTATATCTGGAGTACTTCTCCTGTCTTATGTCCTGTGTGAATTTAAGTATGCTCTCTATAATTCTCTCTTTCTCTCGGAGGACCTGAGCCCTAGGCCCATGCCTCAGGACTACCTGGCATGATGACTCCTTGCTGTCCACAGTCGACCTGGCCGTGCTGCTGCTCCAGTTTCAACTGTTCTGCCTGCGGCTATGGAATCCTGACCTGTTCACCGGACGTGCTACCTGTCCCAGACCTGTTGTTTTCAACTCTCTAGAGACAGCAGGAGTGGTAGAGATACTCTTAATGATCGGCTATGAAAAGCCAACTGACATTTACTCCTGAGGTGCTGACTTGCTGCACCCTCGACAACTACTGTGATTATTATTATTTGACCATGCTGGTCATTTATGAACATTTGAACATCTTGGCCATGTTCTGTTATAATCTCCACCCGGCACAGCCAGAAGAGGACTGGCCTCCCCTCATAGCCTGGTTCCTCTCTAGGTTTCTTCCTAGGTTTTGGCCTTTCTAGAGAGTTTTTCCTAGCCACCGTGCTTCTACACCTGCATTGCTTGCTGTTTGGGGTTTTAGGCTGGGTTTCTGTACAGCACTTTGAGATATCAGCTGATGTACGAAGGGCTATATAAATACATTTGATTTCATTTTTATTTGATTTATTTGGTGGCATTGCCTTTAAATTGTTTAACTTGGGTCAAACGTTTCGGGCAGCCTTCCACAAGCTTCCCACAATAAGTTGGGTGAATTTTGGCCCATTCCTCCTGACAGAGTTGGTGTAACGGAGTCAGGTTTGTAGGCCTCCTTGCTCGCACATGCTTTTTCAGTTCTGCCCACAAATTTTGGATTGAGGTCAGGGCTTTGTGATGGCCACTCCAATACCTTGACTTTATTGTCCTTAAGCCATTTTGCCACAACTTTGGAAGTATGCTTGGGGTCATTGTCCATTTGGAAGACCCATTTGCGACCAAGCTTTACCTTCCTGACTGATGTCTTGAGATGTTGCTTCAATATATCCACATAATTTTCCCTCGTCATGATGCCATCTATTTTGTGAAGTGCCAGTCCCTCCTGCAACAAAGCACCCCCACAACATGATGCTGCCACCCCCGTGCTTCACGGTTGGGATGGTGTTCTTCAGCTTGCAAGCGTCCAACCTTTTCCCCCAAACATAATGGTCATTATGGCCGAACAGTTCTATTTTTGTTTCATCAGACCAGAGGACATTTCTCCAAAAAGTACCATCTTTGTCCCCATGTGCAGTTGCAAACCGTAGTCTGGCTTTTTTATGGCGGTTTTGGAGCACTATTGTACTTGTTTCCTCCAGCGTCTTCAAAACAGTCCTTTGCTGTTGAACAACACTTCTCGCACCAGTACGTTCATCTCTAGGAGACAGAACGTGTCTCCTTCCTGAGCGGTATGGCGGTTGCGTGGTCTCATGGTGTTTATACTTGCGTACTATTATTTGTACAGATGAACGTGGTTATCTTCAGGCGTTTGGAAATTGCTCCCAATGATGAACCAGACTTTTTTTTCAGAGGTCTTGGCTGATTTCTTTTGATTTTCCCATGATGTCAAGCGAAGAGGCACTGAGTTTGAAGGAAGGTCTTGAAATACATCCACAGGTACACCTCCAATTGACTAGAATTATGTCAATTAGCCTATCAGAAGCTTCTAAAGCCATGACATCATTTTCTGGAATTTTCCAAGCTGTTTAAAGGCACAGTCAACTTAGTGTATGTAAACTTCTGACCCACTGGAATTGTGATACAGTGAATTATAAGTGAAATAATCTGTCTGTAAACAATTGTTGGAAAAATGACTTGTGTCATGCACAAAGTAGATGTCTTAACCGACTTGCCAAAACTATAGTTTATTAACAAGAAATTTGGAGTGGTTGAAAAACGAGTTTTAATGACTCCAACCTAAATGTATGTAAACTTCCGACTTCAACTGTACGTTTGGTAAGTAGGCTTCAGGGGTATCCATATTTTCATATCGTCATTGCTGGCATAGCACACAAGGGGGATGCTAAAAACACATGAAAAGCCCATTGGGCCTCTATTTACCAGAATGCTAACAACATTAGCACAAACTAATAGCGAAATCACAGACGCTGTTAGCTAAATGTTAACGTGCGAAAAGTAACATAACTAATTGCAAAGACAGGCAAATCCAGCTCATAAAGTTATTCGCGCATAGCTAGTGGCTACTGCATGTCCTTTTCGTTGAGTGTGGACATTTATGATAAATTGTGCAAATTAACAAAGTTGTGATGCATGCTTTTTTGAAGGAACACAGAGCAGAAGGGAGAAAAAGGGAGGAGAAAAAAACGCTAGTAGGAAGCACAGGGGAAAAAATGGCAACTGTACAGCTAACTCATCCATAGTACTTTGACTTCTTGCAGAAAGCCATTGTAATATATCTGATGGTAAACATTTAGTAGTGAATTGCATACAAGTGTAACTTCATCACCTCATGTGTGCCTCACAGAGACTCACCGATAGATATAGAATGCTATGGACTCACCAGCTCCTGCTTTCTCCCGTTGTGGGGAACTACGGTAAACTTCATAATGTCAAAGAATATATCAGGTGAAATGAAGAATGCAATATGCTTGATCTCCTAATGTATTGCACAAGTTGACTGCAGGTATTCATTTAAAAATATCTACAAATATTCAAATGTTTTTAAAAACTTCAAATAAATAGTTGATGTATTGATGATATTGAAAAACCATCCTGTGGATTTTTCCAAATCCCCCTGTATACGGTATACCGCCCAAGCCTATTGAAAAGCACACTAAATCCAATGTTATGGTGGACTAATAGACTAAAGTGTTCCAGTTCCAATTTGAATGTGCTCTCTCAGTAATCTAATGCAGTAACAACATACAGTAAGATTAGGGCCAATATTGCTATATTGTAATTACTTCGCCACCATGGCCCATTTATTGCCTTAACTCCCGTATCTTACCTCATTTACACTCACTGTACATAGACTTTTTGTTTTCTTTTGTTCTACTGTATTATTGACTGTATGTTTGTTTATTCCATGTGTAACTCTGTGTTGTTGAATGTGTCGAATTGCTATGCTTTATCTAGGCCAGGTCGCAGTTGTAAATGAGAACTTGTTCTCAACTAGCCTACCTGGTTAAATAAAGGTGAAATAAAACATGAATTAAAAAAATATATATATCCTGTGGAGGGTTCAAAGTAATCACAACCCAGGAGGAGATTGCAGACCAGGCAGCGTGTGTAAAAGGACACCATTCACAGAGGTCTTCGCAGTAGAGCCGCCTGCCTGCAATTCAGCCTCAATGTTAGTTTGGCCAATTGGAAGGCTTCTCATTCTCAACGTGGTTTAAGCCTCTTTTACCTACTTTCAAGACTGATGAGAGATGGGGATTCTGCCTCAGGCCCAGAGAAAGTTAATGACATTTCTAGATGGATGGGAAAAAAGAGAAGCACAGCAGAGAAAAGCGCTAGAATAGGTGATCTCAGAGTCAGACAGCAATATGTCAGGACCTGATAGAAAATGTGGTTTCACTTTTGAGGCTTTGAAATAGAATAACATCATGAACATGCTGCAACAAGCCCACCATGCTGGAGTCAGGAAGTGGAACAGAAGGTAAGAGGGCTAACACATTTGAATTGAGATGAGTAAAAAGAGACTCACCCAAATTATTATGAATGAAGAAGATCTCGCCGAAGTTCTTATTCACCTATTTATTGCCAAATATCCTGTCCTATTATTCAGACTTTATTTTTCTAAAACACCAAGAGGTGAGACTAACAGACAGTATTTCAACCGAATGAAATAAACCCCTTGATTTTGAAGAATATGACCTACCTTAGAGATTAGTACAACGGTTTTAACCTTTGTCATATTCTTAGGCCCTATTACGGGATGCATTTGCTCCCTTGGTTGGTCCACTTGGTAGTATGCTATTTTTTGCTGGTGTTAGTATTCAGTGTTTCCCCTATATTCATTTAGCAGTGCTGCAAAAAAAAACATGTATACAGTGCTTTCGGAAAGTATTCAGACATTTGACTTTTCTCACATTTTGTAACATTACAGCCTTATTCTAAAATGTATTAAATCGTTTTTTCCCCTAATCAATTTACACACAATACCCCATAAAAAAACAGGTTTTTATACATTTTTGCAAATGTATTTAAAATAAAAAACTGACAACACATTTACATAAGTATTCAGACTCTTTACTCAGTAAAGTGTTGAAGCATCTTTGGCAGCGATTACAGCCTCAAGTCTTCTTGGGTATGACGCTACAAGCTTGGCACACCTGCATTTGGGGAGTTTCTCCCATTGTTCTCTGCAGATCATCTCAAGCGCTGTCAGTTTAGATGGGGAGCGTTGCTGCACAGCTATTTTCACGTCTCTCCAGAGATGTTCGATCGGGTTCAAGTCCGGGCTCTGTCTGGGCCACTCAAGGACATTCAGAGACTTGTCCCGAAGCCACTCCTATATTGTCTTGGCTGTTGTTATGATGGAAGGTGAACCTTCTCTCCATTGAGGTCCTGAGCGCTCTGGATCAGGTTTTCATCAAGGATCTCTCTGTACTACTCTCATCTTTACCTCAATCCTGACGAGTTTCCCTGTCTCTGCCGCTGAAAAACATCCCCACAGCATGATGCTGCCACCACCATCCTTCACCGTAGTGATGGTGCTAGGTTTCCTCCAGATGTGACGCTTGGCATCCAGGCCAGAGTTCAATCTTGGTTTCATCAGACCAGAGAATTTTGTTGTTGATGGTCTGAGAGTCTTTAGGTGCCTTTTGGAAAACTTCAAGTGGGCTGTCATGTGCTTTTACTGAGGACTGGCTCCATCTTGCCACTCTACCACAAAGGAATCTCCACAGAGGAACTCTGGAGCTCTGCCAGAGTGACCATCGGATTCTCCGTCACCTCCCTGACTAAGGCCCTTCTCCCCCGATTGCTCAGTTTGGCCCGGGCAGCCAGCTTTAGGAAGAGTCTTGGTGGTTCCAAATTTCTTCCATTTAAGAATGATGGAGGCCACTGTGTTCTTAGAGCTCAATTTCAAAGTCTCATAGCAAAAGTTCTGAATACTTTTTAGTTTTTCATTTTTAATACATTTTCAAACATTTAAAAAAAATGTTTTCGCTCTGTCATTATGTGGTATTGTGTGTAGATTGATGAAAAATGTATAATTTAATACATTTCAGAATAAGGCTATAACGTAATAAAATGTGGAAAAGGGGAAGGGGTATGAATACTTTCTGAATGCACTGTGTGTGTGTATGTGAAAAAATAGTAAAAATAAATAAAAACCCTATATATATATATATATATACAGTGCCTTGCGAAAGTATTCGGCCCCCTTGAACTTTGCGACCTTTTGCCACATTTCAGGCTTCAAACATAAAGATATAAAACTGTATTTTTTTGTGAAGAATCAACAACAAGTGGGACACAATCATGAAGTGGAACGACATTTATTGGATATTTCAAACTTTTTTAACAAATCAAAAACTGAAAAATTGGGCGTGCAAAATTATTCAGCCCCCTTAAGTTAATACTTTGTAGCGCCACCTTTTGCTGCGATTACAGCTGTAAGTCGCTTGGGGTATGTCTCTATCAGTTTTGCACATCGAGAGACTGACATTTTTTCCCATTCCTCCTTGCAAAACAGCTCGAGCTCAGTGAGGTTGGATGGAGAGCATTTGTGAACAGCAGTTTTCAGTTCTTTCCACAGATTCTCGATTGGATTCAGGTCTGGACTTTGACTTGGCCATTCTAACACCTGGATATGTTTATTTTTGAACCATTCCATTGTAGATTTTGCTTCATGTTTTGGATCATTGTCTTGTTGGAAGACAAATCTCCGTCCCAGTCTCAGGTCTTTTGCAGACTCCATCAGGTTTTCTTCCAGAATGGTCCTGTATTTGGCTCCATCCATCTTCCCATCAATTTTAACCATCTTCCCTGTCCCTGCTGAAGATAAGCAGACACAAACCATGATGCTGCCACCACCATGTTTGACAGTGAGGATGGTGTGTTCAGGGTGATGAGCTGTGTTGCTTTTACGCCAAACATAACGTTTTGCATTGTTGCCAAAAAGTTCAATTTTGGTTTCATCTGACCAGAGCACCTTCTTCCACATGTTTGGTGTGTCTCCCAGGTGGCTTGTGGCGAACTTTAAACAACACTTTTTATGGATATCTTTAAGAAATGGCTTTCTTCTTGCCACTCTTCCATAAAGGCCAGATTTGTGCAATATACGACTGATTGTTGTCCTATGGACAGAGTCTCCCACCTCAGCTGTAGATCTCTGCAGTTCATCCAGAGTGATCATGGGCCTATTGGCTGCATCTTTGATCAGTCTTCTCCTTGTATGAGCTGAAAAATTAGAGGGACGGCCAGGTCTTGGTAGATTTGCAGTGGTCTGATACTCCTTCCATTTCAATATTATCGCTTGCACAGTGCTCCTTGGGATGTTTAAAGCTTGGGAAATCTTTTTGTATCCAAATCCGGCTTTAAACTTCTTCACAACAGTATCTCGGACCTGCCTGGTGTGTTCCTTGTTCTTCATGATGCTCTCTGCGCTTTTAACGGACCTCTGAGACTATCACAGTGCAGGTGCATTTATACGGAGACTTGATTACACACAGGTGGATTGTATTTATCATCATTAGTCATTTAGGTCAACATTGGATCATTCAGAGATCCTCACTGAACTTCTGGAGAGAGTTTGCTGCACTGAAAGTAAAGGGGCTGAATAATTTTGCACGCCCAATTTTTCAGTTTTTGATTTGTTAAAAAAGTTTGAAATATCCAATAAATGTCGTTCCACTTCATGATTGTGACCCACTTGTTGTTGATTCTTCACAAAAAAAATACAGTTTTATATCTTTATGTTTTAAGCCTGAAATGTGGCAAAAGGTCGCAAAGTTCAAGGGGGCCGAATACTTTCGCAAGGCACTGTATATATATATATATAGGGTTTTTATTTATTTTTACTATTTTCTATATTGTTCAATAATACTGAAGACATCAAAACTATTAAATAACACATATGGAATCACGTAGTAACCAAAAAGGTGAGATTTGAGATTCCTCAAAGTAGCCAACCTTTGCCTTGATAACAGCTTTGCAACCTCTTGGCATTCTCTCAACCAGCTTCATTAGGTAGTCAGCTGGAATGCATTTCAATTAACAGGTGTGCCTTGTTGAAAGTTAATTTGTGGAATTTCTTTTCATTCTTAATGTGTTTAAGCCAATCAGTTGTGTTGTGACAAGGTAGGGGTGGTATACAGAAGATAACACTATTTGGTCAAATAACAAGTCTATATTATGGCAAGAACAGCTCAAATAAGCAAAGAGAAATGACAATCCCTCATTACTTTAAGACATGAAGGTCAGTCAATACAGAATATTTCAAGAACTTTGAAAGTTTCTTCACGTGCAGTAGCAAAAACATAAAGCGTTATGATGAAACTGGCTCTCATTAGGACCGCAGCTGGAAAGGAAGACCCAGAGTTACCTCTGCTGCAGAGGATAAGTTCATTAGAGTTACCAGCCTCAGAAATTGCAGCCCAAATAAATGCTTCACAGAGTTAAAGTAACAGACACATCTCAACATCAACTGTTCAGAGGAGACTGCGTGAATCAGGCCTTCATGGTCGATTTGCTGCAAAGAAACCACCACTAAAGGACACCAATAATAGGAAGAGACTTGCTCAGGCCAAGAAACACGAGCAACTAACATTAGACCAGTGGAAATCGGTCCTTTGGTCTGATGAGTCCAGATTTGAAATTTTTGGTTCGAATCGCAGTGTCTTTGTGAGACGCAGAGCAGGTGAACGGATGATCTCCGCATGTGTGGTTCCCACTGTGAAGCACGGAGGAGGAGGTGTGATGGTGTGGGGATGCTTTGCTGGTGACACTGTCAGTGATTTATTTTAAGAATTTAAGGCACACTTAACTAGCATGGCAACCACAGCATTCTGCAGCGTAACACCATCCCATCTGGTTTGCGCTTAGTGGGACTACCATTTTTTTTCAACAGGACAATGACCAAACACACCTCCAGGCTGTGTAAGGGCTATTTGACCAAGAAGGAGAGTGATGTTGTGCTGCATCAGATGACCTGCCCTCCACAATCACCCGACCTCAACCCAATTGAGAAGGTTTGGGATGAGTTGGACCGCAGAGTGAAGGAAAAGCAGCCAACAATTGCTCAGCATATGTGGGAACTCCTGCATGACTGCTGGAAAAGCATTCCAGGTGAAGCTGGTTGAGAGAATGCCAAGAGTGTGCAAAGCTGCCATCAAGGCAAAAGGTGGCTACTTTGAATAATCTCAAATATATTTAGATTTGTTCGCTATTATTCTACAATGTAAAAAATAAAGAAAAATCCTGGAATGAGTAGGTGTATCCAAACTTTTGACTGGTACTGTAAGTATTCAGACCCTTTGCTATGAGACTCAAAATTGAGCTCAGGTGCATCCTGTTTTCATTGATCATCTTTGAGATGTTTGTTCAACTTGATTGGAGTCCACCTGTGGTAAATTCAAATGATTGGACATGATTTGGAAAGGCACACACCTGTCTAGATAAAGTCCTACAGCTGACAGTGCATGTCAGATCCAAAACCAGCCCATGAAGTTGAAGGAATTGTCCGTAGAGCTCCGAGACAGGATTGTGTCGAGGCACAGATCTGGGGAAGGGTACAAACAACTGTCTGCCGCATTGAAGGTCCCCAATAATTTAGTGGCCTCCATCATTCTTAAATGGCAGAAATTTGGATCTACCAAGACTCTTCCTAGAGCTGGCCGCACGGCCAAACTGAGCAATCGGGGCGAAAAGGGTCTTTGTCAGGGAGGTAACCAAGAACCCGATGGTCACTTTGACAGAGCTCTGGAGTTACTCTGTGAAGATGGGAGAACCTTCCAGAATGACAACCATCTCTGCAGCACTACACCAATCAGACCTTTATGGTAGAGTGACCAGACGGAAGTCACTCCTCAGTAAAAGGCACATGACAGCCCGCTTGGAGTTCGCCAAAAGGCACCTAAAGACTGAGAAACAAGATTGAACTCTTTGGCCTGAATGCTATGCGTCGCCTCTCTAGGAAACCTGGCACCATCCCTATACTCAAAAAAATTAGAGGTTCAACAAGGGTTCTTCTAAGATCCTCAAAGTTCTTCGAATAATCCTTTTGGGGGCATTAAAATGGCCCCCAAAAGGTTCAACCAAGAACCCCATAGGAGGTGGGGTTCATCGAGGAACTTCATTAGTTTGTGGGGGTTCTTGCAGGAACTGAACTGCCCAACTGAAACATTTGGATTTGAAAGGACAGAAGGTGCAAGCACTTAACTGAAAAATGTAAAGATCTCCTCAATTTCAGGTAAGGTTTGTACCCTGTATGATCTAAATTTATATTGTTTATGATGATACCATCGCTTTTCATAATTCTGCCAATCTTTCTAAAACAGAAAATGGACATAATTCAATGGATATAAAATCAATAAAGAGGTAAGAATATGTTGGGCTATAAGAATTATGTTAAAGGCTAGCTGTATTGGGTGCAGATGACTGAACTGCACACTTTTGTGTCTGCAGGTATACAGACGAGGAGACATACACAGGTATGTCAATTGGTATTGGTATGTTACGCAGATCACATGTACCATCCACCCTTACCTCTTCAATGAAATCCCATAGGCCTCTACATTATGGACAAGGTATGTGTATGAAAACCATTATTGAAACATTCAACACAAAAACCAAGGTATTAATTCTGTTGTGGGCATGTTTTGTTAATCATATGTATTTACTATTTTTAGATTCAGACTCACCCTCTCTACACCTCTGAATATAACAGGAAACCTGTTCGCTCACCATACACTGCAAAATCATTCTGGCTATGGATAAGGAGAACATCAACCCGCCAGAGGATATATCCATTGGACCTGGGGATCTACTGCGAGTTTACCTCGTTTAAGACTTTTTTTATTCTGCTTTGCCACTAAAATCATAATAAACACAGAACTAAATTATTGTGTTATTGTTATGATTAATAATAGGGGAGGGGGGTAGTTCAAAAATTAACACCAAAAGGTTCTTCGAGGATCTATTGAATGGTTATTCAAAGAACTTCAAGGTTCAAAGGTTCACCTTCCAATAAGACAACGAACCTAAGCACACAGCCAAGACAATGCAGGAGTGGCTTTGGGACAAGTCTCTGAATGTCCTTGAGTGGCCCAGCCAGAGCCCGGACTTGAACCTGATCGAACATCTCTGGAGAGACCTGAAAATATCTGTGCAGCAACACTCCCCATCCAACCTGACAGTGCTTGATGGGATCTGCAGAGAACAATGGGAGTAAATCCCCAAATACAGGTGTGCCAAACTTGTAGCATCATACTAAAGAAGACTCAAGGCTGTAATCGCTGTCAAAGGTGCTTCAATAAAGTACTGAGTAAAGGGTCTGAATACTTATGTAAATGTCATATTTCAGTATATTTATTTTTGATAAGATTTCAAAACCATGTTTTTGCTTTGTCATTATGGGGTATTGTGTGTAGATGAATTAGGGGGAAAAACTATTTAATCCATTTTAGAACAAGACTGTAACCTAACAATGTGGAAAAGGTAAAGGGGTCTGAATACTTTCCGAAGGCTCTACATATTGCAGCTTTAAATCTACTTAAGTCTATGGCAAGACCTGAAAATGGTTGTCTAGCAATGATCAACAACCAATTTGACAGAGCTTGTAGAATTTTGAAAATAATAATAAGTCTTAGTCTGTTCTGTGTAAGTCTCTAACAGCTGTAAGCGCTGCAAAAGATGCTTCTACAAAGTATTGACTCAGGGGTGTGAATTTATGTAAATGATATATTTCTGCATTCCATTTTAAATACATTTGCAACAATTTCTAAAAACATGTTTTCACTTTGTCATTATGGGGTATTGTATGTAGATGGGTGAGAAACATTTGACAATTTAATCCATTTTGAATTCAGGCTATGACACAGACAAATGTGGAATAAGTCAAGGGGTATGTATGAATACTTTCTGAAGGCACTGTATATATTCCTGCTGAGGCTGACTTTTTTTGGCTCAATGACTGGAAGTCTATGGGAACAGCTAGCTAACGCTAGTGGAATTCGTAATATATCATACAAATTTTAATTTGTAACATATCATACAAAATGGATGATGGGCATCCACAAATCAAGACATACCATATGAACTGCAACACATGATACTAAATGGAGTGAGACAGATTTACATTTCCTATGTTACGTCTACCCCTGAGTCCAGGTTGTTTGAGTGGTGTTTTGGCAAACGTGTCACATCTTCGGCAGTTGTCGTCAATGAGCCAGACCCCCAAATTGAGGTCATCAGGCTAACTTGGGCAGACAATGTCTCTGTGATTTTTTTGAAGATCCATGTCCTTAGAGTTGGAAAATGTGTGATAGCTGGTGCTGCACGCTGCTACAACTACTTTTTTTAAATCGCCCATATTGTGCCATTGACATTAGAATGTTGGAAGCTTAGCCATAGAATGCCATGTAATGGGGCAGCTATGTTTTGGGATTGTACAGTCGTAGCCAAAAGTTTTGAGAATGACACAAATATTAATTTCCACAAAGTTTTCTGCTTCAGTGTCTTTAGATAATTTTGTCAGATGTTACTATGGAATACTGAAGTATAATTACAAGCATTTCATAAGTGTCAAAGGCTTTTATTGACAATTACATGAAGTTGATGCAAAGAGTCAATATTTGCAGTGTTGACCCTTCTTTTTCAAGACCTCTGCAATCCGCCCTGGCATGCTGTCAATTAACTTCTGGGACACATCCTGACTGATGGCAGCCCATTCTTGCATAATCAATGCTTGGAGTTTGTCAGAATTTGTGGGGTTTTGTTTGTCCACCCGCCACTTGAGGATTGACCACAAGTTCTCAATGGGATTAAGTTCTGGGGAGTTTCCTGGCCATGGACCCAAAATATCGATGTTTTGTTCCCCGAGCCACTTAGTTATCACTTTTGCCTTATGGCAAGGTGCTCCATCATGCTGGAAAAGGCATTGTTCGTCACCAAACCGTTCCTGGATGGTTTGGAGAAGTTGCTCTCGGAGGATGTGTTGGTACCATTCTTTATTCATGGCTGTGTTCTTAGGCAAAATTGTGAGTGAGCCCACTCCCTTGGCTGAGAAGCAACCCCACACATGAATGGTCTCAGGATGCTTTACTGTTGGCATGGCACAGGACTGATGGTAGCATTCACCTCGTCTTCTACGGACAAGCTTTTTTCTGGATGCCCCAAACAATCGGAAAGGGGATTCATCAGAGAAAAGGACTTTACCCCAGTCCTCAGCAGTCCAATCCCTGTACCTTTTGCAGAATATCAGTCTGTTCCTGATATTTTTCCTGGAGAGAAGTGGCTTCTTCGCCTCACTGTGCGTGCAGATGTACTCACACCTGCCTGCTGCCATTCCTGAGAAAGCTCTGTACTGGTGGTGCCCCGATCCCGCAGCTGAATCAACTTTAGGAGACGGTCCTGGCGCTTGCTGGACTTTCTTGGGCGCACTGAAGCCTTCTTCACAACAATTGAACCGCTCTCCTTGAAGTTCTTGATGATCCGATAAATGGTTGATTTAGGTGCAATCTTACTGGCAGCAATATCCTTGCCTGTGAAGCCCTTTTTGTGCAAAGCAATGATGACGGCACACGTTTCCTTGCAGGTAACCATGATTTACAGAGGAAGAACAATGATTCCAAGCACCACCATCCTTTTGAAGCTTCCAGTCTGTTATTCGAACTCAATCAGCATGGCAGAGTGATCTCCAGTCTTGTTCTCGTCAACACTCACACCTGTGTTAACGAGAGAATCACTGACATGATGTCAGCTGGTCCTTTTGTGGCAGGGCTGAAATGCAGTGGAAATGTTTTTGGGGGATTCAGTTCATTTGCATGGCAAAGAGGGACTTTGCAATTAATTGCAATTCATCTGATCACTCTTCATAACAATTCGGAGTATATGCAAATTGCCATCATACAAACTGAGGTAGCAGACTTTGTGAAAATGTATATTTGTGTCATTCTCAAAACTTTTGGCCACAACTGAACATTTGGTAGAGGCACCAAATTGCGCACACACTGCTAGAACTGTTTTTTAAAAATATTTGTAGATGCAGGGCTTTCACAGAATTCACCCAAACAACTTGATTTTTCATTACCTTACCTATATGAAATATAATTGTAGTATGCCCAAAAATATCTGAAAATGTTCATAATGATTTAGAATACACAACATTTCAGAACTTGTCAAACAACGCTTATAACGTATCAGGGTTTTCTTTTTAAAGCCATTTATACAGGTAATTCTGATATGTACCCTAGAAGTCAAAGTTCTGTTTATCTGAACATTCTGAAAATGTGTCTGATGGATAGCTTTGAATGTAAGTTTTCCAATGACCCCTGATTAAAGGGTATAATTGATCAATATCTTGTATACTGACATTGTTTGACATAGGGGAAAATGTATGGGATGGGGGGATGAAAGAAAGAGTGATAACACAGAGAAAGTTATCATTTATGCACTGCTATCACACATTTCCCAACTCTAGGGACATAAATCCATCCCCCTGATCCCCCTGGCTCATGGACTATTAAAACGGGCCCAGGACAGTAGACTACAACATACGAAAGACAATGCAAAAAAAATTGTTAGTAGTCTACATATTCATGTATTTCGCCTACCTTTCCGTGCATATATATTTATGTGCCCCAAAGTTAACAGGCAAAAGTTGTCATACGTGGAGTCATCTGGCACATAGTAGCCTAAACAAACTTACCTTAAGTGTATTCAGATTCACCGTTCAAAGAGGTTTAGACTTTAGAAAACTAACAGCAAAATGCTATATATTGTTTTCAAGTAGACCTTGCTATAGTAAAAAAAAAATCCTCCCTCCTTATTTATCTCCCCCTCCCCCAACAAAGACATTGGCCAATGGCGTTATAGAGATTTTGAAGCTAAGCCACGCCTAATTTTTACACTAACCATGTTTCCATCATACTTTTTCATGAGGATGAATTACCTGACACATTAAAAGTAACGACTGGGATGATGGAAACGTTAAGTAAACGGGACACTTTTATAAATGTCGACAGACAATTTGTTCGTTCGACAAGGTGCGATCTTTTCGTGTCGGTAAAATTCATTATGCGACAAACGCCTTTATGTGCAAAGATAATAACCATCAGTAAACTTTGAGTCACGCTGTGATATGTTGTGTGGTCCTCCCTCTACGACTCGTGAAAGCATGCAGATTATTATGCTACAGATAAAATTAGTTATGATAATATCGAGGGTCTTATTCTGGTGACATAATGATCGATGCTTGGCAGCCGTTTGACAAAATACAAATAGGACTGATATCGCTCTTATCCATAATATTATCATAATGGAGGTCGTCTGCGAGCTGTTGGCTAGTGCGCACGTGCCAAGACCAGAGTGAACACATTTGCTATATAATGCAACAGTGACAACTCAACTTTTTGTGACAACTCAATACAGTTGAAAATGCAATGGACACCTTTGAACTTGTATTTTCCATTCGGTACAATATAATTTAACAGCAAATGTTATTTTTGTGTGCAGTATGTCATCACGCACATCATTTTATCCACAAAATCAGTTTGATGGAAACATCTCTGGTGGGGAAATGTGCATATTGTTTTATGCCGATTTTAGATATTCGCATGAAAATCCGTTTAAAATTGGATGGAAACCTAGCTACTGCATGCATGACCAATTACATTTCAATATGATACATTGTAAAAAAAAAAATTTTTTTTTATTTATTTAACCATGTAGGCTAGTTGAGAACAAGTTCTCATTTACAACTGCATCCTGGCCAAGATAAAGCATAGCAGTGTGAACAGACAACAACACAGAGTTACACATGGAGTAAACAATAAACAGGTCAATAACACAGTAGAAAGAAAAAAGGAGTCTATATACATTGTGTGCAAAAGGCATGAGGAGGTAGGCGGATAATTACAATTTTGCAGATTAACACTGGAGTGATAAATGATCAGATGGTCATGTGCAGGTAGAGATACTGGTGTGTAAAAGAGCAGAAAAGTAAATAAATATAAACAGTATGGGGATGAGGTAGGTAAATTGGGTGGGCTATTTACCGATGGACTATGTACAGCTGCAGCGATCGGTTAGCTGCTCAGATAGCAGATGTTTGAAGTTGGTGAGGGGGATAAAAGTTTCCAACTTCAGCGATTTTTGCAATTCGTTCCAGTCACAGGCAGCAGAGAACTGGAAGGAAAGGCGGCCAAATGAGGTGTTGGCTTTAGGGATGATCAGTGAGATACACCTGCTGGAGCGCGTGCTACGGGTGGGTGTTACCATCGTGACCAGTGAACTGAGATAAGGCGGAGCTTTACCTAGCATGGACTTGTAGATGACCTGGAGCCAGTGGGTCTGGCGACGAATATGTAGCGAGGGCCAGCCGACTAGAGCATACAGGTCGCAGTGGTGGGTGGTATAAGGTGCTTTAGTAACAAAACGGATGGCACTGTGATAAACTGCATCCAGTTTGCTGAGTAGTGTATTGGAAGCTATTTTGTAGATGACATCGCCGAAGTCGAGGATCGGTAGGATAGTCAGTTTTACTAGGGTAAGTTTGGCGGCGTGAGTGAAGGAGGCTTTGTTGCGGAATAGAAAGCCGACTCTAGATTTGATTTTAGATTGGAGATGTTTGATATGAGTCTGGAAGGAGAGTTTACAGTCTAGCCAGACACCTAGGTACTTATAGATGTCCACATATTCTAGGTCTGAACCATCCAGGGTGGTGATGCTAGTCGGGCATGCGGGTGCAGGCAGCAAACGGTTGAAAAGCATGCATTTGGTTTTACTAGCGTTTAAGAGCAGTTGGAGGCCACTGAAGGAGTGTTGTATGGCATTGAAGCTCGTTTGGAGGTTAGATAGCACAGTGTCCAAGGAAGGGCCAGAAGTATACAGAATGGTGTCGTCTGCATAGAGGTGGATCAGGGAATCGCCTGCAGCAAGAGCAACATAATTGATATATACAGAGAAAAGACAGTTGCTGTTTTCAAGGTTTCTTTGAGACAAAGGTGGCATTAGACTACTACTACATCAGTAGACTTGAAGGTCTGTAGCCCACTCTAGTCGGGTGTGTTCAGTAGGCTATTTGAGTAAGAAATTCAATCTGATTCAGATGCCTCTGGATTAGGTGAATGGAAGTAATAACATGCAAAACCACTTAAGGTATTGCTTTATATCTCAATTAATGTTGTTCAATCTCTTCTGATCTATTTATAAAAAAATAAATGCTGGCCCAGGGAAGTGCTCCCTGCTGGCCCACGTGTTACCTTAACATATATGGATGGTCGCAGACTTTGGACGTTTCCTCTCCACAAGCAAGGTTTCCATCCAATTAGCGACAGATTTTCATGCGAATATTCTAAAATCCGCACAAAATCAATAGCCTATGCGCATTTTCCCACGTTTTTTCATCGAATTGACTTGTTGCAGATTAAAGGATGTGCGTGATGACATAATGCACTTAAAAAATACCTTGTGCAGTTAAATTCCCATGTACCGAATAAAAAATACAAGTTCATCACTTATTTCATCTGTAGCCTACACCCTGACTACACCTAAATAAAGGTAGGAATCTATGTTATTCAATTATTGCACCCACACTGCTAGCGCGCATCAACAAGCGTCTGCGTTGCCAAGGGCTAAAATAGAAGTCATTCCTATTTCTGACGCAGATCTCGCTGCAAGTCCTGCCTCTCCCACCTCCTCATTGGTTTATAGAAGCAGGTACCCATGTGCCATCTCCTCATTGGGTATACCCATGTGGGTGATTGAAAGACGAACTGTTGCAGGTTGTCGTGGTAATACTATGAAAGTTTAGATGTCAATCACCATATAAATTAAATGATGAAAAAGCCTGGCAGGAGGAGAGATGATTAGAAATTATTCGGTTGACAGTTTTTATGTGTGGATTAATTGTCAGAGTAGAGGACCTTGTGCATTTCAGGTAAAATAATAACCTAATGTTTATATCCGAGGACAAATTAGCTAGCAACAGCAAGCTAGCTAAATAGGACAAATTAGCTAGCAAGTGCAAGCTAACTAGCTAAATTGCCATAAATGTTTAATGCTTTTCGACCTGTCCCCAAATTAATGTCATTGGTTTAGAGTTTGTTTTGATATTTCGTGATCGTGTCGTGATCGCGTTTGGTGTAGGGGGACAAAATAAATGTATGCACGATGGCGCACGCACGCAGCCGGTTTGGGTTTCGTAGCCTAAACTGCATGCTTCCCCGACGAGTCGTATTGGGAGGACCACACAACATTGCGTGACTCCAAGTTACTTCGATAAAATGATTATTAAATACAGTACCAGTCAAAAGTTTGTACCCACCTACTCATTCAAGGGTTTTCTTTATTTTTACTATTTTCAATATTGTAGAATAATAGTAAAGACATCAAAACTATGAAATAACACATATGGAATAATGTAGTAACCAAAAAAGTGTATTTTAGATTTTAGATTCTTCAAAGTAGCCACCATTTGCCTTGATGACAGCTTTGCACTCTTGGCATTCTCTCAACCAGCTTCATGAGGTAGTCACCTGGAATGCATTTCAATTAATAGATGTACCTTGTTAAAAGTTAATTTGTGGCATTTCTTTCCTTCTTAATGCGTATGCCAATCAGTTGTGTTGTGACAAGATAGTGATTCTAAATAAATCACTGACAGTGTCACCAGCAAAGCACCCCACACCATCACACCTCCTCCTCTAACCAAAGGTCAATAGGGGGCGCACTAGCACTGCATACCACAGGAGACAGGCTGTGTGGCCAAGTGGCCAACACCCAACAACATGTCCTTACCTACATTCACTTTCTCTTCACTTAAAGATCAGACTTTACCCTTCCATCATATATATCCTTTTGTATAATACAAGTGCTGAAAATATATATCCTATACAAGCCAATGCAATGATTCATCTCCAACAATCAATGGACACAATATAAAACATGGCTGTGATACTGTATTTTTTTTGGAGTGGCTAAAAGTAGGGCAGATTTGATGTATAAGCCTCATATCCTCTGGGGGGGGCATTGTCTCTTTTTCAGGTATGAGAACACTTTGTTCACTCAATACCCATGTCCCAGCTCCGCCAGGTACCTCAGACAGAAAACCCTGCTGCGCTTATTGCCTTCTCTATAGAACCTCTGCTTCCTTTCTGTAGCAGCCCACTGGAGAGGATTGGCTTTGAGTACATGTGCTGCAGAGGATCACATTACTGTTGTTCTGATTAAGCATTCTGATCTGTTTCTTTGTCTTCATTATTCAGATGCTTCATATGTCTCCTCAAAACCTCCCAATCGCCAGTATCACCCTAGATCAACTTTCTATTATTGATGCTATTGGTGATGAATCATACATGTTTAATATATATATATATATATATATATATATAGGAGTGTTTCAGTAGATGACTCTAGAGCAGTGGTTCTCAATCCTGTTCCCAGGGACCCAAAGAGGTGCACATTGTATTTTGAGTAAGTGAGTATGTGCAAAGTGAGTATCACTCCAAATAATAATCAGACACCATTGAACCATGTCGGCCATTTATTCATCAGCAGTTCAATACAAGAAAATGTAAATAATCTATGACAAAATAAACAGTAATGGAGGGGAGAGAGGATTTAGCTAGCAGCAGACAGACAGTGCTTACATCATATGTACATTATCTTAGCTCCATATATTTTTATCCAAATTACATCTCTAAGCATTTCTCAGAAGCTTTCCAACATGGAACATTGAGTGTTTTAAAGCGAGAAAAAAACAAAAACAGGATGCATCTCAACTGGAACCCTATTCCCCAGCAGGGCACTACATTTGACCAGAGCCCTATGGGCCCTAATCAAAAGTAGTGCACTTTTTATGGAATAAAGGGTGCCATTAGAGACGCACACGCACACACACAGATTTGATAAAAAGGTAATAAATGCACTTTAGTGTAGGGCACAACGGTTATGTTACAAATATGCACCAGGTTCCAAAGTTAAGTATTAATAATACACATAGCTAATGACTAAACTCTAGAATATGAATTCCCTTCAGTCTTCCATTGATGAAGTTGAGTGCTCTGTGCTCAGGTTTGGAGGAGGGTGTTATGTTTGGGGAAGGGGTACGGGGTGGGTCACTCCTTCACTATTGTAAAGGTCTCCTTGGTGGTGGTTGGTTTACTCAGGGCCTGAATATCATCTAGGAGCTCCATGGGGGTCACAATGTGGGACGATCCTGGAGAAGAAAAAAAATGATGTTTTTAAATAAAATAAAGACACACAGATGAAGAACATTCTGTAGCGTTACTTTGCCTGACACTCAAGACCAGGGGCGCAACTTTGGTTTTAGAAAAATATATATATATATATTTATATATATTTTTTTATCCAATCGGATAAACTCTCCAAAACAGCCTACCCAGTTGCCCCATTTTGTATCACATTCCAATTATAAAACTGGGTGAGACAAATGCAATTTCAAAATGTGGCCCCCGTCCCCAGTGAAAGATGTACCCCTGCTCAAGACTGAACCATACTGTACAGCATTTATTTTTTCCATTCATTACCTCCTGTTTTTGTACTACCATTTATTTACAGCAGGGGGTGTCAAGCAGTAGTCCAGTTACTGGGCTGTAGTTAAGGACAATGAGAATGGTTGGTTGAATCTACAAAAGTCTTCAATTCTGTGTTCTCTCTTCTTGCAATGGAGAAGATCACATTGGAGGCGATGAGAGAGGATGCAACTAACAAGAGATTGAGATTCACCAACGCTGCCCTGCAGCACAGCACATAGAGTTGCTGCTGTTGTTACACACCTATGATGACCTCGCAGGACTTGACGGACTGTGTGACCTGGTAGGCACTGCGCATCTCTGAGTAGCTAATCCCTCCGATGACAAAGATGATGAGCCTGGAGCCACTCCTCCGCTCATCCTGTGTACTGGCCTTGTGTTTCTGACGGGCACTGGGAGAGGAGAGAAGGAAGGATGGATGGTGTGTGTCAGTGTGAGTCAGAGATTGGAATTCACTCGGAGAGCCATCATTAATAATAGTTAAGTTATCATATTTTTTCCATTAGTTAATCAGATCTGTATTTGTAAGTGTTGTAATTTATAACAGAACCATATCCTAGACCTAGACAATAAAGAGATCAGCTTGTGTAACTGACACGCAGTAGCCATAACCCCTTACCTCAAACCCAATCTATCCTTTGGGTTGCAATTAGTCTATGAATGTCAATCATGTGCACTTTTTTGTTACCACCCTTTACCAAAAGCAAATACCACCAACTGCAGTTGTGTGACAAAGAATGTTGAATCTTACCTGACAGCCCCAGAGCCATTCCAGGCTGCTGGGCACTCTGACTGGTGTGGCCATTCCCTGGTCTCCAGCTTGTTCTCCACAGCATCCTGGAACACCACACAAAAAGTATTCTTACACTATAACTCATTCAGTCATCATGATGGTGGGGAGGCAGTTACTGGACAATGGGCCCAGGACGTTTTGCCACTTATTGCAGGTCCAAGGCTGGTTGTGTTGCTTAGCTTTAGTTCATAATAGTTATACTTAGGCTGGTATCAGCCATTAGGAGAATTGATCCTGAATCAGTTGTATTGTTATGGGTCGCGCTTGTAGAGCCTCGATCCACTGTTACACACAGACGCCATTGACAGAGTTAAATAGCACAGTGACCCAGAAAGGGACTGTGTACTGAGTGACGATTGACATATCATAGGCCTTCCCTCACCCATCGCATTTCCTTCCTAATCCCACCCACCCCCCTGTGACCCTAAGGCCACCCAAAAACCTTTATCCCCCTCTGTTTCCTACATCCAAAACAGACTGCATTAACTCACCCATCCTTAACATTCAGGGAATTTCTGTCACCCAGAACACCACAACATGTCTCAGAGTAGGACTACTGATCTAGGGTCTGGTCCACCCTGTCCATGTAATCTACATCTAAAACTAAACCTAGATCAGCACTCCAACTTTGTGAATATGATCCCTGGTTCCCATCCCTTCCTACCCATGTGACTCCCTCCCTACCCCTGTCCCTGAGAAAAGCTAAGTCACACAGTTCTGTTCTGCGAGATAAGGAAACGGTTTATCATTGTTATCATTAACACTGACCTCCATCACGTCTTTGATGACAGGTGTCCATCGGGACAGGCTGTATGTCTCCTCCTGAGTGCGGTCCCTTCGAGATGACCTACGCATTGGGAAGAAGCTCGGCTGGGTGGAGGGGGAGAGAGAGAGTGAGAAATAGGAACATAACAATAACTCAAAGCCCTGTTTAAAGGTAAGAAGATACAAAAGGAGAATTGAAAGAAAGTACACAACCACATAAAACTAGTGAAGTACCACACTACTATACAATGCACACTGATAGTACTATAGAATCCACCTGGGCTATGAGCCAGCTAAGATCTAGCAGACTATGTACAGTATGCCCTAGAAGTCTCACTTACCGAAGATATGATGGGGACTCCCAGTTCTCGCCAGTTGAGAATGAACTCTCGATCCTCCTCGATCTTAACGTGCTGGATGAGTTTGTTCAGGTTTTCCTCTGTTGTTCCTGTTCAGAACCAAAAAGAAAATGTTTTTAAAAAGAGTATTTGACTAAAGTTAAAATTAAAAGAGATTCTATTGAAAGCATATTCCTATAGCTGAAGCTCCAACGGTACCTTAGTTAAGGGGCAAATAAGGAATTAATTACTTTCCATTTTCAAACCGTAGACTCATTACAATTTCAATATAATAGATGCCATATAAAAATGACTAAATTATCACATGTAAATATAAAGACAGACTGTGAAGGCGGAGGGTGAGTCAGAGCAGCAGACCCACCATTGAGACTGAAGATGTAGAGGAGAACAGCTCTGATCTTGTCATAGGTACCATGGGGGTGCAGCAGGACAGGGAGCAGTGTCCTCATGGGGTCCTTCACCTTCACACCCTCCACATCAGACCCTACTGCCAGGTCCTATAGAACAGCGAAGACATAACATCACAAGGTCATACATAAGGGACATGTACAGTACAACAGTAGCATTTTGGCCATACATATGAGATAGCATAAAACATACCTGCTCAGCTTTGCAGAGTTTCTCCACGTTCTTCTGGAAGTGGTTCATACAGTCTTCAGTCAAATTCAGATGGACCGTTTTCTGTGGTTGACATTGAAACATGGCTGATGTTTTTTATTCTAAAAATCACATGGCAGTATAAGTGAACAGCTTCAATTTCCATATAAACCCAGCCACCTAATAGGGGAATGATCCGTTTTCCACAATATTGTTTCCATAAAGACCTATCGAAGAAAGCACTACATGACACTGGGCCTCAAAGGCATCACACTCAATCCCATCAGACCAATCAGAATGAGCCAACCAGAGCGGACCAGATCACCTGGCGCTACGTACCTGAGCAACCTGCTTGCGGAAGTGGGGCATCTTCTTCATAAGCTGGGATAAACCGCTTATTGTGATCTAGAAAATATTTAAAATATTGATGAGAAGAAAATAATGATGGGAACTCAAGGGAGGGAGAGGACAAAACCAGATACAGAAAATCTTTCTAGTTTCATGTAGAACAGAGGTGGAAGGAGAACCTAAAATGGCCACCTACCTTTCCATCTGGCTGTTTTTTGTTGGCAGAAATTTCTTTCACCAGTTTAGGTATTTGTCTAGAATATAAAGCATATAGTTAACAAATTATCTTCAGTATAACTATTTCAGAGGTTTAAAAATGTCAAATTAAAATGGATAGGGTTAGGGTTAGGGTTACTTACTCTGACACCTCAGCAATGTGCATGTGTCTGAGTCTGGCCCACAGCTGGTCATCCTCATTCAGCAGGGCCTCCTTCTCAGAACCATCTTTAGACTTGTATCTGGACAGAGAAACAAGTGAACGAACAACGTTTGTCTTACATCATCATGGCGGTGGACTATATGTATGTCTATGTTTACAGTATACAGCACATAGAAAAGTACATAGTCAGCCAAAAGAGACATTACTTTGTGTCTACTGTATAAATGTCTTAGGAGCAGCTACTGTGCAGCTATCCTCTAAATTAATACAGAAAGTCTGTCATATTTATTTTGACCCATTCAGACATTCCAGAACAAGTGAGAACAAGAAAACAGAACACAAGGCAGGGGTTCAAGGGAGAGTAGACCACGGTCGCTAAGGGAAAGTGAACTACAGCAAGACGAATGGTCGCTAAGGGAGAGTGAACTACAGCAAGACTAATGGTCGCTAAGGGAGAGCGGACCAGAGGAAGACTAATGGTCGCTAAGGGAGAGCGGACCAGAAGAAGACTAATGGTCGCTAAGGGAGAGCGGACCAGAGGAAGACTAATGGTCGCTAAGGGAGAGCGGACCAGAGGAAGACTAATGGTCGCTAAGGGAGAGCGGACCAGAAGAAGACTAATGGTCGCTAAGGGAGAGCGGACCAGAGGAAGACTAATGGTCGCTAAGGGAGAGCGGACCAGAGGAAGACTAATGGTCGCTAAGGGAGAGCGGACCAGAAGAAGACTAATGGTCGCTAAGGGAGAGCGGACCAGAGGTAGACTAATGGTCGCTAAGGGAGAGCGGACCAGAGGAAGACTAATGGTCACTAAGGGAGAGCGGACCAGAAGAAGACCAATGGTCGCTAAGGGAGAGCGGACCAGAGGAAGACTAATGGTCGCTAAGGGAGAGCGGACGAGAGGAAGACTAATGGTCGCTAAGGGAGAGCGGACCAGAGGAAGACTAATGGTCGCTAAGGGAGAGCAGACCAGAGGAAGACCAATGGTCGCTAAGGGAGAGCGGACCAGAGGAAGACTAATGGTCGCTAAGGGAGAGCGGACCAGAGGAAGACTAATGGTCGCTAAGGGAGAGCGGACCAGAGGAAGACTAATGGTCGTTAAGGGAGAGCGGACGAGAGGAAGACTAATGGTCGCTAAGGGAGAGCGGACCAGAGGAAGACTAATGGTCACTAAGGGAGAGCGGACCAGAAGAAGACCAATGGTCGCTAAGGGAGAGCGGACCAGAGGAAGACTAATGGTCGCTAAGGGAGAGCGGACCAGAGGAAGACCAATGGTCGCTAAGGGAGAGCGGACCAGAGGAAGACTAATGGTCACTAAGGGAGAGCGGACCAGAGGAAGACCAATGGTCGCTAAGGGAGAGCGGACCAGAGGAAGACTAATGGTCGCTAAGGGAGAGCGGACCAGAGGAAGACTAATGGTCACTAAGGGAGAGCGGACCAGAAGAAGACCAATGGTCGCTAAGGGAGAGCGGACCAGAGGAAGACTAATGGTCGCTAAGGGAGAGCGGACCAGAGGAAGACTAATGGTCGCTAAGGGAGAGCGGACCAGAGGAAGACTAATAATATATATATATATTTTTTAATAATAATAAATATATTCAATTCAACAGACGCTTTAATCCAAAGCGATTTACAGTCATGCGTGCATCCATTTTATATATGGGGAGCCCTGGGAGTCCAACCCACAACTCTGGCAGTGCAAGTGCCATGCGCTACCTGAGCCATACAGGACTAATGGTCGCCAAGACATCAGCTAATGGGGATCTGAATATAAAAAAACTGTACTGGGACTGAGCTGGGTTCTCACTTGTAGGTGTCGTTCTTGATTGGGACAAGGTCGTAGGCCATGGCCTGATAGGTCAGCTCATGTAGGATGGGGGTCACAGGGTCAA
This sequence comes from Oncorhynchus clarkii lewisi, assembly GCF_045791955.1. Lineage (NCBI taxonomy): Eukaryota > Metazoa > Chordata > Actinopteri > Salmoniformes > Salmonidae > Oncorhynchus > Oncorhynchus clarkii. The sequence continues at coordinate 82,120,066 of NC_092151.1, read as the reverse complement.
AGCCCCTCTCTACGATTAACAGCTGGGCCTGGGTTTTTCCCTGAGAGGAAAACACAACACACACAGAAAGAGGTATCAATTATTTTGTAGTGTCGTACTATTATAGTATGTGGCTGGCCTCACTAGCCTCACAAACTAACACAAATGACCATGCTAACCTTCCAACTAAACACAACATCTAGGGCATTACCATCAGCCTTAATGTAGCCTATTGGCTGGTGTCCGTCATCTCTAGCTATTTTCATATATTTTCTAACGCTCTCGGTTAAGTCCTTATTTATTGTGTCAACTCCCTGCTGACAACAGGCAAGGTGTCCGCCTCACCTTTTTCTTGCTATTGTCATCCATATCGTAGTGCTTAGTCAGTTTGTAATCCACCAGTGCTGCTAGCTGTTTGGCGTTATCCAGAGTGGTGTTCTCCAACACGGTCTCCCTGACAAAATACATGGTTATGTATGAGTTATATACACATCATAGACGGTAACACATTTTTTTTGTTTGTTTCTGTTACAATTGTTTCTGATACACCTTACAACTAAATTATTAGTAACAGAACAGCAGAGTCATATATATATATATATATATTTCTAAACAAGGCAACATTAAACATGTTACCCCCCACAAATGATTGGCCAATTGAGATATCGCGTGACTAACAAATTTCAGTTAATCATTATAGCTCCCACCTCAGGCCAATCAGTGTAATTGTGTAAATGCTGGATCTCTATGGCAAGACGCATCATTCACCCAAGTTTCATCCAAATCGGCCCAGTGCTGTCTGAGATGTCGTGTGTGACTAACATGCAAACAAACGTATGGCGGCAGATCCACAGTCCCCTCCCCGATTTAATTGTGGGGGACCTTTGTTTGATGATTATTCATTCAGATGTTGTGGAAGTCAGTGACACTCTTTCCTATGAGTAAACAATCAAGGTGTGACTAGAGAACACTTTAGACATTTATAGTAAAAATATTATATCCGACAGTTATATAATGCAATTCCTTTCGGTCTTTGTAATACATAATCCCATAAAGAATCAAAAACTCAGAATGTTTTTGGGGGCTGAGGAGAACGAGTTGTGTCAGAAGTGGTGTAAACTGAGAAAGCAGAAGCTCTTATCTCCTCTCCCTGACTCACTTCTTGTATCTGACCCCTGGGTTCTCGTCCAGCGTGGCACAGAGAGTGACGATCTGGGCTGCCAAAGTCTCCAATGTCTTCACTTTGTCCTGACTACAGTGAGGGCTGTAGATACTGCGGAAGGCTCCAGGGTTATCACAAGTGAACACCTGAAACATAAAGGATTGCTATACACCGACCATATGTAATGCAGCCTTATCTACATATTCTGATCAGATATTCCAACAAAAACATTCTCAATTTGGACCAACATTTTGAGTAGCACTGATTCTTTGTAAATTAACGTTGTATTGTGGTGATTTGTTTCTACTCAGATTAATTTAATAATAGGATTATTATGATGTTACACATGGATGAGAGGAGCATCCAGAAATGTCATTGTGTGTGTGCCATTTATGAAGGCCAAGGTTTTTTGACTGAGTTCATTGTGTTCAGTTTCACTCTCAAATACTAGGTGGCAATAACACACAATAACTGACTAAATCTCCCCATAGTCCTCCATTCTTAACTGATAAACATCTAACTGTCTCGCCCAATAAAACAGGAATTTTGAATATAATGAAACCTACAAGTGTTACACAATTCAGATTTTCCGTTAGAGAATCATAGCGTTGACAGATTGCCTCAGCGTATTACATCATAAAGGTTTTCAAGTAATGCCCTTGCAGGGTGTTGTGATCCCTTTCTTCCCCTACTGAAGTCCAGCACCAGCAGACACTCACAGACCAACAACCATGAATAATCTAACCAACATGGTAAAAGTCAGTGTCAGGAATAAAACCAGATAATTATAGAAAGCCTGAGAAGAACAACCACTTACTTACCTGTGACTCCTGGGGCAAGAAGGAAATGTTTAATTCCTTACAGACACGTATATACTTTCCACAGTACAGTTTCATTTTGTTGAACAACTCATCCGAACAATCTGGAGAGGAAAAAAAATAGAGTGCCAGAATTTACAATCAACTCATGAAATTGGTCTACCTTTTTCTAATGATTTGCATCAAAACTAAATTCTCCTTTCTACAGTATATACTTACAGTCAGTGAAATAAACGTATGCTGCTTTGTACTTGGGTTTCAACTTGAAGTCACCAATGAAGGCATCCACACACTAAGCACAGTATGGAAATATTGAATTACAAATACACATTCACAGCACTGTCAAACCTAGTACACATGAATAACAGTTGTATTGTGTTGTTTGTAATGATGATCAATGTAGACATTTCAATATTGAAGTGGGGTATGGTGTACCGATTTCTAATGTCGAACCTTTGCTGTCGGGGTCATGAAGTAGATAGCCTTCATTTCTAGTACAGGCTCTCTGCTTTTGTAGAGGTCCTCCACAACTAAGAGAAAACTAAGTTTAATTTCAGGTCATGGTGCAGATATCAATAATACCACTTTTAACTGTTTTAAAAGTCCTGTTTTAATCTCAATATGAAATCATTTCTGGGTAACAATGAAGTACCTCACTGTGATTGTTTTCAATTAAAATGGTCAAAAGGACACAAAAATAGCTTCTCAGCCAAGGGCAATTTCTCTTACACTAAAAGGGCATTAATATAATTTTCACAATTTTACAGTATTATTAAAAAATAAGTGTGGAAATACTTTTTTTTTTATTATTACGTTTTTGACTGAACTGGACCTTTAAAACATATTCAAAGTTGCCTTGGGCTATTTGTACATAAGCAGTTCTACACTAACGATATGTTAGTTATTCTTATGCTGTGGTGGGGACACATTATTATATTCATCTTACACATAAACGAAACACCGCCTTACAGGGATCTAATAGTTTCTATACCCCCACTCCATGAAACAGAAGCATCACTTTGATGTGTGAAAACTTCCACCACTTGCAATGTAGTTCTCCAATTACAACCAAAGTAATATTTATGGTTTGAAATCATAGTTACAATCCCTAATGACGGGAGACAAGGCCAAGCATTAGACATCTATGGAAATTATCATTTCAATTAGTGCGACATACTGGTAATTCCCTCCTGCATCAAGTCGGACATTTTGCAGCATGACGACAGAAGCTTGGTGGTGAAGTGGTCCAATATCAATATCTGAGAAAGAAAAGATGTTATGACCTTGATATGAAGACACCTTTTTGATTCAGTTAGTGTTGTACGTGGCACATGAGACAAGAGAGATGTACGTCATCAGCATAGCATACACTTCTGCTTGATAATGAATTGTATCAAAACAATGACTGGATAGTATGCTGTCGGGAATACAACACTAAACCCATTACAAGGGCTTTATGTAACGTGATGGAATGCAGTCAATGTCTGCAATAAACAGATCCAGTCCTCCTACCTTCCATATTTCTGACTTCTTGCAATCCTCGATGATCGTTTCCTTTATTCCTAGTTGAAAGAAGAATGGCAGTTCGCAAATACTGTATAGTTGACAGCCCCTAGGCTACATTATTATAGACTGTCTGAAAGCTGCCCACTCCCACAATGATCTAACCGGCAAAACAATTACATATCTTATTTCTTTTATCTAAAGCCAACCCACACAGACATTTTATTTGTCCATTTGTTGACAGTGCACTGACCAATGATGTGTATACAATGACCTAGCCGTCTGCCCAGAACAGCTGCGGCTACTAACTAGCTAGGTATCGCTAGATAGTTAGCAAGTTAGCTATCTGGCTAACATGGCTGGCTAACGAACCAAATTGGATGGGGTTCCCCATTGCTATTCATGTGCAAACAAGTTATATGGTATAACTAAGAATCGCAGTTGTAATCACCAAGTAGATAAACACCCAACATTGAACACACTAAAGTTCATTTCGGAACTCTTTGGCCACGGACACATGGCTAGTTTGCAAACTTCCGTATCAGAAGTTATGGCTAGTTGACATTCCATTGTCAGAGAAGAACAACACAACTTTGCAAAAGTTCAAGTGAATAACATAATTGAAGTAACTATTAGTTCGAAATAAGCCCGATACTTTCAGTAGCTAAACGTTGCCATAATCAGTTTCACTTACTTTGCCAAACTACTCTTTTTAGCCCGTGCTCTGAAACAGTTGCCATCTTGTTTCTTTTTTCCAATTTCCACTGGCGCTTGCCCTGTCCCGTACTTTGTGCGTCATCAGTGTCGAAAACTGCGCGCGAGTAGTCTGTTGTAGTCCGAATTATGAGAAATGGTAGTTTTCGAGGTTCAGAATTGTATTTATTTATTTATTTCACCTTTATTTAACCAGGTAGGCAAGTCGAGAATAAGTTCTCATTTACAATTGCGACCTGGCCAAGATAAAGCAAAGCAGTTCGACACATACAACAACACAGAGTTACACATGGAGTAAAACAAACATACATTATTGAATAATACAGTCGAAAAATAAGTCTATATACGATGTGAGCAAATGAGGTGAGATAAGGGAGGTAAAGGCAAAAAAAAGGCCATGGTGGCGAAGTAAATACAATTTAGCAAGTAAAACACTGGAATGGTAGATTTGCAGTGGAAGAATGTGCAAAGTAGAAATACAAATAATGGGATAGTGAACAGTAAACGTAGCAGTGGCGTAAATTACTTAAGTAAAAATACTATCAAGTACCACATAAGTCGTTTTGGGGGGTATCTGTACTTTGCTTTGCTATTTATCTTTTTGACAACTTTTACTTTTACTTCACTACATTCCTAAATAATTTACTTTTTACTCCATACATTTTCCCTGACACCCAAAAGTACCCGTTACATTTTGAATGCTTAGCAGGACAGGAAAAGGGTCCAACTCTTTTTTAATTTAATTTTTATTAACAACAAATCAATACTGTGAGTACATGAGGGAACGCAAGTATATATAGATTATACACAATGGACAATTGAGCTAGGGGGTAGAATATCACCTTACACAAAGACCTTAAGGGACATACATATGTTTTTTTGTTAGTAGAGTATTTCATTTTCTTACAATAAATTTTGTTTTTTTTCGTTTGTAAATTTACATTCATGAATATGAAATTTGGCCAAAAGAATAATGAAATTGCAGTGCTAGCTGTGCCACCAGAGACTATGGGTTCACGCCCAGGCTCTGTCGCAGCCGGCCGCGACCGGGAAGTCCATGGGGCGACGCACAATTGGCCTAGCGTCGTCCGGGTTAGGAAAGGTTTGACCGGTAGGAATATCCTTGTCTCGTCGCGCACTAGCGACTCCTGTGGCGGGCCGGGTGCAGTGCGCGCTAACCAAGGTCGCCAGGTGCACGGTGTTTCCTCCGACACATTGGTGCGGCTGGCTTCCGGGTTGGATGAGAGCTGTGTTAAGAAGCAGTGTGGCTTGGTTGGGCTGTGTTTCGGAGGACGCATGGCTTTCGACCTTCGTCTCTCCCGAGCCCGTACGGGAGTTGTAGCGATGAGACAAGATAGTAACTACTAACAATTGGATACCACGAAATTGGGAAGAAAAGGGGGTAAAAAAAATTATAAACAAAAAAACATAGAAATTACATAGAAATGTTTCAGCTTATTCCTATCGTAGGTAAAGAATCCAAGCAGTACATCTCTTCACAATAGATCTTCATAAAAGTGTTCAATTATAAATCTACTGATGTCTTGCCACAGTTTTCTTACATGCATACAATGCCAAAAAAGATGCAACACTGTTTCTGGGTGGTCACTACAAAAGGAGCAATTTGAGTTGATGTTTTCCTTAAACTTCTTCATATAGTGGTTGGCAGGATAATATTTATGAATAATTTTAAAGGAAACTTCCTTAATTTTGTTAACAAGTAGGTATGTGTGTGGCAACATCCAAGCTTTTTTCCAACAGATATTACCAATAAATCCATTCCAATAAGGCATGACAAGGTACAACATCCTGCTGAAACAAGGTTCGTACCGCTCTGTTGTTGAATGGATCAAAAGAGAAACAAATCTTTCCTACTGATGAGTCAACAGGATCAATAGAAGGTAGGCTCTGAGGGTCAGGTCTTGACACGTTCCTGAATAACAGAGCAACACCTGAGGGAATGGCATCTAAAACAATTGCAAAATCTTTAGGTGTTACAGAGACCTTGTAAAGTGATAAGAATTCCTTATAACTGAGTAAAAGACCCTCTGCATTTACCAGTTGGCTCACCAATAGGATATTATTTCAGAACCAATATTATAAAAACAAAGAAATATTTTTATACAATATATCCCGATTATTCCAAATATAATATCTGTGTAGAGAAAAATTGTGTTTATAAATTAAGGACCATGACAAGAAAACCTGCCAATGAAAAGCAGAAAGTTTCACTGGAACATTGTCAATATTATAATTGCAAAACAACATGAAGGCCACCAAAAGTAGAGAAGACATGATGAGGAATATACTGTAATTCAAGATAAAAGTGGGTCTTCTTAGGAATTGTTTTATCCAATTGATCTTAAAAGTATTATTTAACGTAGTAAAGTCCAGAGAATTCAGCTCACCATTCTCATAAGTGTTCATTACAACAGTTTTCCTAATGTAATGGGTACGGTTTCTCCACAGAAAGTTGAAAAGCATCTGGTCTATCTCCTTGCTTATTTTACTGTCAAGATATAAAGATAGAGTGCCATATGTTAGTCTAGAGATACCTTCAGCCTTGGTTATTAGGACTCTACCTTTTAAAGATAAGTCCCTCTGTCACCATTGATTTAGCTTCTTCTGGGTTTTTTTAATAAGAGGGTTAAAATTTAGTAAGCCTCGAAAAGGGTCCAACTCACACGTTTATCAAGGCAACATCCCTGGTTATCCCTACTGCCCCTGATTTGGCGTACTCACTAAACACACATGCTTCGTTTGTAAATGATGTGTGTTGGAGTGTGCCCCTGGCTTTCTGTAAATTAAAAAAACAATAATATGGCGGCATCTGGTTTGCTTCATATAAGGAATTTTAAATTATTTGTAATTTTACTTTTGATACTTAAGTATATTTTAGTAATTATGTTTACTTTTGATGCTTAAGTATATTTAAAAACAAATGCTTTTGGACTTTTACTCAAGTAGTATTTTACTGGGTGACTTTCACTTTTACTTGAGTCATTTTCTATTAAGGTATCTTTTACTAGGACAACTGGGTATCTTTTCCACCACTGGAATGTAGCATATGATTAAAACCCATTTATAAGAATTTAATACCAATATGTTGACTGCACCATAAAAATACTTATTTGTTGATGTTGTTTATTATAATCAAGTTGTGCCCGTTTTAACCATCAGCCTATGTGGCATTGTCACCAAAGCAACCTCTATAACAGATCTAGCCTACTAACAGGTACAGCTGCCTGCAGGTAACTGTTCTGGCCACGCCAATGATTGGGTGATTCGCTGCAGCGGGCGGTGACACACAGGTACATTATTTCAACCAACACAGAATCTGAAGAAGGCCATTGAACGCTGAACTGTCAACCCTTTAAACTTGTCTAATCAAACTAAGAATTTTCTTATGGTGAGCGAGCGTTGCACCTTTTCCTGTCCAATGATGTCTACACATTTTTAGGTTGCACCCCTACTCACGTTGGTTGAGCACCCTCTGCCTCTTTCCAGCCAACACAGATCAGAAATATGTTAAAGAAAAAAGTATAACGTGAAGCAGTTCCCAAATAACTTCTCTCAACTATTCGAGAGAAACACCAGCACTACTACAACAGAAAAGGATAACATCAAGAAGAGAAAGACAGAATGGGAGCTATCAAGTGGATGGTGAATTTTACCTTGCTGGGCATTGGCTCTCAGGTCATTCCAGCAAAACATGGATAGTCTGTTGGAGGAAAAGGAATGAGCTATTTAGAGAGAACACTGGCTCATTGACTGGCATACCTTTCACCAGGTATACTGTCAGATTAGCCTTGAGTAGGGCACACTCATTACAGAAAAGTGCTTGTATGAATTTTATAACATTTCTTGTGGTATGAACATTGTTTAATGTTATTTGTTTCACATTCTCTTGTAGTAAAATATGTTTTTTCTTCAGTTTTCACTTTCAGAGGTCAACTTTATCAGGTAAAACATTTACAGTGCATTCGGAATGTATTCAGAACCCTAGACTTTTTTTCTACACATTTTGTTACGTTACAGCCTTATTCTAAAATATAGTAAATCGTTTTTCCCTCATCAATCTACACACAATACCCCATAATGACAAAGCAAAAACAGGATTTTAGATTTTTTTGCAAATGTATTTAAAAAAAATCACATTTACATAATACCCTTTACTCTACTTTGTTGAAGCACCTTTGGCAGCAATTACAGCCTTGAGTCTTCTTGGGTATGACGCTACAAGCTTGGCACACCTGTATTTGGGGAGTTTCTCCCATTCTTCTCTGCAGATCATCTCAAGCTCTGTCAGGTTGGACGGGGAGGGTCACTGCACAGCTATTTTCAGGTCTCTCCAGAGATGTTCGATCGGATTCAAGTCCGGGTTCTGGATGGGCCACTCAAGGACATTCAGAGACTTGTCCCAAAGCCACTCCTGCATTGTCTTGGCTGTGTGCTTAGGATCGTTGTCCTGGTGGAAGGTGAACCTTCGCCTCCAGTCTGAGGTCTGTCGTGGAAATTCCTTACTGAGAGAGACTTGGTCATTTCTTCAAACAATCATCTTAATTTAATATTGATTAATTATTGCAATAATGAAACCGTCAGCCCAACAGTCTTGTCTACCCTTCACAGACAATGCACAGTTTATATAGCTAATACCCAGAATGCTTGGTTCCACCCCTCCCATATAGATTGGGGAGCACCATAAGCCACTTTGGGTTCATCCTCTGGTCATCTGCCTTTGGTGTTGTCTCCCAGATGCCAGGATGTCTAAGAACCATTGAGGCTATCTCTATCTCATCTATAGCATGCAGGCCCAGTTTGACCGGAGACATATGTCGTGTCTTTGGCATCATTAAAGTGAAGACTGTTATTTTATCAAATCAATTCTCTGTAATTATTATTATTTGGTTAAACTAATCATGTAAATGTGATTAACTAGGAAGTCGGGGCACCAAGGAAAATCTTCAGATTACAAAGTTATAATTTTCCTAATATAACTTTTCAGATATTTTTTATATACGATCAATTAGTCTTCTAATTAATGAATTATTCTTTACCTCACGTTAGTCTCATTCCAAACGTCGTAAGTTGTTGGTTATCTGCACGGACCCAGCCTTCACTATGAATCATCCATGCATCAATTGTCTTAATCATTTATTTACTAACTAACTAAATAATCACAAAAATGCATAAACAAACAAACAAACAAACAGTAGGTATGGTTACAAGGAAATAATAGGGGATGTTCCCTAGTGGGCTAAGCCGATATGGCGACTTGGTAGACAAAGGGAAGTGGGTGTGGACTGAGAAGGGTGCGAAAGACAAAAGTCACTACACAGTTGATAATTATATTGATTGAAATGCTAATCCTTTGCACATGAACGCTTACTCATTCGGGAATAATTGCAATTAATATATCTTTACGCTCAGTGTGTCATTGTGATCTCTGTTGGAATCGTCCGTCTTTCTGTTGGAAAGTTCATCTGATCGTCTCTGCTCCCATGAAGTCTCTCGTGGTTAGAATGGATACTTCAGAGTCCCATTCAGAAATGTTCTTATAGAACATCTGTTTCGGCGGTTGTCGGTCTTCGCATTTCAGGTCAACATAACTTCTAGTTGCAGACTAGTAATTAGTATCGAAGATTTGCTCTTATTCTGTTGGAATCGATAGTCTCAGTTTCAACAACCATTACAACCTTAGCTTATACTGAGGTTTTTATGGTCTCTACTCAAACCTTTGCCCCCTCTGTGATCAAGGTTTGCCTGAAGGGAATTCCTTCAGGTGGGGGTTATATTCGTAACAGTAGAAAAGGGCTGTCCCATGACGCCAGATCAATGTCTGTGCTCATGGGGCGGGCCAATGACTTAGTTAAACTTTAAAGGGAATACAATTCTCTCACATTAACGGTTTAAAATCACATTACACAATTTCACAAATAGTTTTATCTTTACTCATTCATTTTATACAATAATTAGATGCAAGCCTCATAACGGAGGCTCCTGTATAAACAGAGTAATGGTAATGTGGCTGTGTTGTCTTTCCTGAGGTCACAATCATGAAACAAAACGGACCGGTCGTAGCTGGTTCTCCCCCGACCGTTTACACATTCTCCAAAACATGGATATTGTTCAGTTCTCAAGTTCTGTGATGTAGGGAAAAAATCCTTTGTTCTACTGTGAAGCTTTCTCTCTCTATACTGCATGAGGGAGAGAGTTTCCTCCAGGAATTCACGACCTGAGATATCTCCTCCAGGAATTCACGACCTGAGAACCTGGGTGTAAGAGGGAGAGAGGGAAGGCACTCGCTATACCCAAAGAGGGCCACGTCATGACACATATGTCTCACATGCACCAATAATGATAGACTGAAATGTGGCTGTTTTTTTAAATTTTTATCACAGAGACATCAATCGGCATCAACATCCAGACTAGCTGCAGGGTGCTAGAGTGGACACCATAACAACTTAGCATTAGCAGGCCAGTTTTACTCTTAGTTAAATATATAACTGTTTACTATTAATATCAAACAAATCAGGTAAGTATGTAATTTTTCCTGAGGGCCTGAGCGTTCTGGAGTAGGTTTTCATCAAGGATCTCTCTGTACTTTGCTCTGTTCATCTTCCCCTCTATCCTGACTAGTCTCCCAGTCCCTGCCGCTGAAAAACATCCCCAGAGCATGATGCTGCCACCACCATGCTTCACCATAGGGATGGTGCCAGGTTTCCTCCAGACGTGACGCTTGGCATTTAGGCCAAAGAGTTCAATCTTGGTTTCATCAGACCAGAGAAACTTGTTTCTCATTGTCTGAGAGTCTTTAGGTGCCTTTTGGCAAACTCCAAGTGGCCTGTCATGTGCCTTTTACTGAGGAGTGGCTTCTGTCTGGCCACTTTATCATAAAGGCCTGATTGGTGGAGTGCTGCAGAGATGGTTGTCCTTCTGGAAGATTCTCCCATCTCCACAGAGGAACTCTGGAGCCATGTCAGAGTGACCATCTGGTTCTTGGTCACCTCCTCGACCAAGGCCCTTCTCCCCCGATTGCTCACATGCTCTGTCAACTGTGGGATAAGGTATTTCTGTTTTGGATTTTTATAATGTAAAAACATTTCTAAAAATCTGTTTTCACTTTGTCATTATGGGTAGTATTGTGGGTAGATTGATGAGGAAAACATTTAATTTAATCAATTTCAGAACAAGGCTGTAATGTAACAAAATGTGGAAAAAGTCAAGGGGTCTGAATACTTTCCAAATGCACTGTATCTTTTTGCAGTGTCAGCCAATGAGCATTCGGGGCTCATAGCACTCAGTTTATAATATTTTGTAATTTGATCCAGATATGAATACAGTAACTCTAATTATTTATCTCTCCTCATATATAAATCACAGTGTTGATATTCAGGGTTACATCTAAGAGTGTGACAGTGTGATAAAGTAGATACTCAGGAACCAGTTCCTACAAGATCACAGCGTTCCCCAAGAACTCCCTGGATGTCTCAGGATGGTAAGTTGGTGGTTGAAGATATCCCTCTAGTGGTGTGGGGGCTGTGCTTTGGCAAAGTGGGTGGGGTTATATCCTTTCTGTTTGTCCCTGTCCGGGGGTATCATTGTATGGGGCCACAGTGTCTCCTGACCCCTCCTGTCTCAGCCTCCAGTATTTATGCTGCAGTAGTTTATGTGTCGGGGGGCTAGGGTCAGTTTGTTATATCTGGAGTACTTCTCTGCTCTCTCTAATTCTCTCTTTCTCTCGGAGGACCTGAGCCCTAGGACCATGCCTCAGGACTACCTGGCATGATGACTCCTTGCTGTCCCCAGTCCACCTGGCCGTGCTGCTGCTCCAGTTTCAACTGTTCTGCCTGCGGCTATGGAATCCTGACCTGTTCACCGGACGCCCTACCTGTGCCAGACCTGCTGTTTTCAACTCTCTTGAGACAGCAGGAGTGGTAGAGATACTCTTAATGATCGGCTATGAAAAGACAACTGACATTTACTCCTGAGGTGCTGACTTGCTGCACCCTCGACAACTACTGTGATTATTATTATTTGACCATGCTGGTCATTTATGAACATTTGAACATCTTGGCCATGTTCTATTATAATCTCCACTCGGCACAGCCAGAAGAGGACTGGCCACCCCTCATAGCCTGGTTCCTCTCTAGGCTTCTTCCTAGGTTTTGGCCTTTCTAGGGAGTTTTTCCTAGCCACCGTGCTTCTACACCTGCATTGCTTGCTGTTTGGGGTTTTAGGCTGGGTTTTTGTACAGCACTTTGAGATATCAGCTGATGTACGAAGGGCTATATAGATACATTTGATTTTATTTGATGATGCCTTTACCCAGTTCGGTGCCAACTCTGTGATGGGCTGCATCAACTCTCTGACCCCCAACATCGTGTACATTGTTAAGGCTGAGGCGATGGAAAATGGCCTGACTGTTTAGAGCCAGGCTGAGGTTGGAGAGACCATCGATGAGTCAGTGTCTCCTACTAGACCTTTAGGTGAAGTTGGTGAAACAATAGGCTATGCATTATGTTGTGATGTCATTACATTCTGTTACTAATCTCTGATCCAGGGCCAGTTATGTTTTTCTTTCTCATAAGGGAAAGGGATAAGGGAAGATAGAAAACCTGTCCTTAGAGCGACTCTCATGAGAAATACACACTGAGTGTACAAAACATTAAGAACACCTTCCTAATATTGACTTGCCCTCAGAACAGCCTGAATTTGTTGGGCATGGACTCTACAAGGTGTCGAAAGCGTTCCACAGGGATGCTGGCCCATGTTGACTCCAATGCTTCCCACAGTTGTATCAAGTTGGCTGGATGTCCTTTGGGTGGTGGACTATTCTTGATACACACGGGAAACTGTTGAGCGTGAAAAACCCAGCAGCATTGCAGTTCTTGACACAAACTGGTGCGCCTGGCACCTACTACCATACCCCGTTCAAAGGCACTTAAATCTTCACCCTCTGAATGACACACATACACAATCCATGTCTCAATTGTCTCAAGGCTTAAAAATCCTTCTTTAACCTGTTTCCTCCTCTTCATCTACATTTAACAAGTGACAAGTGGATTTAACAAGTGACCTGTATAAGGAATCATAGCTTTCACCTTGATTCACCTGCAGTCTATGTCATGGAGAGAGCAGGTGTTCATCATTTTTTGTACATTCAGTGTACAGTATATCTTGACAGTAGGCTTACAGTGAAAAATATGATTTTCCTGTATGAAAACATTATTGTGGTGGAACTGGTTACACTCATTACATTTGCATGTGTGTAGCTCCTGAATTGAGTCTTAATAATCCCACCTTTTTTTCTGTAGCTTCTGAGGTGCCCCCTACAAACATGGCAACATGAAAGCAGAGTGAGAGCTGTGGAGTTCACTCAGGTGACAGGAGCTATAACGATTGTCCTCTGACGAAGAGGAGCTGCCAGAGCCGTCCATCAGCCAGGAGCTGCCAGAATCGCCCGTCACTCTTCTGACGAAGAGGAGTAGTAGGAAGGATCGGAGGACCAATATGCAGCGTGGTAAGTGTCCATTTTAATATATAAAACTGAAAACTACAAAAATACAAAATAACAACGTGAATGAACAAACGAAAACCGAAACAGTCCTGTGTGGTACAAACACAGACACAGGAAACAATCAGCCACAACTCAAAAGTGAAACCAGGCTACCTAAGTATGGTTCTCAATCAGGGACAACGATTGACAGCTGCCTCTGATTGAGAACCATACCAGGCCAAACACAGAAATCCCAAATCATAGAAAAAGGAACATAGACAACCCACCCAATTCACGCCCTGACCATACTAAAACACAGACATAACAAAAGAACTAAGGTCAGAATGTGACAGGAGCCTCCTACTACATCCTGCGGGCTGAGAACACCGACCTGTCCTTCTCCGAGACCGAGGTGTCCTCTTCCCCCGGGACCATGCTCAACCTCCAGGTGTACACCGACTACACTCTCAATGTCATATCCGTCATCCACGGAGGCAGGAGCCAGCCTTCCCTCCCTTCAGTAGCAAAGACAGGTATTGTCCCTTGGACCTCACATTAACTGACTGTTGGGGAAAGAAAGAACAAACAAAAGCTAAGAAAGGAGAGTAGCTGCATACCTGATCTTAAAGCCCTAAGGGTGAAAGTTATCTATCCTGTATCCGGGGTAATTATATCTGACCCCTCTCCATGAACACAAATAATAAACTTAACTGGGTTGAGCACTGAGTTAGTCAGCCTATCGGGTTTCTTCATGTACCAAAACAATACAGCAGCAGTTTCATCCATTGTGGTTTAGTGGTTTGATGTTCTTTAGAGGCAGAAGAGATGAAGAGGGTCAGTCTCAGATCTCAGTCATGTAGTATATTGTAATTACACTCGCACAGTACCATCCCACCCAAAATAAAATATGCACTTTACAGTTTTGTTATATGAAAGTACACAGAACAGAAAATAGTACACTTTTTTAATTGAAAGTGATAAGTAGGCTATCATACAATTAAAATTTAAACCATAAACACCCCAACACAGTCAAACAAATACACACCTCAAATAAGATGTCTCTTTGCTGTCTCTCTCCTACAGCGGTTGCAGCGCCAGAGCTCAACTCCACCTCACCCAGCAATGACACCATCGTGGTGGGGTGGGAGCCAGTGGTCCACGCTGTCCTGTACACAATCAGCATCATCATGGAGGGCTCAGAAAGCAGGGTGAAGCTCAACTCCACCGACACCAGCGTTACCTTCCCTGGTCTGGAGGCTGGGACTACTGCATCAAGGGCAACTCCCGGGACCCTGAGAACAGACAGGGAGACAACTTCACTGTCTGCCAGATCACACGTAAGGAGGGGATGGGGGGGTTGGTTAGCAAGCACACACATTTTCTTCAGGAAATGCATCTTATCTAGTTTAATTTAACCTTAATTTAATCAGGCAAGTCCCTTGAGGTTGAAAATGAGACCTGGTGATAGGGATAGGGTGGATGGAAAGAAATAGCACCAAATTGGACAGTATATTTGTCAACACA
Organism: Oncorhynchus clarkii lewisi; assembly: GCF_045791955.1. Classification (NCBI taxonomy): domain Eukaryota; kingdom Metazoa; phylum Chordata; class Actinopteri; order Salmoniformes; family Salmonidae; genus Oncorhynchus; species Oncorhynchus clarkii. Next base: position 82,104,867 of record NC_092151.1, on the reverse strand, counting down.
TTTAGGTGTCTGTATTAATCAGTCCAACAACACCTGCACCCCTCCCCTCAGGGCCAACACCTGTTACGTGCTGGAGATTATGTGTGGAGACATCTACAAATTAGTGCTGGCCCCTCTCACCTGGGACGGAGCCATAGTCCAGTTCTGCCCACAGAGGATGTACTCAGGTACTGAATAGAATACCATTCAGGAGTTCTACATAGATCATCTAAAAGCAAAGGAAATGTATATCAATGAACTTTATCGAGCTTTGTATTGCACCATTATAATAGATTGAAAATATAATAGACAGCATAAAGGCAAAAAATGAACAGAAGTGTTTTTGGTTAAATTCATATTCTTGTCTTTTTTCAGTTTCCTGCTCGGGAAGCAATGTTGGAATGGAAGTGTTTGAGTACTTCCAATCTGTACTGATTATTCTTGCAATGCATTGTGTAATGAAACACAAGATGGCGGCAGGGCAGTTTTGCTGAACGTGTTGTGACACACTGTTTGTTTCAAGTGTTACAACTTTTTATTACTTAGCAAAACCGTTATAGGCTGTGAGAGTTGTTATTAAACAACAGACAAAATCTAAAATCCTACATGATCAAAGCTTTAAATTGGCATCTGCTGGTTTCTACACAATGAGATAAAGCCGGTGTGGTCCCCTTCCTGAAAGCCGAGAGAGAATACATCTGTGCTGTGACTGACGACCTAGACACGTTGGGCCGACTAGCCTTGGATACTCCTCAACGGTCAGGTTTTTATCAGTGTTTCGCCATTCTACCGGAGTCTTCTGACTCCGCTTCTGCCCCGCTGTGTGGTGGAAGCCGGAGGTTGGTATCTACGCTGTGACAACGTCTAGATGCGCTAGGCTTCCTAGCCCAGGATACCCCTGTCAGGTGGACTAGCCACCAGTGATTAGCCGGTGTACTGGGCCCGCTTTGCCTCACTGTGCGGTCTGGACTAGCAGAAGGTACGGAATCATACAACCTCTCATCCGTTTAAATTCACAACAATTGCAACTGAAGTACACAATCCAAACATACTATACATGCATTTATTGTTATGTCCCAAAGTAGCTCCCTGAGCCATCCAAGATGAACACAGTCAGAAGCTGAATAAATAGCCATTGAGTGGCAGTGGATCGAATTAGAACAGAGCATGTGCAGAACTGTGCAGAATTGAGCAAAATTCAAAGATGAAGACTTCCAAAAGTCTTGTGATGAAATTATTTCTATTAATGATATAAAAAATGTATCGGCAAGTTAAAAGAGAACAATGATGGCATTATCAGTGAATTCTATAAATATTTTCAGGAGGATATTATTGAATTTATATTTAATGTTTTTAATGAGGCAATTGATTTAGGGGTCCTGCCTGTTTCCATGACACATGGCCTAATTTCTGTAATACCCAAACCAAACAAAGATTATATGATGTTAGAAAAGTGGAGACCAATCACATTAATGAACAATGATGGAAAGATACTTGCATTCATCTTTGCAGAAAGACTGAAAAAAGGTCTTGACCAAATCATTGACGATACCCAGTCTGGTTTTATGAAGGGCAGACATATGTGTAATAATATTTGACTAGTATTGGACTTGATAGACTACAATGAGCACACTATGGAAGATAGCTTTATTTTATTTGTAGACTCTTACCAGGCATTTGATACAGTTGAACATTATTTTATTTTTGACACTCTTCGATTTGTTTGGTTTTGGTCAATATTTTCAACGTGTAATTAAGACACTTTACAATAATAGTAACAGCTCTGTTAAATTAAGATTCGACATTAGACGTGGAATTTAACAAGGATGCCCAATTTCTCCTTTCTTATTTGTATTGGTCACACAAGTTATGGCACTTCATATAAATAAGGATAGTTTTAGGGGTATTCAGACACAAGACAAAGAGATAAAAGGTTCACAATTGGCTGACGACACCACCATTTTTTTTAAAAGATCATAATGAAGTCAAGAAAACTATTAGTGTTTTAATGCCTTCTCACGTGTATCAGGTTTATCTCTGAATATTAGGAAATGTGAATTATTTGCATTGAAAAGACGTGACTTAAACTCAGTATGTAATATCCCTGTAAAAGATGTGAACACATATCTTGGTATTACAGTTAGCAAAGATCAGAAAGAAAGGGCCAACTTACATTTCTCTCCTATTGTAGAGAAAATTGGAAAGAGATTTAACTCCTGGTTATTAAGAGATATTTCTTTATCTGGACGAGTACTTTTATAAAAATCTAAAGGTCTGTCCAGATTAGTTTATACCACCCTTCCCTTGGATGTTCCTCTGTCAGTAACTACAATGGTTAATACTAAATTATTTAACTTCATATGGAGGAATAAACCTCATTATTTAATAAAAGCGGTAATATGTAGCACCCAAGGTGAGGGAGGGTTGAATGCTCTGGATTTTAAAATCTCTGATATAATATTTAAGATGAATTGGATACAAAACTATTTAAGAAATAAGGATTGCATCTGGAATATCATCCCTAATTTAATATTCCAACAGATTGGTGGTCTAGAATTCTTACTCATATGCAACTTTGATATGGCTAAAATCCCTATTAAGCTTGCAAACTTTCATAAACAAGTACTTCTAACTTGGAACCTCATGTACAAACACAAGTTTCCCCTCATAGGTATACAATCTGGAATAATAAAGACATAAAAATAGAAAAACTTTGTTTTTTCTTTGTTTTTCCAGAACTGGTTTGACAACAACATTATTTAGGTTAAACAATTATTGAATAATGATGGACAACTATATTATCCAGAATTTATTAGAACACACAATGTTACATTCACTCCAGAGGAGTATCAACTTGTTGTTAGATCTGTCCCTAAAGGTGCTATTCTTCTTTTAGGAGAATATAACAGTACTCCAAGTGCAACTGTTGAGGATTTTGTAGCCTCAATACAACTAGAAGGAATTGACATTTTAAACTATTACTGTAATAACATGTATATAAGGAAACTATGTCAATATGTTAATATTCCCTCTGCTAAAATGTACTGGAATGCAGCCCTAGGACAAGTGAACTGGAACAAAGTTTTGTTGTTATCTGGTAAATATTGTATATCTAATAAGGTGAAAGAAGTATCATACAAACTCATTCATCGAATCCACCTTTATTATACACAGATTGAAAATAGCAATTGATAACAAATGTGTATTTTGTGATTGTGACCCAGACTCTTGACCATTTATGTTGGGACTGCTCTTATGTCAGAAGATTTTGGAGTGAGTTAGAATATTTTATTTGAAAAGAAACAGCTATTCATTTTAATTTGAGAGACTCTGATGTTATGTTTTATTTTGAACCAATTGATATGGACCCTGATTTAACTTTCATTGTTAATTTGTTTATCTTTCATGGAAGATTCTTTGTCCATAAAATGAAGTGGGCAGAGAACAAACCCCTCTTCACATTATTTAAGATAGAATTAAAATATTATTTTGAAATGATCAGTAAATGTAAAAACAAAAAAAGCAATACGCACCATAAAAGTATTTAACAAACCGAAAATGAATCTTGATATGTAATAGCCCTGTCTGTTAGGTTGATGTACTCTTGTTTGGGGAAATGACACTTTATATCAAATTGATGGTTGATATAAAACACTATTTCAGAATAAAATACTGACTCAAGCTAGGGAGATGTAAGATGGCGGACGGCGAGAACGCGATGCAGAAAGAAGGGTGTGAGGTTCAAACCCAAACGGACATCTGCGAAAATACAAGCAGAGTACTTTATCCTTTGAGTCAAGTACTGGAAAGATAATTACACGTTATGCTCCTGAAAACCCTGAGCAGTCGACAGATGGTGAACTCTCAGAAAACCTGACAGAAGTGAAAAGGAAGAACCTGCGCCCATGGTGTTAGTGCTGTTTTTAATATATCATTTTGTTGTTGGATTTTACTGTTTTTTAGAGCTAAAGTTATCAGGCTAGCCCCGTGCTAACTAGGTTACCTGGGTGTCACCGGCAAAGCTTGTCTCACGTCGCTGTTGGCTCTTGTAGCGGGGATGGCTGTTTCTGACTCGAGTATAAGCGGACTCTTCTCATTTGGAGTCGGAGATGGACAGTGAAGCCATAAAAAGTGAAACCTGTGATCATAGTCATGGAAATATGTTTCGGGATGGGGGTGCGGCGGTGCTGTGAAAATGTGTTGCCGGCACTATAGACGGCTATATTGGTCCGCTAGTAAAGGCCCTGTGCACTGCTTGTGAAAAAATAAAAATGATGTCCCACATTATACAGGGGCGGCAGGTAGCTTAGTGGTTAGAGCGTTGGGCCAGTAACCGAAAGGTTGCTGAATCAAATCCCCGAGCTGACAAGGTAAAAATCTGTCGTTCTGCCCCTGAACAAGGCAGTTAACTGGCTGTCATTTTAAATAAGATGTTTTTTCTTTATTGACTTGCCTTGTTAAATAAAATAAAAGACAGCTATGGGTCCGCTAATACAGGACAAGTAAAGGCCCAGTGCACTACTTTTAAGAGGAAAAACATTCAACAAAAAAATAAGAGGGCAGCACTCAGCACCCCTACCTCTTGTGGCTTTTGAATGTTCACCATAGTGAAAGAGGATGAATTTAAGGACATATACACCTGTCAAAAGTGTAAACAACTCGTTGCCTCAAAAGACCAGCTCATTGAACTACTAGAGGAGAACAGGTTCCTAAAATAATTTCTCGCTCTGGCTAAGGAGACTTCAAGGCTGAATGCACATCTGAGGGTGTAGATGTGAGTCCAATGGAGTGTATGGCTGCAATGGCTCTCTGAAGTAACAGTAGCAGTTTCTCTCTTCTGGTCAAAAACGGACATTGCATACAAGCCACATATTCGAGTTAAATCACAGTGGAATCTTCACTTGAATCTTCAAACCTAGTTTTAATGTCTATACTTAAACATGCATCATTTATGATATGTTTTGTATGTTATTCTCTGCTTTCACAGTTTCCAGTCCTGTAGATTTCAGGAGCAGCAGAGACCTTACTCCCCCAACATTTGTTCCCTGATCGCCGATAGGAAGTGAACTTGTCTACTGTCACGACTTCCGCCGAAGTCGGCTCCTCTCCTTGTTCGGCAGGCATTCGGCGGTCAACGTCACCGACTTTCTAGCCATCGCCGCTCCATTTTTTATTGATCCATATGTTTTGTCTTGTTACCTGCACACCTGGTTTTCATTCCCCAATCACACTGCATGTATTTATTCCTCTATTCCCCCTCATGTCTTTGTGTGAATTGTTTGTGTTACGTGTTAATTGTTGACGCACCAGACTGGTTTCCTTATACCGTGTTGTTCACGAAGATGTTTATTGTTAAACATAAATTATTGTGACTGTTTTGCGCTTTTTGCACTTTTGCCTATGGGCTGGAGGTTTTGACACAGTGGCGTCCGTCTGTTGGTTTCTCCTGCCTCAATAAACTCTGCTCTCCTGCACCTGACTTCGCTACCAGTACTCACACACCTGACATCTACAAAATATCCCTGTCTAAATTATAGTTTTTAGTAAGACCTGTCGTTGGGATGTGTGAAAAAATCTAAAGCTACTGATCTGACCAAATATACTGAGTTACATTTTTTTTTGTCTGGAAAAAGTAGAGTTTTTCAACACCCCCATTATTATATGAACTGTTTTCACCGTTGTTCTTAATGAATGACAAATTAAGGAAATGTATTGGGATATATCTGTCACCAAAATGCAATAAAAAGTACAATCATGACATGTAGTTAGATATGAGGTGAAATGTTCCATATTTAAATCTATATAATGATTGTACATCATGCACTGTAACTGAAACTAAAATACCCACTGTTGATTATTCATTGGAAATGTAACAAACAAAGATGAACAACAATTAATAATGGAAGTAGATTGGGACCTTGTTAGTCAAGAGGAGCAACCCAGCAGACACAGAGCAACCACAGAATGTTGCCACAACATTGCCTCAAAGTTGTGTGGTGGCTGTATAGTATTGCATATTGCATCTGTCATTGTAAGCCCTCCGTGTTCTGTCATTTTTTTCCAGAATAAACGGTAAGAATAAAATGGTTTGGAATATGTATTTGTTTGGTTGTGTAAAACTGTTGCAATTTCCCTTCACTAAAACACATGCATTGCATTAATTCTTATTTTTTTATATTTCTAATATCATTTGAGAGATTGATAAGAGGTCAGACTCAGGGACTGTTATAGAAAATTCCCTTCCAAACCCATCCCGCTTTACTTCCAGCGCCACATTCCCTAACAATTCAATCACCACTCACTTCCCGTATACTCCCAATCAACAGAGGCAGGACTTCCTCTGACACTACCTGCAATAAATTGACACATTTCAGAAGGTCCTATGGGTACTCAACTGTGAAGCTCCACAGCACAACCTGGTTGCAACCAATTCCAATATGTTCCTACCCTGTTGTTCTTCATACGGCTCGAACTCTTATCGCTTTTACATACAGTATTAGTCTAATCAAATGCCAATGAGCATTTTGTACACACATTAATGCAATAACTTCTAAGATAGAGTATTCTGACTTAAACTTCAATCAGATGAATTCAGAATCTCTCAGGGCCAGTAACCAGAGGGTTGTCAGTTCAAATCCCATGGCTGACGGGAGAATTTGTCAGGAGTGAGCTGGCAACCAGAGGGTTTTTGACATCAGAATCTCATGTGCCACCTGCTGCCGTTATGCCCTTGAGCAAGGCACTTAACCACTAACCTGCTACAGGGATGCTGTTCTGCTGCTTATTTTATGCTACCTTTAGCCTGGTGTGGTACCCATGGGTTGGAAATAACTCACATTGGACAATAAAAGTGTATTCTTGGATCTAATACAATGCCAACCCATTACAGAAGCATACATCAAACACTGAAGTATGCTGGGCACAGAGGACCAGTCCTTTTGTCTACCCTCCCAGGAGGAACATGTGCTGCCTACAGTTGTTTTAGGAATTAAGCTTCGATTGACGTGGTTTTCACGATGTACAATGGGAAACAGTACTGATTTGGATCCCTAATGCACAGTAAGAAATGATGCACAAGGTATAGACCCCTCAAACTAAACTCTGGACCTCAAAGCCAGTTCCACTGCATTCTTTACTTATTTCCCTTTAATCAGGGACTGATTTGGACCTGGGACACCAGGTCACCAGGTGTGTGCAATTAATTATCAGGTAGAACAGAAAACTGTCAGGCTCCGGACCTCGTAGGGTAAGAGTTGAGTACCCCTGATATAGACTTTCATGTTGATACCAACAGAGGCCATTCAGAGAGAATACAGGAACACAAGGCAGTAGCAGTGTAACAGTATAACTTTAGACCGTCCCTTCGCCCATACCCGGGACCCTCTGCACACATCAACAACAGTCACCCACGAAGCATCGTTACCCATCGCTCCACAAAAGCCGTGGCCCTTGCAGAGCAAGGGGAACCACTACTTCAAGGTCTCAGAGCAAGTGACGTCACCGATTGAAATGCTATTTAGCGCGCACCACCGCAAACTAGCTAGCGGTTTCACATCTGTTACAGCAGCAGAGTGGTATCTCTTTATGATCATCATCGAAGCCACAGTACCACGTCCACACCCATATCTGGAGATCCACTGGAACCGGATATAACGCCCTATCAGAGAGCTCAGAGTTCTCTCTATTCTAGAGAGTAAGCTCCTATCCAGAGGGTGTACTTTACATCAAGCTGTCTCATGCTACAGAAACAGGATATGGGCTTCTTCCCTATGGGACATTCTGGCTCGGACAAGGATAACTTACTTATATTGTTCAAAGGGCAGCTCTGCCTCTAAGGCAGAATTTAATGTGACTGGTTTTGTTCAGGCAAGTCATTTTTATTGGGATGGGATTTGAAACAGCATCCATGTTACGCCCTCCGTCAACCACCACCACCCTGCCATCTAGTGAGTCTTTTGTTTATTTCACTCATCTTTCAGCTGTAAGATTTATGATAAAATCACCATAAAACAATAGTTACCCTCTAAAGTTATGCCCTTTTTAGGACTTTTCCAGTTATTTCAATCCCAGATACTATTTTACACTGAGTACACAAAACATTAGGAACACCTTCCTAATATTGAGTTTTGCCCTCAGAACAGCCTCAATTCATCTGGGCATGGACTCTACAAGGTGTTGAAAGCGTTCCGCAAGGATGCTGGCCCATGTAAACTCCAATGCTTCCCACAATTGTGTCACTGGAAACTGTTGAGCATGAAAACCCCAGCAGCGTAGCAGTTCTTGACACAAACTGGTGTGCCTGGCACCTACTACCATACCCCATGCAAAGACAAATGTTTTGTGTTGCCCATTCACCCTTAATGACACACATACACAATCCATCTCTCAATTGTCTCAAGGCTTAAAAATCCTTCTTTAACCTGACTCCTCCTCTTCATCTACACTGACTGAAGTGGATTTAACGAGTGACATCAATATAACTCAGTGTATAAGGGGACGTATGGTAATAAAATATAGGACTTTTGTGGAGTTTTATTATGACAACCATTAATAATGAAAACAATATTGTTGCATCACAGACATTCACTATGGGACCCTACACTGTGATCCGTACTGGTGTCTATAGCAGGACGGGACAACGCAAGCTCATAAAATAATACAGTGGGAAAAAAGCAAGGTGTTAGCATCACTTGTCCTTATTCACGATTCTTGGAAATTGCCCATTGTATAAGCCTGGGTTTGAGTTTCCTTGCTGGGTTTGTGGGACATATCCCCTTTCATGTTGACTTCCTTATTTCTTACGCACAGTCAGGAACTAAGAGGTGATTGCCCTTTATTCTCTGGTGATAAAATATCCCTTTCAACACAACAAAAAACACCCTGGGGGATTACATTTGAGTCATACAAAATCAAACTTTACTAAACTTTGTATCAGAAATAGCAACATCATCCATCCATAGCCGGTGGTGAAATGAGTTGCCATAAAGGCACAGATTGACTGGCAATCCAAAGACCTGATTTGTTAAATCCTGGCAAGGTGACATACATTGTCAAGTTATCTGTTTGCGAGGAGTCCCAATTCCCAAGTTTGCCTACTTTCCTTGGGTTTCACCGGCACCTGTCTCCTTTCTAAACCTGGCCCCTCCCTCTGCTTTATCTCTGTGTTGCAGAACAGCCTCTCTGTTCCCATGTATTGTTTCCTGGATGAAAGAAACAACACAGGATAGAAAACAGGGCCAATGTGAATTTAGAGCCATACGTTCTCGCTTGAGGTGTTAGAGCCTATATATATATAGAGTACCAGTCAAAAGTTTGGAAACACCTACTCATTGAAGGGTTTTTCTTTATTTTTACTATTTTCTACATTGTAAAATAATAGTGAAGACATCAACACTATGGAAATAACACATATGGAATCATGTAGTAACCAAAAAGTGTTAAACAAATCAAAATATATTTTATATTTGACATTCTTCAAAGTAGCCACCCTTTGCCTTGATGACAGCTTTGCACACTCTTGGCATTCTCTCAACCAGGTTCATGAGGTAGTCACCTGGAATAATGCATTTCAATTAACAGGTGTGCCTTGTTAAAGTTCATTTGTGGAATTTCTTTCCTTCTTAATGTGTTTGAGACAATCAGTTGTGTTGTGACAAGGTGGGGGGGGGGGGGGGTGTATAGAAGATAGCCCTTTTTGGTAAAAGACCATGTCCATATTATGACAAGAACAGCTCAAAAAAGCAAAGAGTAACGACAGTCCATCATTACTTTAAAACATGAAGTTCAGTCAAAGAAACACAAGCTATGGACATCTGTCCTTTGGTCTGATGAGTCCAAAGTAGAGATTTTTGGTTCCATCCGCCGTGTCTTTGTGAGATGCAGAGTAGGTGAACAGATGATCTCCGCATGTCTGGCTCCCACCGTGAAGCATGGAGGTGTGATGGTAGGGGGTGCTTTGCTGGTGACACTGTCTGTGATTTATTTAGAATTCAAGGCACACTTAAACAGCATAGCTACCACAGCATTCTGCAGTGATATGCCATCTGGACAATGACCCAAAACACACCTCCAGGCTGTGTACGGGCTATTTGACCAAGAAGGAGAGTGATGGAGTGCTGCATCAGATGACCTGGCCTCCACAATCACCCGACCTTAACCCAATTGAGATGGTTTGGGATGAGTTGGAACGCAGAGTGAAGGAAAAGCAGCCAACAAGTGCTCAGCATATGTGGGAACTCCTTTAAGACTGTTGGAAAAGCCTTCCAGGTGACTACCTCATGAAGCTACTACATGAAGGGTCCTTACAACTGATAGTTAGCCAAATTTGGCATAACCCTTTTGCTACACTTAATATATTCTGAAATACTAATTCATGGTTTACGAAGCATCTTATATAGGAATTATAAAGGGTTTATGAAGGCTTCATTATTACACCATAGTGGGACTGAGGTGTTGATAGTGGCCAACACTATAGCAAGTCCTCTGACTAGCAGGTGACTACATTTCATACAATATAAGATACTTTACACCTCTATGTAATAGGACAAACCTCTTATTTGGAATCATGAAGAGCCCATGATAATTTCCTGCCCCTAAAAGAAAGATCATAGTAATTCAATTCAATTCAAATTTATTTATATAGCCCTTTGTACATCAGCTGATATCTCAATGTGCTGTACAGAAACCCAGCCTAAAACCCCAAACAGCAAGCAATGCAGGTGTAGAAGCACGGTGGCTAGGAAAAACTCCCTAGAAAGGCCAAAACCTAGGAAGAAACCTAGAGAGGAACCAGGCTATGTGGGGTGGCCAGTCCTGTTCTGGCTGTGCCGGGTGGAGATTATAACAGAACATGGCCAAGATGTTCAAATGTTCATAAATGACCAGCATGGTTCAATAATAATAAGGCAGAACAGTTTAAACTGGAGCAGCAGCACGGCCATGTGGACTGGGGACAGCAATGAGTCATCATGTCAGGTAGTCCTGAGGCATGGCCAACCCAGTACTTATTTCTTTATTATAGTTTAATTATTTAGGCGACCTATTGTGACCATGGTCTATATTCCAAGGGAGACCTGCATGACAAAACCAAGAAACTACACAATCAAGGCAGGATCATAGGATACACACAAAGAAAAACACAAAAAAATATTATCATAAAAAACAACCCAGTTCCTCATCAAAGAGATCTTCTACCAACAATCTGAATTGCCCAAAAGGCAGCAGTGCATCCAACTGAGTATTCTGAAGATTGTTCCATAAGTGAGGTGCCCAGAAACTAAAAGCTATAGGCTCAAAATTGTAATCCATTGTGCTAAATCAGGTATTCCCAAACTGGGGTACGTGTACCCGCAATGACGTCAGGGGGACGCCAAATAAAAACGTGATTCACATTAAAAAAAATATGTAGCCAAACGTAGCAGCTGCTCATTGCATTTGCTCGAAAATGTATTAATGGTTTAAAAAAGTAAGGCCGGTGTCCATAGAGACACATACCAGCTCTACTGGTAGTACTGCTACTTCCAGCAGTACTACACCTGCACCTGTCGATGACACAAGTTGTTCTACTTCCACAAGCACATCCAATGCTAACATCAGTAATTCTACATTTGTTGTTAGCCCAGATAGCATGGACACAGACAATTGTGAATCTGATGCAGCCGAAGAGCTACTGCCCCCTTACCCGGGAAAGCACCGAACAACAGATAGGGACATTAGACCATCGAAGAGGCGCAAATATGATGAGAACTACATTGATTTGGTGTTCACTTATATTGGGAGTAGTGCCTTTCCTCAGCCACAGTGTGCTTTATGTGCAAAAGTACTATCTCACAACCTTCACTATTGGGCAGACATATAGAAACAAAACATGCCAATTTGAAAAATAAGCCACAGGAGTATTTTGAGCTAGAATTAAGACGACTTTCGAATAGTAAGACACATATAAAAGCAACAGATACCATTAACAAGAAGGGTAGAAGCATCTTATATGGTGAGCTACCATAATTGGCGACGCACAATTGGCCTAGCGTCGCCCGGGTTAGGGAGGGCTTGGTCGGTAGGGGTGTCCTTGTCTCATCGCGCACCAGTGACTTCTGTGGCGGGCTGGGCGCAGTGTACGCTAGCCAAGGTGCACGGTGTTTCCTCCGGCGCATTGGCTTCCGGGTTGGATGTGCGCTGTCTTAAAGAAGCAGCGGCTTGGTTGGTTGTGTATCGGAGGACGCATGACTTTCAACCTTCGTCTCTCCCGAGCCGGATGAGACAAGATAGTAGCTACTACAACAATTGGATACTACGAAATTGGGGAGAAAAAAGGGGTAAAATTCAACAAAAAAAAAACAATATTTGAGATTGCGCTGATCCTGGTGCTAGTGTAATTAACCCTCGTCACGTAATCAACGTCATCAACGTAATTACATAGGCTGCAATTACACAGGCTGACCAATTCTGATATTTTTTTCCACTAATTGATCTTTGACCAAAAGATGATGTGATTGGTCAAAAGACCAATTAGGGGGAAAATAAATATCAGAATTGGGTAACTGTGTAAACGCAGGCATTGTGGCATCTATGGATGCGTTTAGACAGGCAGCCCAATACCGATCTTTGTTTCACTAACGGGTCTTTTGACCAATCAAATCAGCCCTGAATAAGATCTGATGTGATTTCTCAAAAGACCAATTACTGGAAAAAATATCATAACAGTCTAAACGTAGCCTAAGTGGAAATGAAAAAGTCACAGTGTGGTGAGAACAAATCAAATGTAAATACTGAACATAATATAGGTGTGTGACAAATCATGAAGGGGATGCATTGATTATTATGCAACCAAACTGATACAGAAGCACGGAGAGAGATACCAGCCTGCTGTATCCTTCCAATAGAGCTGAGCCACCCAGTCTTTTTCTCATCCCTCCCTCGTTCCCTGCCTGCGCCGCTATCTTCTCATGACACCTCTGTGCCCAGGGCGATCAGGAGGAAAGCTGGCCCCATTTGGGGCCTACTGATTGGTTCCCACCTAGTATGTGCACTTTAGCTCAAAAGAATCCAGAACACCTTTTGTATTTGACTGCCTTGTATACTAAACTAATCAGGATCCTGCAGTCATTGTGAACAATGGGATTGGTAGGAGCAATAGGTTTTTCTTTAGTATTGGTATCTCTAACACAGGTAAATATATATTTTTCTTGGAATATACTTTTTTTGTGTACAAACTGTTTTGTGTGCAAAAATAACTTTATATTATATTGTTTTGTCAAATGAATGTTGGAGTATAATTAACTTATTTTGGCTGTTTTTCAGATATCATACACAAAAGCACAAGGTAAGTCTCCAGCTATATCGTTAGTTGATGGACTTTGAATAAAGGGAAGATGTGGATGTCAAGCAGTCAATAATGTTTATTTATTCATAATATTTTTTTATATGATTCTGTGTTCAAATGTTCAATATACAGAAAAAGTGTAACTGAAAGATTTGACACAATTTGGGGGAGATGAACTTGAAAACGTATTGTCATCCCCTCAGGCAATGATGCGTGATAGAGTATTGAGATATTTACTGATTTACTCATCAATCAATTCTACTAGGCTATTCTCTCCTAGATACCTTTTTTCTATTGAATTTTACTCAAACTTCTCTTTCAGTATGCAATATTACATCAATAACATCTCCAGCTGCGTCAGCACTTCTGGTGAAATGGAACAAATACACTGGAGCAACAAATTACTTTTTGGACCTTCGGGTAATAAATGCGACAGATATAGCACCTGTCGTGATAACGCTACCAGCTACCAGTACGGAAAAACTGGTCCAGGGCCTGAGACCTGGAACCTTGTATAGTGTTACGGTCAAAGTGTTCCAGTTCTACTATGTTATGTGCTTGAAAACACAAGTAGCCAAAACAGGTAAGTATCATTCTCCACCGGAAAGCAAAGTTGTGATAAACATGAATTTTAACCAGTAAACTCAAATATTTCATTTAAAAAACGTGTGCTATTTATCAAGCCTAGTCTTAGGCCCACCATGGCAACAAATATTTTCCAAATAAATGTTTTGCAGATTTACGCATGGACTTTTGCGCATGGACTGGTCTACTGAGCAATATTCTAGAAATTCTAATAATAGCTTACGTTGCCCCCTCTTGTTACTATTTTAGTTCCCGAGACCTCTCAGATAACCTCCTCAAGGGCATTATCAAGTACTTCAATCCAAATAGAATGGGTGCGCGTGTACACCGCGGACCATTATCACCTGTTGATGGAGTCAAAGACCATGGTAGAGAGGCTTAATTTGACCTTCACCAACATGAGCGCTGTGGTCCAAAACCTACAGCCATCAACCGTCTACGACTGTTACATCTACACCGCAAACCAAGCTGGTCTTGGAGCGAGAAGCAGAGTGAGGACCATTTCTACCTGTGAGTTAACTATTTTACCTCGATTAACTTTAGACTACATTCTGGTTGTGGGTAAACTGGTTGTAAATGCGAGGTCTAAAGAATTTTAAAGGCAGCGTACTCTAGCTTAAATGTTTAACGTTTCACTTTTAGCTTTATACTTAAGGCATTCAGCCCTCAACTAGCCAACCACAGGTGAACTCTAGTCAGCGGTCCATTATAGGCCTACATGACCGTTCATTTGTCCCTCCATAGTGATCCAACCGCCAAAGGGAGTTACAGCCAACCAGATTGGAAATAGTTCAGTGCGCCTGTTCTGGCAGCCAGTGGAAAAGGTTATTCTTTACGAGGTGACGGTCACCGACCTGGATGAACCAGACCATGCACTGTTCAAGACAAAAGTGTTCCAAAACCAACTGGACATAAGGGATATCCTGCCATGTTCCTCTTATCAGATATCAGTGGCTTCTGTCAACACCTTACTGGAGCCAGGAGAGCCTACTGAATACACATATACTACAAACAGTGAGTAAGCTTTTATAATCCGTTTTTAAATGAGTCATTACTGTCCGATAAACTAGGTATTTTCAGACCTACTGTATATATATATATATATTTTTTTTTTAATGTAATAGTAAACATTTCCTCAAAAAGGTTTCTCCTTTGCACTGAACTGATAGCCAATAAGTAAATATGTAATTTTCAAGTAGGCAAGCACCGAATGATCCTCACATTCACATGAACCAAATCCAGTACTTATGAAAGCATTATATGTCATTTTCAGCATTAAGTGCTGTGATGTCCATATCCGTGGAGTACAGCTGTACCAGTGGCACAGCCATGGTGTCCTGGGCCAGAGTGTTCGGAGCAGACTCGTACAGAGCAGTTGCTACCGGCAGCGGCAGGACCGTCCTGTCCTGCACCTCTCAGGGCACAGAGTGCCAGATCACAGGGGTGGGCTGCGGAGATGACTACATGGTGCAGGTCACCGCTGTGTCCAAGAGCTGTGAGAGCAAAGTAAACGCCACCTCACACTTTGCCACAGGTAAGGACACTGAGACCAAGGAGGCATACTTTTGGACAGGTGAGACAGTGAGACACTTTTGACATACGTAGGACACCTGGAGACAGGTGAGACACAGTGACACAGGTGGGACACTGATTGAGAAAAGGGAAACACCAGGACCCACAATAAAGTGGACCCACAATAAGACAGAGGACGACAGAATGGAGGGCAACAAACATTCTAGAAGGCTGAACGAATGGCACTCTTACAATTCTGACCCTTGAATCCCTCCAACCGGACACACAGCCATGCTCTCCCCTACTGTAGGCTACAGCTTAACCAACATCCTATCTCTCACACAGCCTCCTGAGGCTGCATTGTGTACCAGGGCTTAGCTGCTGCAGATCAAGGGCAACAAACAACTGTTGTTCCTCACAGGATGTACAGTACACCCACTGTACAAGTGATGTGTCCAACAAAGTGCTTTACCTGAATTCACTTCTTACATCAGATTTGATACATATTACAGTTCACATATGATGACAATACAACATAGTGTATAATGCAAAGTTGTAAACAGCCTTTCTTTTGCTGTTTTTGTCAGGATAATATCGGAGGTCAAATGGGAATAGTTTTTTCCCTTCCTGCTTTTCCATGGTCCTCTATGTCTGTTTATTTCTTATTCACGTCGACACAGACCACACCCACACATTACTGCATAGGCATCATCCTTGAGAACTAGGTCCTCTATTGAGCTGCAAAGTCATGTTATATTATATTCTGTAACCTATTTTAGAGAAAAGCAGTCCCTTTGTAGAACTATATACCCCAGTGGTTTGCTGTAATCTTAAACATCAGGGTTTTGATGTTTCTCCCTTTTCTCTCTCTTCTCCCATTCTTCACTCTCTCTCTCCCTCACTCTCACCCTCTCATATTTCTCTCTCGTTTTCCCTCTACCACTCTCTCCCTCCCTCCTCCCTCTCTCTCCCTCTCGCAGTCCCCTGTCCTCCAAAGAATCTCAACCTGTACCGTGAGTGTTCCAGCAACGTGATCATCTTCTCCTGGGCTGCCACCAACAACACGGCTCACTACAGGGCCAAGGCCGTGGACTCAGAGGGAGAAAACATGGACTGTATGACCTTAGACACTTCCTGTTTCTTCACCAACACTGTGTGTGGCCGTCGCTACACATTCACTGTCTACTCTGTCAGTAGCGGGTGCAACAGCCAGGCCAGCCCACCAGTAGCAGTCCGCACCGGTACGACCACAGACACACTCACAGGCTGTTTCTGAAATGGCAAACTTAGTCCCTATATAGTACGTTTTACATTTTAGACATTTACCAGACCCTCTTATCCAGAGCGACTTACAGGTAATGCATTCATCTTAAGATACTGTAGCTAGGTGAGACAACCATAAGTAGAACTTTTGACAAGGGCCCATAGTTTTTTCATTATGAGAATATAGTAGACTATAGTAGACTATATAGACTATAATATAGTAGACTATAGTGGTCAGCTTTTTGCTCACCAACACCTGACCGCAATTGCTAATAACCCATCCGCAACCGCCCGACCATATGTGATAAAGTGAAAATCTGAGGCCGCACCCAAACCTAAACCACTAATATAGAAAATGCACTGTAAACTAGTCAGAGACAGATGAATGTTTTTTTGACAGGGGGTGCAGGATTTTCTTTTGCCTGATTTAGATATGTTTATGCTTATAATTTCCAACATTTTGGTCGGCTATTTGTTAGTCAACTGGTCTATAATTAGATACATACAGCTTCTCTCCTGTCATTATATGTTGCCCTAGAAGACTAAATAAACCCCTGCTCACCAGAATAATGTCATAAATCGATAGAATGAATGATTCAAACAAGTTGACATCGGTAAAGTTCTTTCTCTCTGTCATCTCTGATTCTTTCGCAGAGTAAAGACGTTTAGGGACTGGGGAGAAAATGCAATAATCCAACCACAAGAAACTGGAAAGATTTTCTGTGCAAAATGTCCAAATGTTTGACCTGTTCTAAGGAAATAGAAAGCTGTGAAAACAACCCAACATGTTTCTGATAAGATTTCAGTTAGTCTTGGATGCATATTTTATGTGGTTGAAATACTATCAGCTTTTATGATGCTGATAAAGATAGCACCTCTACAGACGGTATCTAACTGCACATTCACATTCTCTCAAGATGATGAAAGAAAGAAATCATATTTCTCCATTGAATAAATTGCCTACATTTGCTGTATAATTTCACTGGAAGAAATGTTTAATTCTGCAGGAGTTAATAGTAAGGCTATGTGAGAGGTTATAGACCTACAGTCAGTGTCCAGATTTTGTTTTCCATTTAACCCATCTGAACAGGCTACAGTTCCCTTGACATTCCATAGGCCTATTTGAAGTCCCAGTCTTGTGACTGCGGAATTTGTATAGCGTCTCACAATCATCACACATAACACTGCTATCATCCTCTTTTACCACTTCAACAAATCTTTCCCAAACATTACTTTTCTGTCTCTCCCCTTATTTTCAACTCTCCATTTCGCAGCTTTTCTCTTATTGAATTAAACTTCGACATTGTCCTTTTTGACTCCGTGAATCGAGGTGAACTTTTTCTAACTCTTCCCAAAAGCATTTGGAATGTTGGATATTTGGTGCACGTACAGTTAGGCCCTAAAGCGTAGGCTTATGCACGAATGCTAGATTGCATAAAATAATGAAAGATAAACCTCAATGTAGCCTATTGATATAAATTGCACAAAAATGATACATTTAAGGATTTTTTCAGTTATTGTTTTCTCTTTATTTAACCCACCAATCCTTCATCCACACAATATTTCATGACCCTAAACCCGCCCGCCCCACGGCTATAACAGCGGGGACTGCGAGTTATAAATCAACCCACGCATTGCTAGTAGACTACACTCAAATGCTGTATGATTAGGATGACAACTGACGCTGTGTGGGACACTCTAGCCTAGCGTCTGATCACGAAGTTCTAAAGTGAGAGGACCAGTAGGCTTTAGCTCCAGTTTTAGCACCTTGACTATCCATGACTTGATTGGACTGCACTTCGAAAACCTAGAAACGCCCCTCCTACTGATCTATAAGGATCATATAATTAGCAAAATAAAGAAACATGGTTTTTGACAACAATTTAATGTACACGCTTAGAAAAAAGGGTTCCGAAAGCATTCTACATGGAACCCAAAAGGGTTCTACCTGGAACCAACCAGGTTTATTCAAAGGGTTCTCCTAGGATGACAGCCAAAGAACCCTTTCTAAGATTGTAATTTACAAAACTACAATGCTTGTGAAATAATAATAACTTGAGTGGGAATCAAATCAAATTTATTTATAAAGCCCTTCTTACATCAGCTGATATCTCAAAGTGCTGTACAGAAACCCAGCCTAAAACCACAAACTGCAAGCAATGCAGGTGTAGAAGCACGGTGGCTAGGAAAAACTCCCTAGAAAGGACATAACCTAGGAAGAAACCTAGAGAGGAATCAGGCTATGAGGGGTGGCCAGTCCTCTTCTGCCTGTGCCGGGTGGAGATTAACAGAACATGGCCAAGATGTTAACATTTTCACAGATGACCAGCAGGGTCAAATAATAATAATCACAGTGGTTGTCAAGGGTGCAACAGGTCAGCACCTCAGGAGTAAATGTCAGTTGGCTTTTCGTAGCCGATCATTCAGAGTATCTCTACCACTCCTGCTGTCTCTAGAGAGTTGAAAACAGCAGGTCTGGGACAGGTAGCACGTCCGGTGAACAGGTCAGGGTTCCATAGCCGCAGACAGAACAGTTGAAACTGGAGCAGCAGCACGGCCAGGTGGACTGGAGACAGCAAGGGGTCATCAGGCCAGGTAGTCCTGAGGCATGGTCCTAGGTCTCAGGTCCTCCGAGAGAGAGAAAGAAAGAATTAGAGAGATCATACTTAAATTCACACAGCAACTAACAGCAACTCTTTATCATCCCTCTCCAGCCCCCTGTATGCCTCAGAACTTGTTATCCTCAGCCGACTGTCGGTCTGATGTCCTGACCAGCACATGGGACCGTGCCGAGGGGGCTCTGGCCTACACGGTTGAGGCATGGGGAAACAAGGATGAAAGCAACCGCTACAACTGCAGCTCCTTCACCAACACCTGTGCCATACCCTCGGTGCATTGTGGGGAGAGTTTAACCATGTACATCACAGCTTTCGATGACAACTGCCCCAGCTACAGGACTCTGGGACAGGTGGCTGAGACAGGTGAGACATGGTCAACTCTTCACTGCCAGTAAATTACATACATTAAATGCACATGATTTTTTTCTAGCCATTACCCTCCACTGAATTCATTAGCCATATTTATGTGACTTTCATGCATGGTTTTCACACCTGGCTCAATAAGCTTATCTTGAAGGGAAAAGCCATTAAGCAGTGTATATTGTTCAACTGGGGCATTCACTACCCTTGTAACTAACTAGTACCAAACCACACACACACACACACTCAACTGAATGTTCCCTCCCCGCTGCAGTTCCCTGCGCTCCTCAGAACGTTTCAGCAGCAATGTACTGTGGATCCGACTCCATCACTCTGAACTGGCAGGTTTCCTACGGCTCTCTGTTCTACATCGCCACAGCAATGGATGACGCTGGCGTGGTTCACACCTGTAACTCCATGGATACCAAGTGTCAGATCAAGGGCCTCCGCTGCAGCTCCACCTACAACGCCTTCGTCACCGCAACCAACCTCAAGTGCAACAGCTCCGACAGCGAGATAGTCACCATAGAGACAGGCATGTTACTGTCAATCAGATGTATTTATTAAGCCCTTTTTACATCAGCAGTTGTCACAAAGTGCTTTTACTGCTCTGCTCTCTCCAGTTTGGGGACAGGCAGGCTGGTGATGAGTTCTAAATAGTTTTATAATAATAATGGTAATAATAATGATAGTTTTATTACACAGGAAGTAGTAGTAGTCTTGTTATTCCGTGCCTTTTGAGCAAGGCCTACTATACAGCTCAATAAATACATGATTTCCAAACTGTTATTTGCCATGTTTATATGAGTGTTGAGTGTCTCTCACATCACATGATCCCCTCTCCCTCCCCCTCCAGCCCCCTGCCTTCCGGACCACATCGAGGCCTTCCTCGACTGTGCGGCGAACCACGCTCTGATTGTCTGGCAGGGCCATCACAGTATACTCTCCTACACAGCCACCATTGAGGACACAGAGGGAGGCCTTCTCAGCTGCAGCACCACAGGGAACAACTGCACTGTCCCCAGCCTGAAGTGTGGCCAGCTCTACTCTGTCTCCGTCATGCACCACGACGGCATCTGCCCCAGCATACCCTCCCAGGCCATCACCATGGAGTCAGGTAGGAACCTCCACCATTAACAGTACACACAATACTAGCCCTAATTGAAGAATTTGGCAACCGCCAAATCCTTAATCCAACAACTAGAGTCAGGTAGGGCATCTCTATGACTTATATGCAACTTACTCAACCTAACACTTATTGATTCAATCCTACTCAGTTTTGACTTTAGTCCCCAAACCTCTCCACAGTTATATGACCCCTAGATTTAACCATAACCCTGATACACTTCTATTTTAGTATACTACTGTACATACTGCATGTCTTTGGTCAAACTTACCTCCTCTTTTATCCATCACTCTCTCTCTCTCTCTCCAGTCCCATGCGGGCCTGCCAACATACAAACTGAGATGGATTGTGGGTCTGGAACGCTGACGGTGAGCTGGGACACGTCGCTGCGTGCGTTAGGTTACACCACCATCATCTCCCACGGCAACAGAGAGCAGGTGACCTGTAACTCCACGGCAACCAGCTGTAGCGTGGACACACTGGACTGTGGAGAGGAGTATGTTGTGGAGGTTATGTCTGTTAACAGATCCTGCCTCTCTATGCCCAGTCAGGCCATGGTCATCAGGGAAGGTGAGACAGGATATAACTAGTTTGTGAAATAAATTCAGTTTCATTCCATTGAGTTCCAGCTGTTTGAACGATCTCTATCAAAATACTACTCAATTTTCAATCAGGTAGACCAACAATGGACGAAAAAGGCGTTATATAAAGTAACTTTCCAATATTGCTCAACTCAAATTCAAGGATGTCAGAACTTGTATAACTGATCAGTTACTCTATATAAACTGTAAGAATCTATTTTTCTCGTCTTCCTCCCCTCTCAGTGCCCTGTGTGCCCACTAACGTGACAGCGCACCGTACCTGTGGAGAGAGCCCTGTAGCCGTCACCTGGGACGCCAGCCGTGGGGCCAAGGTCTACACTGCCATTGCCATGGGCAACAGCGGCCACCGTACGGAGTGCACGTCCAACGACACCACCTGTAGTCTGGAGGATCTGCTGTGTGGTCAGACGTACAGCCTCAGTGTATTGGCTATGGACGACGCCTGCTCCAGCACGGAGAGCAGCATGGTCACCCTACAGACAGGTGAAGACAGAGTAATAAACAGTGGGGTTGATGTGATATGTTTCTGGGTTAAGCAATCAATCAATCAAGCAACCTGCTTGAGTCGGGAAATGCCATGAACATTATTATTATTATTTTGTAAGATGCAGTAATGTGCATTGGAGTCATATTCTCAACAAAACCACGTCGGCTATTTCAGCAACACCCTTGCTGACAGGTGTATAAAATTGAGCACACAGTCATGCAATCACCAAAGACAAACATTGGCAGTAGAATGGCCTTACTGAAGAGCTCAGTGACGTTCAACGTGGCACCGTCATAGGATGCCACCTTTCCAACAAGTCAGTTCGTCAAATTTCTGCCCTGCTAGAGCTGCCCTTCTCAACTGTAAGTGCTGTTATTGTGAAGTGGAAACGTGTAGGAGCAACAATGGCTTAGCCACGAAGTGGTAGGCCACACAAGCTCACAGAACGGGACCGCCGAGTGCTGAAGCTCGTAGCATGTAAAGATTGTCTGTCCAAGGTTGCAACACTCACGACAGAGTTCCAAACTGCCTCTGAAAGCAACGTCAGCACAAGAACTGTTCGGTTTCCATGGCCGTGCAGCCGCACACAAGCCTAAGATCACCATGCTCAATGCCAAGCGTCGGCTGGAGTGGTGTTAATCTCGCCACCATTGGACTCAGTGGAAACGCATTCTCTGGCGTGATGAATCAAGCTTCACCATCTGGCAGTCCAACGGACTAATCTGAGTTTGGCGGATGCCAGGAGAACACTACCTGCCCAAATACATAGTGCCAACTGTAAAGTTTGGTGGGGGAGGAATAATGGTGTGGGGCTGTTTTTCATGGTTCAGGCTAGACCCCTTAGCTCCAGGGAAGGGAAATCTTAACGCTACAGCATACAATGACATTCTGGTCTGCACAGCTCTGACCTCAACCCCATCGAACACCTTTGGGGTGAATTGGAACGCTGACTGCACTAGTATGTGGACACCCCAACAACAGTGCCTGACCTCACTAAAGCTTCTTGTGGCTGAATGGAAGGAAGCAAGTCCTCACAGCAATGTTCCAACATATAGTGGAAAGCCTTCCCAGAAGAGTGGAGGCTGTTATAGCTGCAAAAGGGGACCAACTCAATATTAATGCCCATGATTTTGGAATGAGATGATCGACGAGGTGTCCACATACATATTTATAGGCATAGGTTTTTATATACATAGGTGTATCTCAAAGCATAAGGCTAACTACATTACACAGAGCCCCAATCCAAGTCAGACCATAACCTCTTTCTCTCCTCCTCCCCTCCTACAGTGCCTTGTCCTCCCACCCACGTCTCCAGCTGGGTGGACTGTGGCAGTAACACAGCCTCCCTCTCCTGGGATGCCAGCCCCAACGCCATCTCCTACTCTGGCAGTGCGGTGGGCACAGATGGGCACAGTGTGAGCTGTGGCGCTGCCACCCCAGGGTGCCAGATGGCTGGGCTGCACTGTGGTCAGGAGTATGTCTTCACTGTGTCTGCCTCTGATGGTAGCTGTGAGAGCCCCGAGAGTAACACGTTCACACAGGAGACAGGTGAAAGAGACAGAGACAGCGTCTTCTTCTTATGTTCAGTTAGAGATGATATTACGGACCATCTTTTCTTCCTCTACTATCTAATACTACTACTACTACTTACCAACTACTACTGCTATTACTGCTACTACTACGGGTACTACTACTACTTACTACTATAACTACTACTATTACTGCTAATCTTTCAACTTCCTCTCACATTCCCCTTTGCTACAGTACTAAACATTCAAAAGTGATTTTCTATTCCATTTGATCTAAATGAGTATTCTTCCTCTCCCTGTCAGCCCCCTGTGCCCCCCAGCGTGTAGTGAACAGTCTGTTCTGCAGGACAAACACTCTGAGCGTCAGCTGGGCCCCTGCAGCTATCGCCCTGAACAACAGCGTCACCGCCATGGCTGGAGATGGTACTGCACTCTCCTGCACAACAGAGGGCTCCACCTGCGAGCTGGACGGGCTACAGTGTGGACAACAATACACTGTTGCCGTGACAGCCACCAGCAGCAACTGTACCGGAACTACCAGCGCACCACAGACAGTCCAGACAGGTGTGTTATCTGTCTATCATTGCAGATGGAGAGTCTTATCATAGGTATTTAAAGATAGAGCAGTTGTACTGTACTGTATACTGTTATTACACAGAACTCACACTTTCTGCACTTTCTGCTCGCTCTCTCTCTCTCTCTCTCTCTCTCGCCCCCCCTCTCTCTCTCTCTCGCCCCCCCCCCCCCCCCCCCCCCCCCCTCTCTCTCTCTCCCTCTCTCCTCAGTGCCATGTGTTCCCTCCAGTGTGCATGGGGTTGTGGGCTGTGCCTCTAACACCCTGCAGGCCTCTTGGGATGCCACGGATGGGGCTCACGCTTACATTTCCACAGTGACTGGGCCAGACAGTTACACCTCGACGTGCTCTACCGCCAACCTGACCTGTTTCTTCACCGGCCTGGAGTGTGCCAAGGAGTACAGCGTCAGCGTGGTTGCCAAAGACGACCAGTGCAACAGCTCTGTCAGCGTTGACGTCTCAGTGGCAACAGGTAAGCCCAGAGAAGATAATATAAGATAATATAATCATCCATGTATTACATTGTTTTAAAATTACATTGATGTACAAAAACCCTCTCTGACCCTGTTGCACAGTATCCTACAAATTGGTCCTTCGAGCTGGATATGAACAAGCAACCTATAGGCCAGGGATCATCAACTAGATTCAGCCGCGACTGGATTTATTTTTTGAGCGGATGGTCGGGGGGCTGGAACATAATTGCAAATAATTAGAAGGCAAATTGATTGCAAGAAGCCCAAACAGATATAATGTGTGATTAAAACATAATCATTTCAAAACTTGCTAACATTTGTATACAATTATGTTTCTCTCTATTATGTGTGGAAATACTTGGGAACAGATTTCTTAAATTAAAATCACTTGGAGTCTATTATGTCCAACAACAACAAAAAATTGCTAATAAAAACACATTTGGCCCACGGCCCGCCAGTTGGGGTACCCTGCTATAGGCTTTGACTAGGCGTATTCCCCAAAACATGTGTAAACATACTGTGAGCACATTATCAGGTCATGTGACCAGTAAGAAAAAAGTATGAAAATGTATGAACTCAAGTCGCTCTGGATAAGAGTGTCTGCTAAATTATAAAAAAATGTAAAATGTTATTATGTTCTCTGACCCTGTCTGTGACCCCGTCCCAAGCCCCATGTGACCCAGAAAACGTGGCTTCCCTGCTGCAGTGCAGCTCAGGTGTGGTGACGGTGTCCTGGGAGGCCAGTGCTGGAGCCACGGGATACACTGCCTCGGCACAGGAGGACGGAGAGACACACTTTACTTCCTGCAGCACCACAGGCACTTCCTGTGACCTCACCCAGCTGGAGTGTGGAGAGGTTTACACCGTGACAGTTGTGGCCAGGGACGGAATCTGCAACAGCACATTGCTGGCAACAACCACCATCAAGACAGGTAAAGGAGGGAGAAAGATAGTATGTGAGATGGAGAGAGTGTGACAGACATAAATATTGAGATGACGATAGAACCAAAGAGAGATAGATAAGATAAAGTATGTATCTCTGTGATATATAATTTGATCTAACACAGAGATAGGCGTTTGATATAATAGACAGAGACACTAGTCCATCTCCAGTCCCTGACCTGTCCTCTGCTCTTCTCCGCCTGCTCCAGTCCCCTGTCCACCCACCATCAAGGACCACTCCCTGGATTGTGCCTCAAACCAGGCCTACATCTCCTGGGTTGAAGATGACGATGCTGTGGGCTTCCTCATCAATGCCAGCTCTGCCCTGGGTCACACCCCCTTCTGCAGCTCCACCAACACCTCCTGTCTCCTTGACGACCTGCTCTGCGGACAGACCTACACTGTACATGCCATCGCCCGGGGAGACCAGTGCAACAGTGAGCCCAGCGAGTCGTTCGAGATCGTCACAGGTGTGTTTTTAGAATAGAGCTGTGTGTGATTGACGTGGGATTAATTTGCTGTTGTTATTATTATAAGACCTAGCTGGTCCATTAACGGCCCACTGCTGGAAAAGATGGCGGCCCACTGGCCCCACTCATGTTGTTGTGACCATCTGCCTCTTTTTGACTGATCCAAGTGTATTTGTGTGTGTTTCCACAGCCCCTTGCACCCCAGCCAACGTCCGCTCCCAGTACGAATGTGGTACGAGTATAGCTCTGCTGAGCTGGGACGAGACTCTGGGGCGTGATAGCTTCATCGCCCGTGTAGAGTCTGGTGACCACAGTGACTCCTGCAGTACGACTGAGACCCAATGCTCTTTGACCACGCTCATGTGTGGTCATCTCTACAATGTGACCGTGGATGCTCTGGCCGGACACTGCAACAGCAGCCAGTCAGCTGCCACACAGATACAGACAGGTAAGGGGATAGTCAGTGTAGTCAGTATCAGATACATACTCTGTTATATTTACATATACATTATATACAGTGCCTTGCGAAAGTATTCGGCCCCCTTGAACTTTGCAACCTTTTGCCACATTTCAGGCTTCAAACATAAAGATATAAAACTGTATTTTTTTGTGAAGAATCAACAACAAGTGGGACACAATCATGAAGTGGAACGACATTTATTGGATATTTCAAACTTTTTTAACAAATCAAAAACTGAAAAATTGGGCGTGCAAAATTATTCAGCCCCCTTAAGTTAATACTTTGTAGCGCCACCTTTTGCTGCGATTACAGCTGTAAGTCGCTTGGGGTATGTCTCTATCAGTTTTGCACATCGAGAGACTGAAATTTTTTCCCATTCCTCCTTGCAAAACAGCTCGAGCTCAGTGAGGTTGGATGGAGAGCATTTGTGAACAGCAGTTTTCAGTTCTTTCCACAGATTCTCGATTGGATTCAGGTCTGGACTTTGACTTGGCCATTCTAACACCTGGATATGTTTATTTTTGAACCATTCCATTGTAGATTTTGCTTTATGTTTTGGATCATTGTCTTGTTGGAAGACAAATCTCCGTCCCAGTCTCAGGTCTTTTGCAGACTCCATAAGGGTTTCTTCCAGAATGGTCCTGTATTTGGCTCCATCCATCTTCCCATCAATTTTAACCATCTTCCCTGTCCCTGCTGAAGAAAAGCAGGCCCAAACCATGATGCTGCCACCACCATGTTTGACAGTGGGGATGGTGTGTTCAGGGTGATGAGCTGTGTTGCTTTTACGCCAAACATAACGTTTTGCATTGTTGCCAAAAAGTTCAATTTTGGTTTCACCTGACCAGAGCACCTTCTTCCACATGTTTGGTGTGTCTCCCAGGTGGCTTGTGGCAAACTTTAAACGACACTTTTTATGGATATCTTTAAGAAATGGCTTTCTTCTTGCCACTCTTCCATAAAGGCCAGATTTGTGCAATATACGACTGATTGTTGTCCTATGGACAGAGTCTCCCACCTCAGCTGTAGATCTCTGCAGTTCATCCAGAGTGATCATGGGCCTCTTGGCTGCATCTCTGATCAGTCTTCTCCTTGTATGAGCTGAAAGTTTAGAGGGACGGCCAGGTCTTGGTAGATTTGCAGTGGTCTGATACTCCTTCCATTTCAATATTATCGCTTGCACAGTGCTCCTTGGGATGTTTAAAGCTTGGGAAATCTTTTTGTATCCAAATCCGGCTTTAAACTTCTTCACAACAGTATCTCGGACCTGCCTGGTGTGTTCCTTGTTCTTCATGATGCTCTCTGCGCTTTTGACGGACCTCTGAGACTATCACAGTGCAGGTGCATTTATACGGAGACTTGATTACACACAGGTGGATTGTATTTATCATCATTAGTCATTTAGGTCAACATTGGATCATTCAGAGATCCTCACTGAACTTCTGGAGAGAGTTTGCTGCACTGAAAGTAAAGGGGCTGAATAATTTTGCACGCCCAATTTTTCAGTTTTGATTTGTTAAAAAAGTTTGAAATATCCAATAAATGTCGTTCAACTTCATGATTGTGTCCCACTTGTTGTTGATTCTTCACAAAAAAATACAGTTTTATATCTTTATGTTTGAAGCCTGAAATGTGGCAAAAGGTCGCAAAGTTCAAGGGGGCCGAATACTTTCGCAATGCACTGTATGTACAGTAACAGTTTATTACTTTAACATTGTCTCCCTGTCCTACCCTCCCTTCAGCTCGCTGTGCTCCGCAGAATGTCAGTGCCAGTCTGCTGTGTGGAAACAACACCGTGGCTGTGACCTGGCTGGCCAGCCCTGGTGCCGTGGGCTACAATGTAACCGCCCTTGGTCGCGACGGCGACGCCAAAACCTGCACCACGGACGACACCAGCTGTGATCTGCCGAACATGCACTGCGCTCAGACCTATGAAATCACTATCACCCCCTTCTCTGAGACGTGTAAAGGCTTTCAGAGCACTGCCTTCACCTTCATTGCAGGTATGGAAAACAAATACAGATCAGGGAAGCTACATAAAGACATTTGAGAGTGCTCCATTGGCTGCTTTAACTCTTAAAACCCCTGTCTTAACAACTGTCCTTAACAACAAAACAACCCCCCCCCCCCCCCCCCCCCCCCCCCCCCCACCTAGGTCCCTGTCCCCCCACCGAGGTCCAGACCTCTCTGCAGTGCGAGAGTAATGTGGGATCTGTGTCCTGGGTAGCCGCCCCCACCTCCAAGATGTACATTGCAACAGCGACCGACCAGGATGGCCACGCCCACACCTGCATCACCAATGGGACGGCGGGCTGCTCCTTCAGCGAGCTGAAATGCGGCGAGACCTACAACGTCTCAGTGGTAACCATGGAGAGGGGATGCCAGAGCGAGCCCAGCACACCAGTCACCCTCAAAGCATGTGAGAGGAGATAACAAATCCCTATACTAATGATTGTATTCATTAGCATTAACTTAACAATAACGATCTGATAACTGTATATCACAGTTTAAGTTTTCAACAAACCTTGACATTGAATGCATTTAGCAAAGTAATGCTAATTATTGGGTGGGTTGGATATGTGTGCAATTTCTAAACCAAAAAGCTAACACTCTTTCCCTCTTCCTGTTTCTCTCTTTCCCTCCCTCTCTCAGCCATCTGTCCTCCTACCAGCCTGGCTGGAGTGACAGCCTGTGGCACCAACGACCTGACTATCACCTGGGACCAGAACCCAGAGACCGGTGTCACCTATTTCCTGTATTCCCAGAAAGAGGGCGGAGACAACACCAGCTACTCCACCGTAGACACGTCCTATGTGATCTCGGGGCTGCAGTGTGGAGAACACTACAGCTTCAGGGTCACGGCCAAGGACTCTGTCTGCACCAGCAGCCTAAGCTCAACCATGGAGATGGACACAGGTACCAACCATAGTCAGGGTCTCTTTCCTACCTATTCTCAGATTATCACATTAAAACAATGAGACTCTTCATCTACTTTTTTTTTATACAGTGTGTCACTCAAAGCCACTAAATACTGTGAATGTGTATAACAGGCATACAGTTGCTACTTACTTAGACCTTTTACCGTTTTCTCCTGGAGCATAGGCCATCGACAACAGTTCCACCATTGTATAATCTAACTTGTCTTGTACTGATTCACAACGTCCTTCCTTGTTCTGAAACTGATTTCCAATGCCCTATCTGGTTCCCGCCCACAGCTCCTTGCCCGCCCACCAACCTAACTGCCCAGGCAAACTGTAGCACCAATGGGGGCACCATCACCTGGGACTTGAGTGCAGGAGGCGTCACCTACACCGCCACGGTAACCGGTACCACCCACAGCTTCACAGCCTTCTGTACTTCCAACGTCACTTCCTGTTCTGTGAAGCTGGACTGCGGACATCCTTACTCAGCCTCCGTGGTTGCCTCCACTGGGACCTGCAACAGTACCATGGACACCATCCAGTTCGACTCGGGTAGTTAACAAAATAATGAACCGACCGACCGACTTACTGACTGACTAGAATTGAAGAGAATCGAATGGAATCTAACTTTTATTATAATTATAAACTACAGGTGATATGTTCAGTTAGTGAGCAGATGAAACGTGATAATTCATCGGCCTTCAGTTGCAGTTGCCTTACATTAGATGACCATAATGTTACTCGACCTTGTTTTCATTCACTATAGATAATGCACCATGTTACATTAGCATCAGTCACAGTTATGTCTCTCTCTCACCTCCAAACCTGTCCCCCTCCACAGCCCCCTGTCTACCTGGCAATGTAGCAGCAGCCCTGGACTGCAGTGCCAACACATTTGCAGTGCAGTGGTCAGAGAGTGAGGGGCACCGCAACTCCTACACAGCCCTGGCCATCGGCAGTGACGGGTCTAATCTCAGCTGTGGCAGCAGCTCTACAAAGTGCACCATCAACAGCCTGGCCTGTGGCATCACATACAGCATCGCTGTCAGCACCGCCAACGTCAACTGTGCCACTATCGAGGGATCAGACTACCGTATCCAGTCAGGTAAGGCTCTGGTTCAGAGTCAGACAACCACCCGTCTTACTGTACACCTCAACTGCCTGGACTCAAGATCAGTCGATCAATCAATCCAAATTCTCATGGAGTTCTGGAATTCATAAATTTTCCCTAAACCCTCATAAAGTTAATGTATTTTAGTTCCTGTATGTATACTCTTTTTTCTCCTGTCCTGTCCATCCTTCCTGTCCTCTCACCATCCTTCCATCCCTCTCTCCATCCTTCCATTCTTTTCTCCATCCTTCCATCCCTCTCTCCATCCTTCCATTCTTTTCTCCATCCTTCCATCCCTCTCTCTATCCTTCCATTCTTTTCTCCATCCTTCCATCCCTCTCTCCATCCTTCCATTCTTTTCTCCATCCTTCCATCCCTCTCTCCATCCTTCCATTCTTTTCTCCATCCTTCCATCCCTCTCTCTATCCTTCCATCCCTCTCTCCATCCTTCTATCCCTCTCTCTATCCTTCCATCCCTCTCTCCATCCTTCTATCCCTCTCTCCTCTCCCCTCAGCTCCCTGTAAACCAGAAAGCCCTGCGGTGAGCCTGGAGTGCAGTACTAACGTAGCCGAGGTGACGTGGGACAACGCTGGACCGGACCAAATCCACATGGTGTCAGCGGTGGACTGGCAGGGAGTGAAGAGCTCCTGTAACAGCACTGGCTCCAACTGCACCTTCAGCTCTCTGAGCTGTGGAAAGGCCTATACAGTCACTGTACAGGGCCTCACTGACACCTGCAAGAGCACACTCAGCACCAGCATGAACCTGCTCACAGGTGACACACAGACAGATATGGTAGAGAGAAACTTTACTATGGAACGCCATTTATTGGGTCCTACCATGTCTATAAATAAATGTGTCAAATACTTAACAGCAGTGTAGTGACTCCAGGTGTAGTGACTCTATATTTGTATAAGAAAACATTCTTAATTTTGTATAGCATATTGTGTAAGCAGCATGTAGGCTACTCTCCTTGGATGTCACAGTGTAATCTTAGTTAAGTAGCGAATGGAGCCATCTCTGGTTTCCCAGTCATTTGTCACACCTCTTTAATCCTCATAGCCATTGACTCAATGGCCACATAATGGAAGTGTGCTCAGAAAAATATAATTTATAGAATGGGTTTCTACATTCAAGTCAATAGGTCTGTGACGGGTGGATGGGTAGAATTCTCTCACTGTATCAGTATTAAAACCCAACATTAAAACCCAACCCAGTATTAAAACCCAACCCAACCTCTCTGTCCCCCTAAGTGCTTATATTAACAGATGTTAATTAAATATAATAGTGTTAGAATCTTTAAAGCCCAACACACATGCACCCTCCTGATCCAACACATCCCTGTGTCCCCTTCCAGCCCCCTGCGTCCCCACCCACTTGACAGCCGATGTGGACTGTGAAGCCGGCATCACGTCTGTAACCTGGGACTCAGCCCGTGGTGCCACCGGCTACACAGTACATGCAGAAGGCAGTGGTGGGCACAATGCCACCTGTACCAGCTCAGACACCAACTGTGCTTTCCTTGATCTGGTGTGTGGACAGGACTACACTATGGTGGTGCTGGCTAACCACGACAGCTGTGTCAGCCTGGCCAGTGAGTCCATCACCACTACCACTTGTAAGTACGCCAGCACACCGATAACCTTGAAAAACGATCTCAATCTCTCAGATCAACCAACCAAGAATCTTTTATCAGAGAGTTATGAAGCCTCATTCACTGTAATTCACTAATATGTTTTGTGAACTTTAACCCAGTGCTTACCTAAGCCCATCTAGTCAACTTCTCTCTCTTTCCCCCCCCCCCCTCCCACCTCTCTCCAAAACATATACACACCGACGTGTTTCTCTCTCTCTCTTCCCCCCTCCCACCTCTCTCCAAAACATATACACACCAACGCGTTTCTCTCTCTCTCTTCCCCCCTCTCACCTCTCTCCTAAACATATACACACCAACGTGTTTCTCTCTCTCCTCTCCCTCCAGTACCCTGCCGCCACACTGGCCTGCAGGCCTACCTGAACTGCAGTACCAACACAGCTCAGATCTCCTGGACGCCTGGTAACGGCACTCTGATCTACAAAGCCTTGGCCGAGGGCTTTGACATCAAACACCAGCTCACCTGCTCCAGCCCCGGCTCCGGCTGCAATATCAGCAAGCTGCAGTGTGGAGAGAGGTACAGGGTCAGTGTCAGGGGAGAGGGGCGCACCTGCCCCAGCCCCGCCCGCGACTGGGTCGTAGTCAACACAGGTAAAATACAGTTCTACCATCATACCAACAGTCCTACCATCAAACATCTACACACCTACAGTACCAGTCAAACATCTACACACACCTACATAAACAGTCAGACATCTACACACACCTACATAACCAGTCAAACATCTACACACACCTACAGTACCAGTCAAACATCTACACACACCTACAGTACCAGTCAAACATCTACACACACCTACATAAACAGTCAGACATCTACACACACCTACATAACCAGTCAAACATCTACACACACCTACAGTACCAGTCAAACATCTACACACACCTACAGTACCAGTCAAACATCTACACACACCTACAGTACCAGTCAAACGTTTGGACACACCTACAGTACCAGTCAAACGTTTGGACACACCTACAGTACCAGTCAAACGTTTGGACACACCTACAGTACCAGTCAAACGTTTGGACACACCTACAGTACCAGTCAAACGTTTGGACACACCTACAGTACCAGTCAAACATCTACACACACCTACAGTACCAGTCAAACGTTTGGACACACCTACAGTACCAGTCAAACGTTTGGACACACCTACAGTACCAGTCAAACATCTACACACACCTACAGTACCAGTCAAACGTTTGGACACACCTACTCATTCGAGGGTTTTTCTTTCTTTCTTTCTTTACTTTTAGAGGTGAATCATCTTTACATTGCGTTAAGATTGTGGCTTCCATCAATGTAATAATCTGCATCATTTCAAATCCCCCTTATATTGTTTTGGTAAAAATAAACTCAGCAAAAAAAGAAACATTCCTTTCAAAGATAATTTGTAAAAATCCAAATAACTTCACAGATCTTCATTGTAAAGGGTTTAAACACTGTTTCCCATGCTTGTTCAATGAACCACAAACAGTTAATGAACATCCACCTGTGGAATGGTCGTTAAGACACTAACAGCAGACGGTAGGCAATTAAGGTCACAGTTATGAAAACGTAGGACACTAAAGAGGCCTTTCTACTGATTCTGAAAAACCCCAAAAGAAAGATGCCCAGGGTCCCTGCTCATCTGCGTGGACATGCCTTAGGCATGCTGCAAGGAGGCATGAGGACTGCAGATGTGGCCAGGGCAATAAATTGCAATGTCCGTACTGTGAGACGCCTAAGACAGGTCTACAGGGAGACAGGACGGACAGCTGATCATCCTCGCAGTGGCAGACCACGTGTAAAAACACCTGCACAGGATTGGTACATCCGAACATCACACCTGCGGGAGAGGTTCAGGATTGCAACAACAACTGCCCGAGTTACATCAGGAACACACAAGCCCTCCATCAGTGCTAAGTTTGTTAACAAGAAATTTCTGGATTGGTTGAAAAATGAGATTTAATGACTCCAACCTAACTGTATGTAAACTTCCGACTTCAACTGTACATATGCATACATAAACATTCATAGATATACACATATATATATATACATACATACACATACCTATATACTTTTTTTAGAATATACCTTTATTATTCCCTGTAAACCCTACCACCCTTCCCCCAATTGGAGTAAACTAATAAACAATAGTTATATTTTGTTTGTTTTTAGTCCTTCCTCTATTTCTGATGTCCAAAATTTCTGATCCTATATACAGATTGTAAATTAAAGATAACATTTTTTGCTAAAATAATAATTATATTATTGATTGATTGACTACGGCTTTTCAAATCACCCATTATTGCTATCTGCAGCGTTAGTTCTAGGCAAATGTTGCAATTCTTCAGCCAATCCTGGACCTGTGACCAAAAACGAGCTACATATGGACAGTACCAAAATAAATGATCTAATGACTCTGCCTCCTCACAGCAAAATCTGCAGAGCTGGGAAGATTCTATTGTTTGCAATAATTTTGTATTGTAATTTAAATAGTAAAATTAGATGTTTTGAATCCGGCGTTGTTTTGCGTGTCAATTCATAAACCATGTGCCGTGGAATGGGTACATCAAAAATCTCTTCCCAACTATTTTGCAATGTATACGGCACAGCTGTTCATTTTTTGGTCCTAAAATGAAATTGGTAAATGTTTTTATTTATCACAATTTTTATTTATCACAATTTATCACAATTTTCTTTAACCATTTATGTTCTTTAATGCAGGGCCGACATACAAGTTCCTTACTTTTTTCCTACTTGCCTCTTCCATTTTTGTGGTAATGCTGCAATTAGTTGGTTGTGTGACATAACTCCACCAGTCCTATTTATGATATCATTCACTAAAATTATACCTTTTTAAACATTTCATCAAAAAATATGTTGCAACCAACTTTATAAGGCTTGTTTAAAAAATAACGATATTTTGGAAATGATTTCCTTTTCAAACTACCGAAAGTAGGTAGGTGTAATCTGAATAAAGGGAAAAGGGCTCTTCTTGAACATGGGGTGAGACATTCCTACTAATTTACTAGATTTATGTATAACTTTTGTATGACTTATGCCTTTAGTGAGAGGTCTAATGCTTTAATATTTAATAATTTCTGCCCTCCGAGTTATTATTCGTTATATAAGTAGGCCCTTTTAATTTTGTCTGGCTTGTCATTCCAAATAAAATTGAATATTTTTGTTAATATAATTTAAAAAGCAGGTCACTAGGTGTAGGTAAAACCATAAGCAAATAGGTAAATTGTGATGTGATTAAAAAGTTAATCAGGGTGATTTTTCCACAAATAGACAGGTATTTTCCTTTCCATGGTAGCAAGATCTTATCTATTTTTGCTAAATTTCTATAAAAATGTATTTGAGTGAGATCATTTCTTTCTTTTGGGATTTGTATACCGAGTATGTCCACATCCCCGTCAGACCATTTCATTGGTAAACTACATGGTAATGTAAAATGTGCATTTTTTAGTGATCCAATACGTAAATTGGTACATTTATCATAATTTGGTTTTAATCCAGAGTGGTTAGCAAAATTATCTAGATCCTCTATGAGGCCATGGAGGGATTCTAATTGTGGTTTTAAAAGAAAACATGAATCATCAGCGTACAATGACACCTGTTTTTAAGCCACGGATTTCGAATTCCTTAATTTTATTGTTGGATCTAATTTTAACAGCTAACATTTCGATGGCAATAATAAATAAATATGCCGATAGTGGACAACCTTGTTTTACTCCTCTAGACAGTTTAAAACTTTCTGAGATGTAGCCATTATTTACTATTTTACACCTAGGTGTTACTATACATAACTTTAACCCATTTGATAAGAGATTCCCCAAAATGGAAATATTCTATTTGTTTATATATAAACTCCAGTTGTACTTTATCAGAAGCCTTTTCAAAATCAGCTATGAAAACCAGGCCTGGTGTCCCCGATATTTCATAGTATTCTATTCTGTTTCCAGTACTTGTCTTATATTATTTCCAATGTATCGTCAATGTAAAACACCTGTCTGATTAGGATGAATAATATCTGACAATACCTTTTTAATTCTATGCGCCAAGCATTTAGCTAGGATTTTTGCATCACAACACGATTTTTTTAATGGACTGGATCTTTATATATACCACTTGGGTCCTGTTTAAGTAATAATTATATCAGACCTTCTTGTTGCGTGTCTGATAATATACCATTTATATAGAAGTGGTTAAAACATGCTAATAATGGTCCTCTGAGTATATAAAAAAAAAGTTGGAGCCTGTAATCGAACGCACACATGATGATGCTCCAGATACTCAACTAGTCTAAAGGCCAGTTTAATTGCTTCTTTAATCAGCACCACAGTTTTCAGCTGTGCTAACATAATTGCAAAAGGGTTTTCTAATTGATCAATTAGCCTTTTAAAATGCTAAACTTTGATTAGCTAACACAACGTGCCATTGGAACACAGGAGTGATGGTTGCTGATAATGGACCTCTGTACACCCATGTAGATATTTCATAAAAAATCTGCCGTTTCCAGCTACAATAGTCATTTACAACATTAACCATGTCTACACTGTATTTCTGATAAATGTTATGTTATTTTAATTTCTAACTGACCCCACACTTTTGAACGGTATTGTACATGCAAAACCCAATACTGTACATCCAAAGACCAACTCAATCGCACACAAAGGCCTGGCAAACTACATCCCTAAACTCAGATCGTGAAATCCTTCACACACCATACTGACTAATCCTCGTCTCCCCGCTCTCCTCAGCTCCCTGCCCCCCTACGGCCCTCAGCGTTCAGCACTCTTGCAGCTCTGACAACATCTCTGTCTCCTGGGCGGCATCACATGGTTCCATCTCCTACACGGCTGTCGCCGTGAGCAACGAGGGCCACTGGTTGTCATGTAACACCAGCACAACAGCATGTGATATCTCAGGACTGTTGTGTGGACAGAAGTACCAAGTCTACGCTGCTGGAGTGGATAACAGCTGTGTAGGAGCCAAAAGCAACATGTACATTGTCAATACTGGTATGTGTTTTTCTGAAGACTGGGACTAGATCTTGGGATAGAAAAACCCCACCACTTGTTACTGTCCTATTTACTGTGAAGAACACATCATAACACAGCTATACTATTGGAACAGAGCAAGCTCTTTAAAATAAACTTTGGATTCAACAGACCTCTGACCCTCCTCTCTCTCCTCCCAGCTCCCTGTGTTCCCACGGACGTGCAGAATGCCCTGGACTGCTTATCAGGTGTCCTCACTATCACCTGGCAACAGAGCGGCTACACCCCCAACCACTACCACGCCGAACTGACGAGCAGCGAGGGTTTGCTGACCGTGTGCGACACGAATGTGACCACCTGTGTGGTTTCCAGAATGCAGTGTGGTCTGACCTACAGTGTTGTGGTGGTGGCTCACGACGATGTGTGCAACAGCTCCTACAGCCCCGCACAGCAGGTCACAGCAGGTAGGATTCACCTCTACTGAAACACACCATGGTTAATACTTATTGGCCATACATAGAAATAGTGGCATTCAGGGATATATTGATGACTACTAGAGAAATTAGTATCCTTGAGATACATTACAAAGTACTTAAAATAATCCTTCTTCACTATGACTAAAAGTATGTGGACACCTGCTTGTCGAACATCTCATTCCAAATTAATATGGAGTTGGTCCCCCCTTTGCTGCTATAACAGTCTCCTCTCTTCTGGGAAAGCTTTCCACTAGATGTTGGAACATTGCTGCAGGGACTTGCTCCATTCAACCACAAGAGCATTAGTGAGGTCGGTCACTGATGTTGGACCAGGCTCGCAGTCAGCATTCCAATTCATTCCGAAGGTGTTCGATGGGGTTCGGGGCTTTGTGCAGGCCAGTCAAGTTCTTCCACACCAATCTCAACAAACCATTTCTGTATGGACCTTGCTTTGTGCACGGTGGCATTGTCATGCTGAAACAGGATAGGGCCTTCCCCAAAATGTTGACACTAAGTTGGAAGCACAGAATCGTCTAGAATGTCCTTGTATGCTGTAATGTTAAGATTTCCCTTCACTGGAACTAAGGGGCCTAGCCCAAACTATGAAAAACATCCCCAGACCATTATTCCATCTCCACCAAACTTTACAGTTGGCACTATGCATTCGGGCAGGTAGCGTTCTCCTGGCATCCTCCAAACAGAGATTTGTCCGTCAGACTGCCAGATGGTGAAGCGTGATTCATCACTCCAGAGAATGCGTTTCCACTGCTCCAGAGTCCAATTGTGGCGAGCTTAACACCCCTCCAGCTGACCCTTGGCATTGCTCAAGGTGATCTTAGGCTTGTGTGTGGCTGCTCGGCCATGGAAACCCATTTCACTAAGCTCCCGACGAACAGTTATTGTACTGATGTTGCTTCTGGAGGAAGTTTGGAAATCGGTAGTGAGTGTTGCAACCGAGGACAGACAATTTTTACGCACTGTGTGCACTTTAGCACTCGGCGGTCCCTTTCTGTGAGCTTGTGTGGCCTAACATTTTGCGGCTGAGCCGTTGTTGCTCCTAGACGTTTCCACTTCACAATAACAGCACTTACAGTTGACCGGGGCAGCTCTAGGAGGGCAGAAATTTGACGAACTGACTTGTTGGAAAGGTGGCATCCTATGACGGTGCCATGTTGAAAGTCACTGAGCTCTTCAGTAAGGCAATTCTACTGCCAATGTTTGTCTATGGAGATTGCATGACTGTGTGCTTGATTTAGACACCTGTCAGCAAGTGTGTTGCTGAAATAGCCAAATCTAATTTGAAGCGGTGTCCGCATACTTTTGTATATATGGTGTATCTGCCTCTCTCTTCTCTTATTTTATCTTCACTTCTCTCCTGTTCTCTTCTACCCCCTCTCAGCTCCCTGCCCTCCAGATGCAGTCAGTGCCGTGGTGGACTGTGCCACCAACGTTGTCACGGTAACCTGGGACAACAGCGTTGCCGAGGTGCTGTACACAGTTACTGCTGAATGTCCCAGTGGTCAGCACTATACCTGCAACGTCACTGGAATGGGCTGTGACCTCAGAACCCTGTCATGTGGCACAGAGTACAATGTGACTGTCACCCCGTCACATGGCGGCTGTGTCGGTGTCAACACACCGTCTCAGCTGGTCAAGACAGGTAGGGATCAATCAATCAATTAGTCAATCAGTTAAATGTCTGTAATTACATATCAGTGACATTTCTGTACATCTGCATAAATACTCATGAACCCGACACACACATAAACACAGACACACTGCTCTCTCTCTCTCCTTGTAGCGCCCTGCGTACCCCGCCTCACCGAGGTAGAGATGGACTGTCTATCAGATTCCGCCTGGGTGGTATGGGAGGAGTCAGCGGGTTCCGAGCTTTACGTTGCCGTGGCGACGGACAGCCAGGGGCAGACGTTTGAGTGTAACTCAACCAACAGTAACACGTGCGCTGTGCCAGACCTGCACTGCGGACTTAACTTTACCTTTACCCTCACCGCCTTAGACCAACAGTGCTCCAGCGCACCTAGCAACGCTGTGATGTCCGAGACAGGTGAGAGACTGACGTACTTAATGCATGATGGTTGTTAACATTTATATTGAAGTAGCTGAAATGTATAATTAGCAGTATATTGTCCTAGTGACATTTATATTTGGTTGGCATTTTGGCATTTTTCACAGTGTTTGGTTGTACCACCTGTGTATACTGTATGTGCACCTCACTGAACCTCTGTCCCCCATCCCCCCCATCCCCCCCAGCCCCTTGCCCTCCCCAAGACACGCAGACCAAGGTGGGTTGTGAGAACCATACGGTGAGTGTGTCCTGGACCCCCAGCGTGGGAGCGCTGATGTACACGGCCACCCTGGAGCGCACAGACGGAGAGACCACCTTCTGTACCACCGATGGGACAGGATGTGACATCACACAGCTGCCCTGCGGAGAGACGTACGTCCTGGCGGTAACCGCTGAGGGACGCACCTGTAACACCTCGGAGAGCATGGGGACTATTGTCAGAACAGGTATGCACACGCACGCACACACGTTTCTATCCTTGTGAGGACCTTGACAAAACACCTACTAACTGAGGACCAGTCTATCTATCTCACACATATTAAACACAGACAATACACCTCCTAAAATATTTAGCCACTCCACTGTCAGAGCTATTAGAATATAATTTTGTAGTCACAACATTTACATATCTGACACAGACAGAGTACATATTAAGAAGTAGTATGGGCTCTCAACACTTCACCAAAAGCCATAGACCAGATCCCATTATAAACATCTCTCAGTCATGGCTTTACAGTGTTGCTGAATGAAAGTGACTTTAGTTCTATTCTTCCCCACAGTACCCTGCACACCCCAGCGTCTGCAGGCCAGTGTGAGCTGCAGCAGTAATGTGGCCAATATGATGTGGAACACCAGCCGTGGGGGTCAGCTCTACTCTGTAGAGGCTACCGGAACCGACGGACACGTTGCAGGATGCATGTCCCATGACACCCGCTGTGATCTCACCGGCCTGCACTGCGGCCAGCACTACACCGCCACCATGGTGGCACGAGACAGTGACTGCACCAGCCCTGTGA
Source organism: Oncorhynchus clarkii lewisi (assembly GCF_045791955.1). Classification (NCBI taxonomy): domain Eukaryota; kingdom Metazoa; phylum Chordata; class Actinopteri; order Salmoniformes; family Salmonidae; genus Oncorhynchus; species Oncorhynchus clarkii. The sequence continues at coordinate 82,064,303 of NC_092151.1, read as the reverse complement.
GTGACACTGTGGAGCTCAAGACAGGTGAGCTCACAACACACATATAGGAAAATTGAAGTTGAAGTTGAAGTCAGAAGTCTACATACATTTAGGTTGGGGTCATTAAAACTAGTTTTTCAACCACTCTCCAAATTTCTTGTTAACAAACTATAGTTTTGGCAAGTCGGTTAGGACATCTACTTTGTGCATGACACAAGTAATGTTTCCAACAATAGTTTACAGACACATTATTACACTTATAATTCACCGTATCACAATTCCAGTCGGTCAGAGGTTTACATACATACTGTGCCTTTAAAAAGTTTGGAAAATTCCAGAAAATTCCATCATGGCTTTAGAAGCTTCTGATAGGCTAATTGACATCATTTGAGCCAATTGAAGGTGTACCTGTGGGTGTATTTCAAGGCCTACCTTCAAACTCAATGCCTCTTTGCTTGACATCATGGGAAAATCAAAATTAAATAAATCAGCCAAGACCTCCACAAGTCTGGTTCATCCTTGGGAGCAATTTCCAAATGCCTGAACATACCACGTTCATCTGTACAAACAATAGTACCCAAGTATAAACATCATGGGACCACGCAGAAATCATACCGCTCAGGAAGGAGACGCGTTCGGTCTCCTTGAGATAAATGTACTTTGGTGCGAAAAGTACAAATCAATCCCAGAACAACAGCAAAGGACCTTGGAAAGATGCTGGAGGAAACAGGTAGAAAAGTATCTATATCCACAGTAAAACGAGTCCTATATCGACATAACCTGAAAGGCCACTCAGCAAGGAAGGAGCCACTGCTCCAAAACCTCCACAAAAAAGCCAGTACGGTTTGCGTCTGCACATGGGGACAAAGATTGTACTTTTTGGAGAAATGTCCTCTGGTCTGATGAAACAAAATAGAACGTTTTGGTCATAATGACCATCGTTATGTTTGGAGGAAAAACGGGAAGGCTTGCAAGCCGAAGAAAAACCATCCCAACCGTGAAGCACGGGGGTGGCAGCATCATGTTGTGGGGGTGCTTTGTTGCAGGAGGGACTGGTGCACTTCACAAAATAGATGGCATCATGAGGGAGGACAATTATGTGGATATATTGAAGCAAGACATCAGTCAGGAAGTTAAAGCTTGGTCGCAAATGGGTCTTCCAAATGGACAATGACCCAAAGCATAATTCCAAAGTTGTGGCAAAATGGCTTGAGGACAACAAAGTCAAGGTATTGTATTGGCCATCATAAAGCCCTTACCTCAATACTATAGAAAATTTGTGGGTAGAACTGAAAAAGTGTGTGCGAGCAAGGAGGCCTACAAACCTGACTCAGTTACACCAGCTCTGTCAAGAGGAATGGGCCAAAATTCTCCCAACTTATTGTGGAAAGCTTGTGGAAGGCTACCCAAAACGTTTGACCCAAGTTTAACAATTGAAAGGCAATGCTACCAAATACTAATTGAGTGTATGTAAACTTCTGACCCACTGGGAATGTGATGAAAGAAATAAAAGCTTAAATAAATTATTCTCTCTACTATTATTCTGACATTTCACATTCTTAAATAAAGTGGTGATCCTAGCTGACCTAAGACAGGGAATTTTTACTAGGATTAAATGTCAGGAATTGTGAAAAACGGAGTATAAATGTATTTGGCTAAGGTGTATGTAAACTTCTGACTTCAACTGTAGATATTCATAAACACTCACAGCGATGTAAAAAAATCCAGCCCATTGGTGAACACTCATATAACACGCATACACTGCATAGTACACCGCACACTAAGCCCTGACGTATCACCCTAAACCCAAACCTAACCATGTCCCTGTCTATGCCTGTACCCCTTCAGCACCCTGCATTCCTGCCACTGTGTCCACTGTGATGGACTGTACAGCCAACGCCATGCACGTGTCGTGGTCTAAGAGCTCGGGGGCTGACTCCTACATAGCCACCCTGCAGGACAGCGACGGAAGCTCCACCACCTGTCAAGCCCTGAGTGGAGCAGCCTCCTGTAACGTCACCACACTCAGCTGTGGTCATATCTACCATGTCACTGTAGCTGCCTCCGACGGATCATGCAGCAGCCCATCTACTGATGTCACCGACACCCACGCAGGTAGGAAGGGATAAGGAAGTCTCACACACAGTCCCTCTATCTAGAGGGAACCATACTTAGGTCAGTCTGTCAGTCTGCAGTCAAACATACATTTTCCTGAATATCCATTTCAGGGCCTGTTTTGTTCACCATTTATATCAATGTTGTAGGCAAAGCACTGAAAAACTGAACCCATATGACTTATATTTGACCTAACTTGTACTTCCGAGACTACTCTCTTCCTCTATCCTTCTCTCTCTTCCACCAGCACCCTGTGCGCCTCGTAACATCGAGACAGTGATGGACTGCGAGGCCCGTGTTGCCATGGTGTCCTGGTCTATGAGTGCCGGGACTGTGTCCTACGTGGCTACAGCCACCACCCTGTCCGGTCACGCCGTCACCTGTGAGACCAGCAACACCTTCTGTGAGCTGGGGGGCCTGGCCTGCGGAGAGAGTTACTCTGTGTCTGTACAGGCCTGGGGAGAGAGCTGCAGTAGCATGGCTACCATGACAGGACAACTGGTCACTGGTCAGTTGATGCTTCCTCCATGTTATTGTATATTACCCTGACAAAAAAATACTTTAGAATGTAATGATATTTACCGGTAACTTACAAAATAAAGGAAATACCAACATAAAGCGTCTTAGTAGGGCGTTGGGCCACCACGAGCCAGAACAACTTCAATGCACCTTGGCATAGATTCTATATGTGTCTGGAACTCTATTAGAGGGATGCATCACCATTATTCCACAATAAATTTCATAATTTGATGTTTTGTTGATGGTGCTGGACAACGCTGTAGTGCTGAGTGATTAACTGACATTATAGTTATTTTTCATTTTTTAAACAACTAATTGACCGATGTCAGTTCAATTATTTGAATTCCACTTTGTGAGGTCAATGTGCAGATAAAACCTGAACTGTGCGTTGTAGTAGAGAGTTGTAGTTTTCAACAGGCTAATATTCTACATAGTTTAGCGTAGAAAATGTGGTATTAACTACAATGACCATCTCTGCTTACACTTGTTCGGTCTATGCGGAGCAGATACGGAGACTGATAGAAGAAAGAACACATGATTGAGAGAGATAGAAAGAAGTTGCTTCGCAAGGGATAGTTGGTATTCAGAAGTCATAAAAGTATGCCTTATTTACTTTGAATAACTACTAAAATAGTGATTTTGTCAGACAGCATAGGCAGCAGCTCTATAGAGATGAGATGATGACTTGGAATTAAAAATAGTCATCAAATAAAACAAATATACACAAATTGAAATAATGTAATAAGTAATGTGATTATTTTTATTTCACCTTTCTTTAACGAGGTAGGCTAGTTGAGAACAAGTTCTCATTTACAACTGCGACCTGGCCAAGATAAAGCAAAGCAGTGCGACACAAACAACATGGAATAAACAAACATGCAGTCAATAATACAATAGAAAATGTCTATATACAGTGTGTGCAAATGAGGTAGGATAAGGGGGATAAGGCAATAAATAGGCCATAGTGGCAAAATAATTACAATATAGCAATTAAACACTGGAGTGATAGATGTGCAGAAGATGAGTGGGCAAGTAGGGATACTGGGGTGCAAAGGAGCAGAATAAATCAAATAAATAACAGTATGGGGGATGAGGTAGTTGGATGGGCTATTTACAGATGGGCTATTTACAGATGGGCTATGTACAGGTGCAGTGATCTGTGAGCTGCACTGACAGCTGGTGCTTAAAGTTAATGAGGGAGGGAGATATGAGTCTCCAGCTTCAGTGATTTTTGCAGTTCGTTACAGTCATTGGCAGCAGAGAACTGGAAGGAAAGGCAGCCAAAGGAGGAATTGGCTTTTGGGATGACCAGTGAGATATACCTGCTGGAGCACGTGCTATGGGTGGGTGCTGCTATGGTGACCAGTGAGCTGAGATAAGGTGGGGCTTTACCTAGCAAAGACTTACAGATGACCTAGAGCCAGTGGGTTTGGCAACGAATATGAAGCGAGGGCCAGCCAACAAGAGCATACAGGTCGCAGTGGTGGGTAGTATATGGGGCTTTGGTGACAAAACAGATGGCACTGTGATAGACTGCATCCAATTTGCTGAGTGGAGTGTTGGAGGCTATTTTGTAAATGACATCGCCAAAGTCAAGAATCAGTAGGATAGTCAGTTTTACGAGGGTATGTTTGGCAGCATGAGTGAAGGATGCTTTGTTGCGAAATATAAAGCTGATTCTATATTTAATTTTGGATTGGAGATGCTTAATGTGAGTCTGGAAGGAGAGTTTACAGTCTAACCAGACACCTAGGTATTTGTAGTTGTCCACATATTCTAAGTCAGAACCGTCCAGAGTAGTGATGCTGGACGGGCGGGCAGGTGAGGGCAGCGATCGGTTGAATAGCCTGCATTTAGTTTTCTAGCATTTAAGAGCAGTTGGAGGACAAGGAAGGAGAGTTGTATGGCATTGAAGCTCATGTGGAGGTTTGTTAACACAGGGTCCAAAGAAGAATAAATGATGGTTATTAAGTGATAAGCAGTAATGGGCAGTTACTGCCACTTTTATTGTTTTATTCAGTGTTGTTACAGAATTCAACCCACATAATACATAGTGCATTTAATGTTAAAAAACAACAACATTGAAAGCGAAATCGAAAACCGTGATCATTTTTTTATTCTGAAACCGAAACGACTTCAAAAAGCACTAACCGCTCAGCACTAAAACCGCGTCTCAGGCACCGCTCCAGAATCTCACAGAAGTATTAAATCGGGTTGAGATGTGGTGACTGAGACGGCCATGGCATATGGTTCACATCATTTTCAAGCTCATCAAACCGTTCAGTGACCACTCGTGCCCTGTGGATGGGGGTATTGTCATCCTATGGGGGAATAGCCATAGTAGCCAAAATAATGGGCTGGCCAGCATTTTTATACATGACCCTAAGCATGATGGGATGTTAATTGCTTAATTAACTCAGTAACCACACCATGTGTGGAAGCAACTGCTTTCAATACACTTTGTATCCCTCAGTGTTTCCATTATTTGGGCAGTTACCGATACACTAAACCTTCTACATGTGGTATAATATTGCAATTAGATCCGTGCGATGGGATCTCCCCACTTCCAAGTCTACCTTATCTTGTCTGTTCTCAGAGCCCTGTGTACCTTTCCACCTGAGTGCTAAGTACAGCCTGACCATAGGCCAGGTGTTGTGGGATGTGAGTCAGGGTGCTACCCTGTACAGCGCTGAGGCAGTGACGGAGGAGGGTCACCTTATTAGCTGCAACACCAGTGACACCTACTGTGCCCTCTACAACATGGCCTGTAGCCAGGTGTACAACGTCACCGTCACCGCACACAACAACATCTGCCAAGGCATGGCTACGTCCAAGTCTATCAACCTCAAGACAGGTGAGTCCCTCTCACCTAGCTATGATACTACATAATACCCTACCCAGCTATAACACATAGACCAGTATAATGTACTGTACCACCGTGGCTACTGGATACACTCATATCTTCATATTATATTTTCATTTGAAACAGTAGTTCGAAGTTTTTCGAAGCAGCCATACCATCTGCATCGTTATCCATGGTGTCCCTTGTTGTGTGTGTTTCAGAGCCCTGTCCTCCCAACAATGTGGAGACAAGTGTTGACTGCGAGACTGGAACAGGCGCTATTTCCTGGGAGATGAGCGTTGGGGCAGTGGGATACATAGCATTCTTCAACGGACGCAATGGAGACTCTCTGTCCTGCCACACCTTGGCACACCACACTTCCTGTAGGGTAGAGGGACTGAACTGTGGCACAGTTTACTACGCCCGGGTCAGAGCCCTGGGAGACACTCTTAATAGCACCGACTCTACCACTGTTCTGCTGGCCTCAGGTCAGTAACATAGCAAGGGAACATTCCTTTAGTGGTGAGTACAGAAACAAATCTGAGATCAGGGACCTTATGTCTCAAGCATCTCAGAGTAGGAGAGCTGATTTAGGATCAGGTCGCTCATGTCCATATAATCTTATTGATTATGATCTAAAATGCTAAACTGATCTTAGATCAGTACTCTGAAACACTTGATACATAAAGCCCCAGTATAATTGCCATTAAGAAAATTCACTGGATATAGTAGACAATAGAAAACAGATAAAGTACTAACGAGTTTCTCCGTCCCGTCCCCAGCTCCCTGTGTCCCCGCCAGCATGGAGGCAGAGGTGGACTGTGATAACGCCACGGCCCTGGTGACCTGGGGCTGGAGCAATGGAGCCCAGTCCTACATCCTCACTGCTTTGGGCAGCGACGGGCACCAGGCCTCCTGCCACACAGAGGAGAATTACTGCAACATGACCGAGCTGGCCTGTGGTGAGGACTACGAAATCACCCTGACCGCCATCAACCACAACTGCCAGGTGGAGACCCTGTCTGGGGTCAGCTTCAGCACACGTGAGTAGAGAGCACAGACACAGGAGCCTCAAACACTATTTATAATAGAGGATTATTGAGGAAAGTTAGTTTTTTACTTGTAATGACTGATATGTTGTAGTTTATCTACCTTAGTTGAATGTACTGACTATAAATCACTCTGGATAAGAGCGTCTGCTAAAATACCAAAATGTTAATTAAAGAAATAGAGCTGTGGTCACTAAATCACAGAATTGTCAAAACTGTTGTTGGATGCATGTGCAATACAGTGCTCTAGTATCTACTAGCGCTAGTGTGTCATAGAAACCTGTACTGCGGTGCAGGTCTTTAGTGCCCTGTAATGCCTGTATGGTAATGTACAATAAGTTACCCTACTGTACAAACTCTCACATGGTCTGTATACTGACTCAATTTTACCTCTGACCCTTAGGTCCCTGTCCCCCCCTGCATGTGGGAGTGGACCTGCAGTGTGGGACCCACACTGCCACCTTGTCCTGGGAGCAGAGAGAAGGGCTGCAGTTCTATGTTGCTAGCGCCACCTCCAGGGCTGGAGGATCTACTGGGTCCTGCAACACTAGCAGCTCTAGCTGCCAGTTCCCTGCTCTGGACTGTGGGGAGACCTACAGCTTCACTGTGACCGCCCACAGCAGCCTGTGTCAGAGCGAACTCAGCAGCACTGTCGAGATCAAAACAGGTAAGACTTTTTCGCCTGGTCAATCTACCTGTCAATCCCCTACTCTTCTACAATCTCTCACTGTTGTCATGTCCCTCTCGCATGTGCCTTATGTTGCACAATTCTGTGTACGTTTGATCAATTACGCACCTCCCAGCACTGACAATTCTATGATCAAAGAACAAAATGTACATACATTTATGTAGCAATATTCTTCATGCTATCAACAATTCAAAATTCAATGCAATAAGTCCCCAACCCAACCTTTCCCTTTTACCTGCGTAGAACCTTGCCAGCCAGACCAGGTGACAGCTTCAGGGTCATGCGACAGTGAGACAATGGTGGTTGTGGCGTGGGCCGAGGCCGAGGGGGCGGTGGTCTACATGGTGACGGCCATGGGAGACCTGGGATACATGACAGCGTTCCAGACCAATGAAAGCAGCCTGGAGGCGGAGCTGCCCTGCGGACAGACCTACAGCTTCACTGTGATTGGCCAGGACGAAAGTTGTGATAGCCCAATCAGTGATGCTGCAGAGTTCAGGACTGGTACGTGGAGATATTTAATAACTTCACAGAAATACACTCCTTATGTTTAGTGTTAAGTAAAGCAGGCTACGTATAATCTACTATCATGCTATGTATCTCATGGTCTAGATCTAGCCTATGTCCATCCGTGCAGGTGCACAGCTCAATTCTGTGTCTCCATGTGTGGGCCTTGATTATGGAAGCACATTCATGCCAAAACAAATCCAAACAAAGACTTTGCATCTGTTTACATACCCGGTCTCCTCCTGCAGCTATGACAGTATGTTGTCTAGGGCCAGGCTATAATTCAAATCAATTCAACTGACTTTATTGGCATGGGAAACATATGTTTACAAATAAACAATAAAAAGTGAACAGAAAATATTACAGTCACACAAGTCTATATGAGTGTAGTGTTGTGTTTCTGTCCCCAGCCCCCTGTGTGCCCCAGCATGTGGAGAGCTACACTGTGTGTGAGAACAGCCTGGGCTCAGTAAGCTGGGCCGAGAGCGAAGGGGCGGAGTCCTACACCGCTGTCGCTGTCGGAACAGACGGCCACACCCACATGTGCACCACCAACTCTACCAGCTGCACCTGGGAGGACCTGCACTGTGGAGACCTCTACACCGTCCACGTCATCTCCAACGACTACCTGTGCAGCAGCTCCCCTAGCAACAGCACCACCGTACGCACAGGTAGGCACGACACACACCTACTCAGTCATACTATTGTCCCAGTTACCCCTTGTCTGTGGCACAGTTTTACCCACCACAGTTACCCACGTCTCCCTCATTGCCCAAATATTCATCCTGTTGGTGTTTAACTGTCTTGTTTTGTTATCTTCCACAGCTCCCTGCGTGCCCCAGAATCTGGTGCCCACTCTGGACTGTGGCAGGAGGGTTGGCTCCCTGACCTGGGACCTGAGCCACGGTGCAGACTTCTACATGGTGACTGCAGAGACCAACGCCGGCCACAAGGTGGAGCTAAGCACCAATGACACCAACGCTTACATCTCAGAGTTCCAGTGTGGTCAGGAGTACTACCTGTCTGCCCAGGCAGTGGATTCAGAGTGCAGGAGTGCACCCTCCCCCCCTGCAACACTCAGGACAGGTACATAACATCACACTCTCCCCCCTTGCAACACTCAGGACAGGTACATAACATCACACCCAGCCCACCTGCAACACTGAGGACAGGTACATAACATCACACCCAGCCCACCTGCAACACTCAGGACAGGTACGTAACATCACACCCAGCCCACCTGCAACACTCAGGACAGGTACATAACATCACACTCTCCCCCCTTGCAACACTCAGGACAGGTACATATCATCACACCCAGCCCACCTGCAACACTCAGGACAGGTACATAACATCACACCCAGCCCACCTGCAACACTCAGGACAGGTACATAACATCACACACAGCCCACCTGCAACACTCAGGACAGGTACATAACATCACACCCAGCCCACCTGCAACACTCAGGACAGGTACATAACATCACACACAGCCCACCTGCAACACTCAGGACAGGTACATAACATCACACCCAGCCCACCTGCAACACTCAGGACAGGTACATAACATCACACCCAGCCCACCTGCAACACTCAGGACAGGTACGTAACATCACACCCAGCCCACCTGCAACACTCAGGACAGGTGCGTAACGTCACACACAGCCCACCTGCAACACTCAGGACAGGTACGTAACATCACACACAGCCCACCTGCAACACTCAGGACAGGTACATAACATCACACCCAGCCCACCTGCAACACTCAGGACAGGTACGTAACATCACACACAGCCCACCTGCAACACTCAGGACAGGTACGTAACATCACACACAGCCCACCTGCAACACTCAGGACAGGTACATAACATCACACCCAGCCCACCTGCACGACACAGATGTCATACATACACTCACAGACACTGTGTATAACAATTAGTTACAAACAGGTACTGTGACAGGTGCTAGCTACACTGTTATTAAGCACACCAATGTAACCATAAACAAACGCAGGTTGACATTTATTGGGATGAATCTTGTCCTGGAAGCAGCTTTGCAGGGTGGTCACAAGCAGGCCTAGCCAAAAAGTCATAAACCTAACCCTAACCCTAAACTTAACCCTAACCACACAGCTAACCTTATGCCTAACCCTAAACGTAACCCAAACCACACAGATAACCTTATGCCTAACCCTAAATTAAGAACAAAAAGCACATTTTGGCCAATTTTGACTTTGTGGCTGGCCCATCAAGCGGATACTGCTCAGCTCTGCCTCCAGAACAATATTCATCCCAATAAATGTCAACTTGCTAAACAAACATGTCCACTTTCACCAAGCACACCTGTATGCCTTCTTAAAGATTTTAATCTGTGCATAACTCATATTCTTTTCATCTTCCCTCCTTCAGAGCCCTGCAATCCCACCTCCATCTCTAGCGCGATGGACTGTCTCTCCAACATCGCCGTGGTAATGTGGGCGGTGTCCGACGGTGGAGCCGAGTACTACACCGCCACGGTGGAACACGAGGACGGCCAATCAAAGAGCTGCATGTCGTCCAGCTTCCAGTGCGGCATGCCCGACCTGCGCTGTGGCCAGAACTATACCGTTACCGTCACCGCATCCAACCAACATTGTCACTCCGACCCCAGTGTCGTCAACACCCTGACCACAGGTGAGACAGACCACAGGACACTTCAACACAAGAGAGAAAGACCAGACTAGCAGAAGAGAGGTCCTTGCACAACTAACAAACTAAGAGACCATGCTAAACTGTGATAGAAATAAACATGTCACATATGGACCAGAGACCAGGCAGGGTACAGAGGTCTCTGAATCCACATCCAAAGACTACCAAAACGCATATGTTCCCTCTCAAAAGATGAACCCTTCTCGGTCCCTCTCCACAGTTCCCTGTGTCCCTACCCATGTTGTGGCCGTTATGGACTGTTCTGACAACACAGCCTCAGTGACCTGGAGCCCCACCCAGGGCGCGCTGTCCTACAGAGCCATGGCTCAGAGCCCCCGCGGCGCCCTCTCCTCCTGCGAGAGCACTGACCCACAATGCATCCTGGCCAACCTGATCTGCGGAGTGCCCTACACCGTGCAGGTGGTGGCGGTGAACGAGCGCTGCTCCAGCCTGCCCAGCCACTTGGCAGAGTTCCAGACAGGTAAGATACTGTACACACCAGGTAGTACCTGTACACTGCATACACAGTCAGAACACAGAGCACATAGTAGGTCTAACTGTACACACCAGGTAGTACCTGTACACTGCATACAGTCAGAACACAGAGCACATAGTAGGTCTAACTGTACACACCAGGTAGTACCTGTACACTGCATACAGTCAGAACACAGAGCACATAGTAGGTCTAACTGTACTCAACAGGTCAAACAGCCCAGGTTGATACTGTAGAAGTTCGGCCGATAGAAAAATCACCTCATCTCACCTTTAGTCTCACCCAACACCTTATATATAATTCTCTCATTTACGGTGGGTCTTCCACGCTCTAGTGTCTACCAATGTACTATTCTCCCTGTATCACTTTCCCACTCATACGACGCTCCTCTCCCCTGCAGTCCCCTGTACCCCTGAGATCACTGGGGTTCTCCTGGACTGCTACACAGACTCAGTTCTGCTGGAGTGGGCCTACGCTGAGGGAGCTGTGTCCTACATCGCCACGGCTCAGTCAGGGGACGAACAGACAGCCACCTGCAACACAAACCACACCAACTGTGAACTTATGGAGCTAGCCTGTGGACAGACATACACTGTCACCTTGAGGGCATCTGATGGCCAGTGTGACAGCTTCCAGAGCACCAGCGTGAAAGTGTCATCAGGTGAGTTAACTATACTAGACACAACAACTACCATTATATAATGCAGATGCCAGAAGGAGACAATTATGCGAGAGATGTCACTGATCCAGCATACTGTAATAACTCATCAGTATCGAGTTGAAAAAGATTAGTATATTAATGCTATTGTTAGCATTAACATTCATACAGTTCTCATTTCAAGTGAACGCATCATAAAAGTTCATGTTAGCAACGTGAATATTGGTCTCTCTCTCCTCCTCTCCCTTCCCAGTCCCCTGTCCTCCCCAGGCTGTTGTATCGCAGCTTAACTGTTTAGCTAACTCAGCCCGTGTTGAGTGGGAGAGCAGCAGTGGAGTAGACTCCTACACCGTCCAGGCTATGAGCATGGAGGGAGACGTGACCGGCTGCGAGACCGATGGAAACGTCTGTTCCATATTGGACCTCGTCTGCGGCTCCACCTACAACATCAGTGTCAACGCCGTGAGCAACGAGTGCAACGAATCAGAGAGCACCCTCATACAGATGCAGACAGGTTAGTCCTGCCCCTGACGATAACACACCCTCTCCTGTGACCTGTCACCCTCTCATTCCAACCGTGTGTTTATACTGTATACAGTACGTACTGTATGTGCACGGTGGATGTACCTGTGCACGGTGTATGTACCTGTGCACGGTGTATGTAACTGTGTACTCTCTCTCCTTCTCTCTTAGCGCCCTGTGTACCTGAGCAGTTGGAGGCCAATATGGACTGTGACTCGGGCTCTGTGTCAGTATCATGGGAGCCTAGCAACGGTGCCACCTCCTACACAGCTGTTGCCCAGGGCAACGGTGGCTACGCATCATCATGCAACAGCAGTGACACCTCTTGCCAGTTCCCTGAGCTGCTGTGTGGCCTGTCCTACAGCATCACCGTTCAAGCCTCTGACGATGTGTGTAACAGCGCAGACAGCAGCGCCGTACAACTCAACACATGTAAGGTCGTCACCCTACATGTAGCATTTAGTGTACCTGGACACAGGTAGATTCATTATAATAGAGAACAGCTGCACACACCTTCATGTAGCCAGACACTCAGCTTCAATGCAATTGATTGAATGTTTGATCAATGTTTGGGCAGCAAGCTGCCATTGTTAGGGTTTTGTCTGGGTCGTCACACACCACAGATTATTGCAGTTTGCCCCAGTATTTCCAGAGCCCTATATTCCCCTCTAACCGGGTATGTTTTCTGCAGTAGATTCCTTTCTAACCTCTAAGGGTTTCTCTGTGTGCAGTACTCTGTGAGCCCCAGAATGTCAGTGCTCAGATGGAGTGCGGAAGCAACGCTGGACTGGTGTCATGGGAACAGGGAGAGCTTGTGTCTTCCTACCTGGTGCGTGCGGTCAGCCCCGATGGACACCGGACCCAGTGTGACAGCAACGCCACCAGCTGCAGACTACCCAGCATGCACTGTGGCCAACAGTACAACCTAACCGTCACAGCCCAGGACGGGAGTTGTGACAACAGCAATGCGTACCTGAGCCTGCAGTCTGGTAGGTTATTGATTGATTGAACTATCAGTCTCAATTAACCAAAAGATGCCACAATGCATACTGTAAGAGTACATCAGAATGCGGAGACAATTAAAATGTTCTTCCATTCTCTCTCCTCCCTGTCTCTTTTCAGTCCCCTGTAACCCCACCAACGTGCAGGCATCCCTCCAGTGCCTCTCTAACTCTGCAGCGGTGACATGGGAGCGGGCCAGCGGCGCGGTGTTGTACCAGGCTGTAGGCACAACAGATGGAGGTCACCAGGCGATGTGTAACAACAGTCAGACACACTGTGATCTGAGCGGACTGCAGTGTGGACAGACCTACAACGTCACTGTGGTCTCCAAAGACGACACCTGCAGCAGCGTAGACAGCGACACGGCACACGTCAGGACAGGTAAAGGGAGAATTGACCTCTACATTACAGCAGATTGGAGTTTGAATTATTCAATCTTGTTCGGTGGGCAGCTCTGCCTTGATGCAGAAACAAATGTGACACCACTATAGGCTTAGAAACCTGAGATTATCACTAGCCTCCTCTGTCTCTCCTCGCAGCTCCCTGCCCTTCCCAGGACGTGGCTGTGGATGCACAGTGTGCCGCCGGCTCCATGATGGTCACATGGTCCGCCAACCCTAACGCCGAATCCTTCCATGTGACGGCTGTGACCAGCGGCTCCGCCGACCTGTCATGTGACTCCAGGGGTCTTCCAATAAGAACCGGGTGTTCCATTGAGAACCTTCCATGTGGACACCTCTACAGCGTCACGGTTACCTCCATCAGAGGTGGCTGTAAGAGCAAAGTCAGTGGTGCCGTAGCGGTTTCCTCAGGTAAGACCAGAACACAGGTGACCCCCACACTGCATTCATAGGAAGTGTTACACACACACACACACACTGCATTCATAGGAAGTGTTACACACACACTGCATTCATAGGGGAGTGTTACACACAGTCTCCAGGAGGAACGAGATTATTCCATCCACACCTGCTGTGTAGACCAGAACCGAACAAAAAGAAACACTCCTTTTTATGTGCGTGCTTTTCCCTTTTCTCCATGGATGTAGAACAGTAGAACAAACAGTAGAACAGTAGAACAAACAGTAGAACCAACAGTAGAACAAACAGTAGGACAAACAGTAGAACAGTAGAACAAACAGTAGAACCAACAGTAGAACAAACAGTAGAACAGACATTAGAACAAACAGTAGAACAGTACCATTAAAACCTTTTTTTATCCCCTTCCACAGCTCCATGTGTCCCCCAGAATGCTAAAGGTAGTCTGGACTGTATTTCTAACTCTGTCTGGGTGTCTTGGGATGCCTCCACCGGGGCTCAGACATACACAGTCCTGGCCAACGGCGGCGGAGGTGTTAACTCCACCTGCACTTCTTATTCTACTGCCTGTAATGTGCCTGACCTGGCCTGCGGAACCCAGTACACCTTCCATGTGACTGCTGTCAACACACACTGTCAGAGCTCACCCAGTAATACCTTCCAGATCGAGACAGGTACGTTACACACTGTCAGAGCTCACCCAGTAATACCTTCAGATCGAGACAGGTACGTTACACACTGTCAGAGCTCACCCAGTAATACCTTCAGATCGAGACAGGTACGTTACACACTGTCAGAGCTCACCCAGTAATACCTTCAGATCGAGACAGGTACGTTACACACTGTCAGAGCTCACCCAGTAATACCTTCCAGATCGAGACAGGTACGTTACACACTGTCAGAGCTCACCCAGTAATACCTTCAGATCGAGACAGGTACGTTACACACTGTCTGAGCTCACCCAGTAATACCTTCAGATCGAGACAGGTACGTTACACACTGTCAGAGCTCACCCAGTAATACCTTCAGATCGAGACAGGTACGTTACACACTGTCAGAGCTCACCCAGTAATACCTTCAGATCGAGACAGGTACGTTACACACTGTCAGAGCTCACCCAGTAATACCTTCAGATCGAGACAGGTACGTTACACACTGTCAGAGCTCACCCAGTAATACCTTCCAGATCGAGACAGGTACGTTACACACTGTCAGAGCTCACCCAGTAATACCTTCCAGATCGAGACAGGTACGTTACACACTGTCAGAACTCACCCAGTAATACCTTCAGATTGAGACAGGTACGTTACACACTGTCAGAGCTCACCCAGTAATACCTTCCAGATCGAGACAGCTACGTTACACACTGTCAGAGCTCACTCAGTAATACCTTCCAGATCGAGACAGGTACGTTACACACTGTCAGAGCTCACCCAGTAATACCTTCCAGATCGAGACAGGTACGTTACACACTGTCTGAGCTCACCCAGTAATACCTTCAGATCGAGACAGGTACGTTACACACTGTCAGAGCTCACCCAGTAATACCTTCAGATCGAGACAGGTACGTTACACACTGTCAGAGCTCACCCAGTAATACCTTCAGATCGAGACAGGTACGTTACACACTGTCAGAGCTCACCCAGTAATACCTTCAGATCGAGACAGGTACGTTACACACTGTCAGAGCTCACCCAGTAATACCTTCAGATCGAGACAGGTAAGTTACACACTGTCAGAGCTCACCCAGTAATACCTTCAGATCGAGACAGGTACGTTACACACTGTCAGAGCTCACCCAGTAATACCTTCCAGATCGAGACAGGTACGTTACACACTGTCAGAGCTCACCCAGTAATACCTTCAGATCGATACAGGTACGTTACACACTGTCAGAGCTCACCCAGTAATACCTTCAGATCGAGACAGGTACGTTACACACTGTCAGAGCTCACCCAGTAATACCTTCAGATCGAGACAGGTACGTTACACACTGTCAGAGCTCACCCAGTAATACCTTCAGATCGAGACAGGTACGTTACACACTGTCAGAGCTCACCCAGTAATACCTTCAGATCGAGACAGGTACGTTACACACTGTCAGAGCTCACCCAGTAATACCTTCAGATCGAGACAGGTACGTTACACACTGTCAGAGCTCACCCAGTAATACCTTCAGATCGAGACAGGTACGTTACACACTGTCTGAGCTCACCCAGTAATACCTTCCAGATCGAGACAGGTACGTTACACACTGTCAGAGCTCACCCAGTAATACCTTCAGATCGAGACAGGTACGTTACACACTGTCAGAGCTCACCCAGTAATACCTTCAGATCGAGACAGGTACGTTACACACTGTCAGAGCTCACCCAGTAATACCTTCAGATCGAGACAGGTACGTTACACACTGTCAGAGCTCACCCAGTAATACCTTCAGATCGAGACAGGTACGTTACACACTGTCAGAGCTCACCCAGTAATACCTTCAGATCGAGACAGGTACGTTACACACTGTCAGAGCTCACCCAGTAATACCTTCAGATCGAGACAGGTACGTTACACACTGTCAGAGCTCACCCAGTAATACCTTCAGATCGAGACAGGTACGTTACACACTGTCTGAGCTCACCCAGTAATACCTTCAGATCGAGACAGGTACGTTACACACTGTCAGAGCTCACCCAGTAATACCTTCCAGATCGAGACAGGTACGTTACACACTGTCAGAGCTCACCCAGTAATACCTTCAGATCGAGACAGGTACGTTACACACTGTCAGAGCTCACCCAGTAATACCTTCCAGATCGAGACAGGTACGTTACACACTGTCAGAGCTCACCCAGTAATACCTTCCAGATCGAGACAGGTACGTTACACACTGTCAGAGCTCACCCAGTAATACCTTCAGATCGAGACAGGTACGTTACACACTGTCAGAGCTCACCCAGTAATACCTTCAGATCGAGACAGGTAAGTTACACACTGTCAGAGCTCACCCAGTAATACCTTCAGATCGAGACAGGTACGTTACACACTGTCAGAGCTCACCCAGTAATACCTTCCAGATCGAGACAGGTACGTTACACACTGTCAGAGCTCACCCAGTAATACCTTCAGATCGAGACAGGTACGTTACACACTGTCAGAGCTCACCCAGTAATACCTTCAGATCGAGACAGGTACGTTACACACTGTCAGAGCTCACCCAGTAATACCTTCAGATCGAGACAGGTACGTTACACACTGTCAGAGCTCACCCAGTAATACCTTCAGATCGAGACAGGTACGTTACACACTGTCAGAGCTCACCCAGTAATACCTTCCAGATCGAGACAGGTACGTTACACACTGTCAGAGCTCACCCAGTAATACCTTCAGATCGAGACAGGTACGTTACACACTGTCTGAGCTCACCCAGTAATACCTTCAGATCGAGACAGGTACGTTACACACTGTCAGAGCTCACCCAGTAATACCTTCAGATCGAGACAGGTACGTTACACACTGTCAGAGCTCACCCAGTAATACCTTCAGATCGAGACAGGTACGTTACACACTGTCAGAGCTCACCCAGTAATACCTTCCAGATCGAGACAGGTACGTTACACACTGTCAGAGCTCACCCAGTAATACCTTCCAGATCGAGACAGGTACGTTACACACTGTCAGAACTCACCCAGTAATACCTTCAGATCGAGACAGGTACGTTACACACTGTCAGAGCTCACCCAGTAATACCTTCCAGATCGAGACAGCTACGTTACACACTGTCAGAGCTCACCCAGTAATACCTTCCAGATCGAGACAGGTACGTTACACACTGTCAGAGCTCACCCAGTAATACCTTCCAGATCGAGACAGGTACGTTACACACTGTCAGAGCTCACCCAGTAATACCTTCAGATCGAGACAGGTACGTTACACACTGTCAGAGCTCACCCAGTAATACCTTCAGATCGAGACAGGTACGTTACACACTGTCAGAGCTCACCCAGTAATACCTTCAGATCGAGACAGGTACGTTACACACTGTCAGAGCTCACCCAGTAATACCTTCAGATCGAGACAGGTAAGTTACACACTGTCAGAGCTCACCCAGTAATACCTTCAGATCGAGACAGGTACGTTACACACTGTCAGAGCTCACCCAGTAATACCTTCCAGATCGAGACAGGTACGTTACACACTGTCAGAGCTCACCCAGTAATACCTTCAGATCGAGACAGGTACGTTACACACTGTCAGAGCTCACCCAGTAATACCTTCAGATCGAGACAGGTACGTTACACACTGTCAGAGCTCACCCAGTAATACCTTCAGATCGAGACAGGTACGTTACACACTGTCAGAGCTCACCCAGTAATACCTTCAGATCGAGACAGGTACGTTACACACTGTCAGAGCTCACCCAGTAATACCTTCAGATCGAGACAGGTACGTTACACACTGTCAGAGCTCACCCAGTAATACCTTCAGATCGAGACAGGTACGTTACACACTGTCAGAGCTCACCCAGTAATACCTTCAGATCGAGACAGGTACGTTACACACTGTCAGAGCTCACCCAGTAATACCTTCAGATCGAGACAGGTACGTTACACACTGTCAGAGCTCACCCAGTAATACCTTCAGATCGAGACAGGTACGTTACACACTGTCAGAGCTCACCCAGTAATACCTTCAGATCGAGACAGGTACGTTACACACTGTCAGAGCTCACCCAGTAATACCTTCAGATCGAGACAGGTACGTTACACACTGTCAGAGCTCACCCAGTAATACCTTCAGATCGAGACAGGTACGTTACACACTGTCAGAGCTCACCCAGTAATACCTTCAGATCGAGACAGGTACGTTACACACTGTCAGAGCTCACCCAGTAATACCTTCAGATCGAGACAGGTACGTTACACACTGTCAGAGCTCACCCAGTAATACCTTCAGATCGAGACAGGTACGTTACACACTGTCAGAGCTCACCCAGTAATACCTTCAGATCGAGACAGGTACGTTACACACTGTCAGAGCTCACCCAGTAATACCTTCAGATCGAGACAGGTACGTTACACACTGTCAGAGCTCACCCAGTAATACCTTCAGATCGAGACAGGTACGTTACACACTGTCAGAGCTCACCCAGTAATACCTTCAGATCGAGACAGGTACGTTACACACTGTCAGAGCTCACCCAGTAATACCTTCAGATCGAGACAGGTACGTTACACACTGTCAGAGCTCACCCAGTAATACCTTCAGATCGAGACAGGTACGTTACACACTGTCAGAGCTCACCCAGTAATACCTTCCAGATCGAGACAGGTACGTTACACACTGTCAGAGCTCACCCAGTAATACCTTCAGATCGAGACAGGTACGTTACACACTGTCAGAGCTCACCCAGTAATACCTTCAGATCGAGACAGGTACGTTACACACTGTCAGAGCTCACCCAGTAATACCTTCAGATCGAGACAGGTACGTTACACACTGTCAGAGCTCACCCAGTAATACCTTCCAGATCGAGACAGGTACGTTACACACTGTCAGAGCTCACCCAGTAATACCTTCAGATCGAGACAGGTACGTTACACACTGTCAGAGCTCACCCAGTAATACCTTCAGATCGAGACAGGTACGTTACACACTGTCAGAGCTCACCCAGTAATACCTTCAGATCGAGACAGGTACGTTACACACTGTCAGAGCTCACCCAGTAATACCTTCAGATCGAGACAGGTACGTTACACACTGTCAGAGCTCACCCAGTAATACCTTCAGATCGAGACAGGTACGTTACACACTGTCAGAGCTCACCCAGTAATACCTTCAGATCGAGACAGGTACGTTACACACTGTCAGAGCTCACCCAGTAATACCTTCAGATCGAGACAGGTACGTTACACACTGTCAGAGCTCACCCAGTAATACCTTACCTTCAGATCGAGACAGGTACGTTACACACTGTCAGAGCTCACCCAGTAATACCTTCAGATCGAGACAGGTACGTTACACACTGTCAGAGCTCACCCAGTAATACCTTCAGATCGAGACAGGTACGTTACACACTGTCAGAGCTCACCCAGTAATACCTTCAGATCGAGACAGGTACGTTACACACTGTCAGAGCTCACCCAGTAATACCTTCAGATCGAGACAGGTACGTTACACACTGTCAGAGCTCACCCAGTAATACCTTCAGATCGAGACAGGTACGTTACACACTGTCAGAGCTCACCCAGTAATACCTTCAGATCGAGACAGGTACGTTACACACTGTCAGAGCTCACCCAGTAATACCTTCAGATCGAGACAGGTACGTTACACACTGTCAGAGCTCACCCAGTAATACCTTCAGATCGAGACAGGTACGTTACACACTGTCAGAGAGCTCAGGTACGTTACCAGTAATACCTTACCTTCAGATCGAGACAGGTACGTTACACACTGTCAGAGCTCACCCAGTAATACCTTCAGATCGAGACAGGTACGTTACACACTGTCAGAGCTCACCCAGTAATACCTTCAGATCGAGACAGGTACGTTACACACTGTCAGAGCTCACCCAGTAATACCTTCAGATCGAGACAGGTACGTTACACACTGTCAGAGCTCACCCAGTAATACCTTCAGATCGAGACAGGTACGTTACACACTGTCAGAGCTCACCCAGTAATACCTTCAGATCGAGACAGGTACGTTACACACTGTCAGAGCTCACCCAGTAATACCTTCAGATCGAGACAGGTACGTTACACACTGTCAGAGCTCACCCAGTAATACCTTCAGATCGAGACAGGTACGTTACACACTGTCAGAGCTCACCCAGTAATACCTTCAGATCGAGACAGGTACGTTACACACTGTCAGAGCTCACCCAGTAATACCTTCAGATCGAGACAGGTACGTTACACACTGTCAGAGCTCACCCAGTAATACCTTCAGATCGAGACAGGTACGTTACACACTGTCAGAGCTCACCCAGTAATACCTTCAGATCGAGACAGGTACGTTACACACTGTCAGAGCTCACCCAGTAATACCTTCCAGATCGAGACAGGTACGTTACACACTGTCAGAGCTCACCCAGTAATACCTTCAGATCGAGACAGGTACGTTACACACTGTCAGAGCTCACCCAGTAATACCTTCAGATCGAGACAGGTACGTTACACACTGTCAGAGCTCACCCAGTAATACCTTCAGATCGAGACAGGTACGTTACACACTGTCAGAGCTCACCCAGTAATACCTTCAGATCGAGACAGGTACGTTACACACTGTCAGAGCTCACCCAGTAATACCTTCAGATCGAGACAGGTACGTTACACACTGTCAGAGCTCACCCAGTAATACCTTCAGATCGAGACAGGTACGTTACACACTGTCAGAGCTCACCCAGTAATACCTTCAGATCGAGACAGGTACGTTACACACTGTCAGAGCTCACCCAGTAATACCTTCAGATCGAGACAGGTACGTTACACACTGTCAGAGCTCACCCAGTAATACCTTCCAGATCGAGACAGGTACGTTACACACTGTCAGAGCTCACCCAGTAATACCTTCAGATCGAGACAGGTACGTTACACACTGTCAGAGCTCACCCAGTAATACCTTCAGATCGAGACAGGTACGTTACACACTGTCAGAGCTCACCCAGTAATACCTTCAGATCGAGACAGGTACGTTACACACTGTCAGAGCTCACCCAGTAATACCTTCAGATCGAGACAGGTACGTTACACACTGTCAGAGCTCACCCAGTAATACCTTCAGATCGAGACAGGTACGTTACACACTGTCAGAGCTCACCCAGTAATACCTTCAGATCGAGACAGGTACGTTACACACTGTCAGAGCTCACCCAGTAATACCTTCAGATCGAGACAGGTACGTTACACACTGTCAGAGCTCACCCAGTAATACCTTCAGATCGAGACAGGTACGTTACACACTGTCAGAGCTCACCCAGTAATACCTTCAGATCGAGACAGGTACGTTACACACTGTCAGAGCTCACCCAGTAATACCTTCAGATCGAGACAGGTACGTTACACACTGTCAGAGCTCACCCAGTAATACCTTCAGATCGAGACAGGTACGTTACACACTGTCAGAGCTCACCCAGTAATACCTTCAGATCGAGACAGGTACGTTACACACTGTCAGAGCTCACCCAGTAATACCTTCAGATCGAGACAGGTACGTTACACACTGTCAGAGCTCACCCAGTAATACCTTCCAGATCGAGACAGGTACGTTACACACTGTCAGAGCTCACCCAGTAATACCTTCAGATCGAGACAGGTACGTTACACACTGTCAGAGCTCACCCAGTAATACCTTCAGATCGAGACAGGTACGTTACACACTGTCAGAGCTCACCCAGTAATACCTTCAGATCGAGACAGGTACGTTACACACTGTCAGAGCTCACCCAGTAATACCTTCAGATCGAGACAGGTACGTTACACACTGTCAGAGCTCACCCAGTAATACCTTCAGATCGAGACAGGTACGTTACACACTGTCAGAGCTCACCCAGTAATACCTTCAGATCGAGACAGGTACGTTACACACTGTCAGAGCTCACCCAGTAATACCTTCCAGATCGAGACAGGTACGTTACACACTGTCAGAGCTCACCCAGTAATACCTTCAGATCGAGACAGGTACGTTACACACTGTCAGAGCTCACCCAGTAATACCTTCAGATCGAGACAGGTACGTTACACACTGTCAGAGCTCACCCAGTAATACCTTCAGATCGAGACAGGTACGTTACACACTGTCAGAGCTCACCCAGTAATACCTTCAGATCGAGACAGGTACGTTACACACTGTCAGAGCTCACCCAGTAATACCTTCAGATCGAGACAGGTACGTTACACACTGTCAGAGAGCTCACCCACTGTAATACCTAATACCTTCAGATCGAGACAGGTACGTTACACACTGTCAGAGCTCACCCAGTAATACCTTCAGATCGAGACAGGTACGTTACACACTGTCAGAGCTCACCCAGTAATACCTTCAGATCGAGACAGGTACGTTACACACTGTCAGAGCTCACCCAGTAATACCTTCAGATCGAGACAGGTACGTTACACACTGTCAGAGCTCACCCAGTAATACCTTCAGATCGAGACAGGTACGTTACACACTGTCAGAGCTCACCCAGTAATACCTTCAGATCGAGACAGGTACGTTACACACTGTCAGAGCTCACCCAGTAATACCTTCCAGATCGAGACAGGTACGTTACACACTGTCAGAGCTCACCCAGTAATACCTTCAGATCGAGACAGGTACGTTACACACTGTCAGAGCTCACCCAGTAATACCTTCAGATCGAGACAGGTACGTTACACACTGTCAGAGCTCACCCAGTAATACCTTCAGATCGAGACAGGTACGTTACACACTGTCAGAGCTCACCCAGTAATACCTTCAGATCGAGACAGGTACGTTACACACTGTCAGAGCTCACCCAGTAATACCTTCAGATCGAGACAGGTACGTTACACACTGTCAGAGCTCACCCAGTAATACCTTCAGATCGAGACAGGTACGTTACACACTGTCAGAGCTCACCCAGTAATACCTTCAGATCGAGACAGGTACGTTACACACTGTCAGAGCTCACCCAGTAATACCTTCAGATCGAGACAGGTACGTTACACACTGTCAGAGCTCACCCAGTAATACCTTCAGATCGAGACAGGTACGTTACACACTGTCAGAGCTCACCCAGTAATACCTTCAGATCGAGACAGGTACGTTACACACTGTCAGAGCTCACCCAGTAATACCTTCAGATCGAGACAGGTACGTTACACACTGTCAGAGCTCACCCAGTAATACCTTCAGATCGAGACAGGTACGTTACACACTGTCAGAGCTCACCCAGTAATACCTTCAGATCGAGACAGGTACGTTACACACTGTCAGAGCTCACCCAGTAATACCTTCAGATCGAGACAGGTACGTTACACACTGTCAGAGCTCACCCAGTAATACCTTCAGATCGAGACAGGTACGTTACACACTGTCAGAGCTCACCCAGTAATACCTTCAGATCGAGACAGGTACGTTACACACTGTCAGAGCTCACCCAGTAATACCTTCAGATCGAGACAGGTACGTTACACACTGTCAGAGCTCACCCAGTAATACCTTCAGATCGAGACAGGTACGTTACACACTGTCAGAGCTCACCCAGTAATACCTTCAGATCGAGACAGGTACGTTACACACTGTCAGAGCTCACCCAGTAATACCTTCAGATCGAGACAGGTACGTTACACACTGTCAGAGCTCACCCAGTAATACCTTCCAGATCGAGACAGGTACGTTACACACTGTCAGAGCTCACCCAGTAATACCTTCAGATCGAGACAGGTACGTTACACACTGTCAGAGCTCACCCAGTAATACCTTCAGATCGAGACAGGTACGTTACACACTGTCAGAGCTCACCCAGTAATACCTTCAGATCGAGACAGGTACGTTACACACTGTCAGAGCTCACCCAGTAATACCTTCAGATCGAGACAGGTACGTTACACACTGTCAGAGCTCACCCAGTAATACCTTCAGATCGAGACAGGTACGTTACACACTGTCAGAGCTCACCCAGTAATACCTTCAGATCGAGACAGGTACGTTACACACTGTCAGAGCTCACCCAGTAATACCTTCAGATCGAGACAGGTACGTTACACACTGTCAGAGCTCACCCAGTAATACCTTCAGATCGAGACAGGTACGTTACACACTGTCAGAGCTCACCCAGTAATACCTTCCAGATCGAGACAGGTACGTTACACACTGTCAGAGCTCACCCAGTAATACCTTCAGATCGAGACAGGTACGTTACACACTGTCAGAGCTCACCCAGTAATACCTTCAGATCGAGACAGGTACGTTACACACTGTCAGAGCTCACCCAGTAATACCTTCAGATCGAGACAGGTACGTTACACACTGTCAGAGCTCACCCAGTAATACCTTCCAGATCGAGACAGGTACGTTACACACTGTCAGAGCTCACCCAGTAATACCTTCAGATCGAGACAGGTACGTTACACACTGTCAGAGCTCACCCAGTAATACCTTCAGATCGAGACAGGTACGTTACACACTGTCAGAGCTCACCCAGTAATACCTTCAGATCGAGACAGGTACGTTACACACTGTCAGAGCTCACCCAGTAATACCTTCAGATCGAGACAGGTACGTTACACACTGTCAGAGCTCACCCAGTAATACCTTCAGATCGAGACAGGTACGTTACACACTGTCAGAGCTCACCCAGTAATACCTTCAGATCGAGACAGGTACGTTACACACAGGTACGTCAGAGCTCACCCACATCGAGACAGGTACGTTACACACTGTCAGAGCTCACCCAGTAATACCTTCAGATCGAGACAGGTACGTTACACACTGTCAGAGTAATACCTTTCTACGTTAAATCAAATCAAATCAAATCAAATCAAATTTTATTTGTCACATACACATGGTTACCCAGTGCAATACCTTACAGAGCAGCCAGATCGAGACAGGTACGTTACACACTGTCAGAGCTCACCCAGTAATACCTTCAGATCGAGACAGGTACGTTACACACTGTCAGAGCTCACCCAGTAATACCTTCAGATCGAGACAGGTACGTTACACACTGTCAGAGCTCACCCAGTAATACCTTCAGATCGAGACAGGTACGTTACACACTGTCAGAGCTCACCCAGTCGAGACAATACACTGTCAGAGCTCAGATCGAGACAGGTACGTTACACACTGTCAGAGCTCACCCAGTAATACCTTCAGATCGAGACAGGTACGTTACACACTGTCAGAGCTCACCCAGTAATACCTTCAGATCAGGACGTTACACACAGGTACGTTACACACTGTCTGAGCTCACCCAGTAATACCTTCAGATCGAGACAGGTACGTTACACACTGTCAGAGCTCACCCAGTAATACCTTCAGATCGAGACAGGTACGTTACACACTGTCTGAGCTCACCCAGTAATACCTTCAGATCGAGACAGGTACGTTACACACTGTCAGAGCTCACCCAGTAATACCTTCCAAATCGAGACAGGTACGTTACACACTGCCAGAGCTCACCCAGTAATACCTTCAGATCGAGACAGGTACGTTACACACTGTCTGAGCTCACCCAGTAATACCTTCAGATCGAGACAGGTACGTTACACACTGTCAGAGCTCACCCAGTAATACCTTCCAAATCGAGACAGGTACGTTACACTCTAGTTGTTCTTTATGATTTTGTGCTCAGACTCAGGTGCAAATGAAATTCTGTTCAGTTCATGGGCAATAAAATATGAATTTATAAATGACCTCACAGTAGTCTTAACTGTCCTATCTCCTAACCTGACTGTTCTCTGGCGGTGTACAGTCTGTGACTCTATAACTGAACTACCTTTCTTCTCATTAGGTCCTTGCGCCCTGAAAACCATCACCGCGGTGAACGCATGCCATAGCAGCAGTATCGTGGTTAGCTGGGAGCATACAGAGTTATCTCCTACCATCGTGGCGACGGCAGAGGGACAAGACCAATCCATGTTCACCTGTAACAGCACGTCCACTTCCTGTGAGCTCATGGGAGTGCGCTGCGGCATGCACTACACCATCATCGTCTCCGTCCCCTCCGACAAGTGCAGCACCTTGAGGAGCCCACCAAAAAAGATCAACACAGGTAACTAGACCACTCCACCACTAGGACACCTTACTCTTGGTCAACACCGGTATCTAGAGTACTCCACCACGACACTAGAATCAACACAGGTATCTAGAGTTCTCCACCACGACACTAGAATCAACACAGGTATCTAGAGTTCTCCACCACGACACTAGAATCAACACAGTTATCTAGAATTCTCCACCACGACACTAGAATCAACACAGGTATCTAGAGTTCTCCACCACGACACTAGAATCAACACAGGTATCTAGAGTTCTCCACCACGACACTAGAATCAACACAGGTATCTAGAGTTCTCCACCACGACACTAGAATCAACATAGGAAGCTGGAGTTCTCCACCACGACAACAGGACATATTAGGATACATTAGTCATGGTCAATACAGGAAGTAAAAAGTACCCCACCACTATATTATGACGTATAAAGAGTCATTACCCACGGTCAACAGGAAGTAAAAAGTACCCCACCACTATATTGTGACGCATAAAGATACGTGGTTGACGAGAAACAGCACATAATAAAGCAAAATCAACAATGATTGCAATCAATACTGAGCAACACACTGAGCTCTACACCAGACATACTGAATACAGAGAGACTGTATTACTGAGTGGGTTGTTACTAGCTATCCCAATATCCTGATACTTTTCCTCTAACCTCTGCCTCCAGCTCCCTGTGTTCCTGAGGATGTGACAGTGGTAGCGTCCTGCAAGGCAGAAGGTACAGTGGTGTCCTGGGCTCACTCCTTGGTGGCCCAGTCCTACCTCCTCACCGCCACCAGCCGAGACGGTGACGTCCGCACCTGTAACAGCTCTGTGAACAAATGTACCCTGGCTAAGCTCCACTGTGGTCAGCCCTACACATTCAGCGTGACTGCCAGCGCCAGCACCTGCACCAGCAAGGCCAGCCCCAACGTCACCTTCAGCACAGGTACATTAGGATACAGCAGATAGCAGTACAGTATTCTCTGTTCAGTATATACAGTATATAAGAACATGGATCGAAGGGAACATTTTGTTTTCCGAAGGATCAGACAATTGCCATCAAATACCCGATTATTCGATCCAAATGTTCCTTTTGATCAATGTTCCTTTGATGCACTTCTCATCAAGTACACCATCCCTCCTTCGTCTATTCTCTTCTCCCAGTGCCCTGTGACCCCATTGGCCTGTCCGTTCATGTCCAGTGTGAGACTAGCTCAGGCGTGCTGTCCTGGTCCCCCAGCCAGGGCTCTGTGGGGTACTACGGCTTTGCCCAGTCTGAGGATGGGGACATGCTGTACTGTGACAGCATGGACACCTCCTGCACAATCCAGGGTCTTGACTGTGGAGCCATGTACAACTTCTCTGTGCTGGCCTCTGATGGAGCCTGCAACAGCTCGTACAGCCAACCCCTGCTTGAGGGAGCAGGTAATAACCCATCCAGTTCTTTCAGCTAGAGATGGTTGAGGAGTAGAGTCAGTGAATGAATGACATCAGGAGGACAGGGAACACTGCATACAGTACAATGTATTCAAACGGTCTAATCAGATACTGGCTAACTAATATAGAGATTAATGCAATAGTATAGATTCTAATGATCTTGATTTCTTCTCTCTATCCTTTCTAACCTCCTTCCTCTCTCCTCCTAGCCCCCTGCGCCCCTGCCAAAGTGCGGAACCGCATGCAACTAATCGGCAAGACCCACTTTGCCCGTACCTCCTGGAGTGCGGTCGTCTGCCCCAATGTCGAGTACCTGGTTGAGATGACCGGCAGTATCCTGGATGACCCGCAGGCCATGTTTGATGTCTCGTCCTATTGGATAAAGTACACCTTCTTTGAGTTGGCCCTGCCCTGTGGCTCCTCCTACAGTCTGACAGTCCGTACCAGGAACTCTGCCGGAACCAGCAAGCCCTCCACCCCCATTACCGGGACAACAGGTATGTTAACTAAACAGGGAGCCATAAGGGTTTGAATGTGGACACTGATTTAATATTATGATGGAAATGCAAATGATCAGCAATGCTACTGGTCTGCAATGCTACTGAATTCAGTCAGTCTATTCTGAGGGTAATGTGACCTTAGTCTATAAAAAGAGAGTGACAGTTTTGGCTGGGAAGTTACTTCTGCCCTGAGGTGGGGGATTATCCTGAGAGTAGGGCTGAGGGATGTTTATTCCAGAGTTGACATTAGTAAACCAACCCTTTCCCTTCCAGCTCCCTGCGCACCTCTGGGCGTGAACTACACGGGTGACAACACGCCTGCCATGCTGTCCTGGGAGGCTGCAGTGTTCGCCACACAGTACACCGTCTACGACGTGACCGGAGACAGCCGCACGCAGGTGTGTTCCACCACGGAACTGTCCTGTCAACTTAACAACGTCCAGCCAGGTGCCATCGAGGTTACCGCTAGCAACGCTGTGGGAGAGAGCGTCCCCACCAAAGACATCAACGGTGAGATCGGAAAATATGATACAGAAGGAAAATATTCATAGTAGGCAAATTAGGCCTTGGACATTGTTTTGCCTGTTTTTATCAGTGATTCCAAGTGAATCCAACCACACTGTGATGAATAAACCACTGTGATGGGGGATATCATCCATATCGATACAAATTTGTATCGTTGTATGTACAATGGTGGAGTAAATATCGTGTTCATCATAAACAATTAACTAGTTACTACTTGAAACTGCTGCTAGAGGTCGATTTGCGCAATTTGAGCCATTATGGCGCTGGCGCAACATCTCTCTGAATCAATGCCAGTTCAAGTGGACTAAATCTGATATGGATCATCAATATGGATGATGATAAATCTCTACTGCACATGGTGTTGTGCTTGTATTCAAGCTTTCAATAACACAGTCTATCTTTGATCCTCTTTCTCAGGGCCATCAAATCGCCACAGAAGAGATCTGGGGTTGGCAAAGCCTGCCACATTTGCTGAATTCCGCATCAGAGGTGAGCACATTCTCAAACTGCCACCCCATCTCTAATCTTTGCACCATATATGCATAATTATATTCCTCACACTCTCAAAATAGTTCATGTCTAGTCTACAAATATGCTAAAGGTCAAACAAATAGTGAAATCAATGGTTCATAATAACATTACTTTTCCTCCTTCCCTTCACAGAGGAGCTGTCCGAACCCAAGGTGTTAGTTGCTACGGTAACAGGTGTTTCTCTGCACATGGAGTGGGCACCGGTGAGGGACGCCACCCTCTACACCATTATCATCGTCCAAGAAGACACACCCTCCAGACGCCATGTGCTGACCGTCGCTGAAGAGCTGACCAATGTGAACGACCTCGAGCCCTCCACAAGGTACTGCATCTTCGTCTCGGCCAAGAACGAACACACCCAGAGCAACTACTCCAAGGAGTGTGTCACTACTGGAGTCCCCATGTGATTGGCTTGACTTTCACCCCAACCAAATGGACATTACGGTTACCAGGGCAACCACCAATCGATGTAGTGTAAAGAGAATCATCAGTGACTGCTTCCTATCTCTAGAAGTAAACACGCAAGGCAGAAGAGAGGCTTTTCAACAGACTGAGGGACAGGGAGGGGTTACTGTTGTTAAGCTTAAATTACTATCACAAAAGGCAGTCTTTATCACATAGATGATCCTACTGAAGGTATGTTATTTTCGATTAACTTGAAAGCTGAAATGTGGTATTTTTTTGTTGTTACTTTTTAGAGCTAGGTATCATTTTCTTGTTTTTTTGTAGTCGGTAAGATAGCAGCATGTGTCTTTATAATGTGTAGTTCTTTGAAAAAAGTATGCCTAAAAATGTATTTTTATTTATCCTCAAATTGTTATTTTTTTGAGACCTACACGAACAACTTTTCTGTCCACTAAATGTATTTTAGATTCTTCTGTTGGTTGTATACATGATTTGAAACAAAGAAAAAGAAGATCAAGAGAGCAAATAAATGCTATCAAGCAAGTAGTAATTTATGAAGCAATATTTTTGTTAACCATACAGTATGTGTCCTATCTGATGTACTATACATCTTGTCTCAAAACTATAGCTACAATAGGTATTTTTATATCAAGCACAGATTTAAGGAATAAAAGTATGTTAAACATTCAAATAGTTATTCTCCATAAAGAGCATAAGATATCAAAGTCCTGGGTCTTTCACTTGGCAGCTATCATTGTATCCATTATATATAACAGCCAATGATGACTCCTCATCTACATTATCTACAGTAGTTGTATGAGAGTCTGGATGATGGGAGTCAATACTTTTGATTTCATGTACTATAGGAAACATTTCTGCATGGACCCGAAAGACAAGTTAGAATGTTGAACTCGAACCATTCGGGCAGACAGATCAATTGATATCTGAGCATCAGCAGACTCAAACAAATGGACATACTTGATGCAACCCAGGAGCCTGTGAGACCCATGTGAACATCCCTGATTCAGATTCTTCTTTCTTGTCATCGAACCAAATGTAACGGACGTGAAATGGCTAGCAAGTTAGCGGTGGTGCGCGCTAATAGCGTTTCAATCGGTGACGTCACTCGCTTTGAGACCTTGAACTAGTGGTTCCCCATGCTCTGCAAGGGCCGCGGTTTTGTGGAGCGATGGGTAACGATGCTTCGTGGGTGACTGGTTCGCGCCCGGCGAGAGGACGGATTAAAGTTATACTGTTACACAAGGCTATAGAAAAACAAACAATCAAATATAACACATGCACCAATAACTGGGAAGAATTAACATTTAATGGAAAATCGTTAAAAAAAAAACTGAACTCTGCTGCAGCCTGTTATTTATGCCAGAGTTCCGCAGACTCAGATTTAGTCCACTTGAACTGGCATTAATTCAGAGAGATGTTGCGCCAGCGCCATAATGGCTCAAATTGCGCGATTCGACCTCTAGCAGCAGTGTTTCAAGTAGTAACTAGTTAATTGTTTACGATGAACACGATATTTACTCCACCATTGTACATACAGCGATACGAATTTGTCATCGACTTCGTCAAAAAGAACAAACCCAAAAAGGTACTGTATAAAACTACTTTACGTGGTGGTTCAGTTGTGGCTTCCATCGAAACAACCCACATGTAACGTTAGCTAGCTAGCTAATCGCAGAACTACACGGTTTAGATGCAGACCGTCTTTGGCCTGCCTTATGTTGACGTTATGTTTAAAGTCTGACCCGCTAATTGAAAATAAATGGGGAAAACTATTTATCAGAACCTGTCAACTTATCTGCAATAGGCCCATTACAACTGTATTTTCTGTGTGCTTGTCCATTCTCTTCTTCAGGTGGTAGACTTGGGATGCAATGACTGCACTCTCCTTAGGAAGCTGAAGTTTCACAAAGAAATTGAACTGCTTGCTGGACTGGACATTGACTGTGCAGTTATCAGGGCTAAAATGTGTGTTTTATGAAGTTATTTCAACAAATAAAACATTGTCCATTGATTTGTGAGATCCTATCCTATGACCTAGGTCTACCTTTGTGAGACTGTAGTACACACACACACCTACCTGTCTTAATTTATCATAACCTAAACCAAGGACCTTTACAATTAAATCCTGAGCAGGTATGAACTGGCACCGATTCCAACTGACTACCTGCAGCCAGGTGATCACCCCCTGACCATTGAGCTGTACCAGGGTTCAGTCACCGAGAGGGATCCCCGCACCAAAGGATTTGATCTGGTGACGAGTATTGAGCTGTAAGTCATCAAATCACATTTATTTATAAAGCCCTTTGTACATCAGCTGATATCTCAAAGTGCTGTACAGAAACCCAGCCTAAAACCCCAAACAGCAAGCAATGCAGGTGTAGAAGCACTGGAAGTCTGGGTGACTACGGGAGGGATTAGCCCTCAGACAATGTTTTGCTACTTTTTCAGATACTGTATTGTATGAGCACCCACATACTGGTACATCAATTCCATGTTGATTGCCACATGTAAGGGTTTGCCCATCATGTGCCCTTCAATATTGTCATGGTATTTTATGTTAACCACAAACTTGCTCTCTACAGCATTGAGCACCTACAGCTTGAGGATGTGGATAGGTTCACTGAGGTTGTATTTGGCTACATGGCCCCAGTAGCAGCAATCATTAGCACTCCAAACGCTGACTTCAACCCCCTGCTCCCCGGGCTGACAGGGTTTAGACACTACGACCACAAATTTGAATGGACTAAAGTAGAGTTTCAGACCTGGTATGTGTACATTACCATGCAGTCAGTATGCCTGTATTATAATCATCATTCTAAAAAGGTATAAATTGTTCTTATTTGTACTTAGTTTGCACTCATCCTCTCCATCTCTCCCATCCCTCCTGCTCTCCCAGGGCTCTGAAGGTGTGCAGAGAGTTTGGTTATGTGGTGGCGTTTACAGGTGTAGGACAGATACCGGACCAGGAGGAGAGCATTGGGTTCTGCTCTCAAATCGGAGTGTTTCAGATAGACAGGTCAGGAGGTGACGCACCACGTCTGCAAAATAATGTTGCAGAGGAGCATCTTCCTTACAGAGTGGTGAGGAGGCACAAATGGGGTCTACTCTTGTTGTTTAATCCTGTCTCACTACCTGTGTGATCAGAGTCAGAGATCAAAGTATCAGTGTCACTTAGTTTTGCATGCGTTTCAGAAAGTGGCCAGTGAGAATAAAATAGGCCCCTCTGTCCTAACCTATTTCTCACATTGTCTTTCCCTTACCCTTTCTCTCCATCCCTCATACTCCAGTTATACAACGTGGTGTACCCAAGCCTGTGTGACAGCAATATCTTCCAGAGGACTCTGGTGAATGAGGTCCTGTACTGGGCTGAGACCCTGAAGAGAGAGTGGCTGGAGGAGATACGTGGAGTGGGGGATGAAGAATCAGAACAGATAGGTGAAGAGGGTTGTTCGAGAGAAGGAATGGACAGGGAGGAGAGTCAGACAGGTGAAGTGGAGGCGGGTGGTAGAGGGTTTGAGGTAGAGAATGAGGAGGTGGGGGGAGAGGGTAGAACAGACATGGGACAGGAGGAGCCCTACAGAGAAGGTCAGTCTGTGTGTGTCCCCTTGGTCAGGTTGTGCTCCTGCCCCAGAGTGCAAGCTCTGAGTGGGACAGTCCAGCATCTCACAAAGTTCCTACTGGAGAACTCTAGATACAGTTAACCAACGATGGCACTGCCGTGGTGTTGGTGGACAACGATGATGAAGATTTGGAGTGGGATGAGAACTGTGATAACACAGGGACAGGTCCGTTCTTGGTCAGTAGCGTGGAGAACGAGGACTGGGAGACCGAGCTTGGTCAGTAGCATGGAGAACAAGGACTGGGAGACCGAGCTTGGTCAGTAGCATGGAGAACAAGGACTGGGAGACCGAGCTTGGGTGACCTTTGTCATATAAGGAGTGTATTCTTTAATGTACTAGTGGTGCGGATTTTCATTTTATTTTACCCTGGCAATATACAGTTCTAGAACTAGGGGCCATCAGATAAGATTCAACCATATCCTTAAATGAAGAAGGAACATGTTCCTAATAAAATGTGATGAGAATATAGTCATTGTCATCACACAATCAACATTTTGAACCGTTTTAATCAACAGTGCATGGTACACAGGAAAAGCATACAGTACACCTGGTAAGGAAGCAAATGTTGGTCAAAAAGACAGGAACATTGGACACTGTCGACACTGACAGAAAACGTCACTTTTACAGGAGGATACGGGTTACAGCTCCTTAATACACACAGCTTCACAGAAGAGAAAAGGCAACCATGTTTGTTACATGTAAGGTACCGACTGAGCTGGGAAACAGGAACATATGCTGCCTGTCTAACATCTGTCTACTGGAACTGATTTTACTGAAGGAAGGTAGTTAACAGCCTTATTTCTATTCAAGAGGAATAGTGAATGGTAATACAAGTGCCTTGCTAAAGGTTACAATACTCATTATTAGTTTCTACCATGTTCTGGATCTATACATCAGTTCTGTTCTTAAATTTGCCTCAAATGAGGCAGTAAAGAGAACTTCCAGGTAAGTGATGGCACAACATAAATGAATCACACAGGTATGTGGTCTTACCAAACGTACAGATGTAAGAAACCTTGAACCACAACACTAGTTCAAACATATGTGATGGTGGAATTGTGGTTTTCAAGCATTGGTTTAACTCGCTGAAGAAATACAAAAATCATGCAAACAATAAACATCTACACAAAGAGAAATAACACAGATTAATTCAGAGTTATAATACCATACACTGATGACACTGCAGAAATCAGCAAGTTACGGCACATAACTTGAGGTCAGGATATGGTTAACCTCCAGTATGGCTTAAGACAGGAGACGATCACATACACTAAATGTATGTAATGCCATTATATCTTTAACTTACTCTGAATATGTATTGTTATTTCTATTTAATGAGACAGACCAATAACAAGATTCATCATCAGAAAATCATGTAGTGTATACAATTTCCCCCCCAATGTCAGTTTCATAACTGTATTTGACAGATTATATTCAAGATATGGGGGGGACCAATCCATTACATCGTTCAGACAACGAATAACAGAGTCATCATCAGCCTCATCTGATGTAACTCCTGGCGTTTTTTCATATATCATCATCATACCATCATCATCAGCCTCATCTGGACCACATGTAACTCTTCATGGCGTTTTTCATGGACCACACCGTCTCACTCTTCATGGACCACACCGTCTCACTCTTCATGGACCACACCGTCTCACTCTTCATGGACCACACCGTCGCACTCTTCATGGACCACACCGTCTCACTCTTCATGGACCACACCGTCGCACTCTTCATGGACCACACCGTCTCACTCTTTGGAGTTGTACTACAGAAGGTGACCAATAAGTGTGTACAATGGCAGTTCAATTGTTGACCATTTGTCCTGTAGCCTTCATCTTTACCTACATCAGCTTGGCAAGAATCAACTGTTGACTTGCATCAGTTTCTAAACCGCACTGTCATCGGTCGTTGCAGAAAAAGAGCCATCCGGATTGGAACCCTGATATCTTAACCTGAGAGTCTGATTCTTTCAGAAGAAGCAAACACAAGCTTGACCTCACTCAAACAGAGCTTCTCTCTTCTTCCTCACCATCTATTTCCCTCCCACAAGCATATAAAAAGAGCAGAGCGGTTAGATTGTAAGGCGGTTTCTATTTCTGCCAGTAATGAGATCAGCAGAGGAGAGGAGCAGGGTCACCTTCAGTACCGAGTACATAACCTGCAGTCTCACTCCCAGCCCTCAGCCCTGGCTCTGTATACTGCAGGATTATTGTAGGTGTACTATTATTACAACAGACTAGTGGCTTTAACACTTAACCAGAGACATATAGGCACGCACACAGTCATGCATACACACAAACACATAGCAAACACACACATGCACACCATTGGAGGCTGGTGGGAGGAGATATAGGACAGGCTCATTGTAATGACTGGAATGGAATAAATTGAGCGGTATCAAACATGGAAACCATGATTCCATTCCAGTCATTACAATGAGCCCATCCTCCTATAGCTCCTCCCACCAGCCTCCACTGACGTGCACACACACACACACAACCTTTTAGCAGCTTATTGGTGGACAAAAGTTAAAATCCTACATTAAAAAGGCAGTTCCAAATAAAAAATTGTTGAAAAACCAAAGGACTGAAAACTAGGGGACTAGCGTTAACTAGGGAATGTATTGGAAAAGCATGGCATCATCCTCTTCAGCAAAGGCTTCATTCATTCTGGTGACAAACACAGAACCAAATCACTTTGATCTCCAGCTGAAAAGGTCAGGTTTTCCTGTGACCTCAAACTGCAGTTTTTAATAGTCTGACTCCTTTCCCAGATTGAGGCGTGGTGATGTTCTTCTTGACTTCACTGAGCTAATCTAACAGGGGACAACAGACAGTGCACATAGTCTGTAAGCACACCAGAGGGCGCTGTTGCAGTCCATTTCTGACAGGCCAGTTCGGTTGGATAAAATGTGCTTGCTGGAATTAAAGATAAAAACCACTGATGGTTCTGTTGGATGTCAGCTGTGCCACTCATCCTCCTGGTGGGGTTTAGGCCTAACGTTTAATCACCACCTGTTCATATGCACCAGCGCCAACCCTAAAACAAATAGGACAAATTAGCAATCACAAGTACCTGAGTGAGGGTGGATTGAATTTAAATAATAAGCATTTTAAGTAATCATTTAATAAACAAATCTATACATGAATAAATTAGATATATCTTATTTTAAGTGTGAGTTATTGTGAGTCTAACTCTGTTAAAGACTTAGGCTACCTGGTAGGCAGGTGATGGCTTCCAAGGGCAGTGCTTCCTCCGGGACCGACAAACAACCGCAGGCCTTCCTCTGAAACAGACAGACACACAAACTTTGAGTGGCATTTGTGGTGAAACTGCTTTATTTATTTAGCAGATGAAACATCAACACTCCTCATCAGGAGCCTGGTTGCTAGGCAATCAACAAATGAATCCAGTATTGACAGGAGCATTCTGCTCGCTGTAGAGGAGGCCGGGACCTTGAAGAGTATCAGCGACACAATCCTTCCTCAGTAGAGATATTCATTAAAACATGCTGATAGAAACCTTATCAACCCCGTCTGCATACGGTACTCACCCACGGTAAGAATCTACTCCATATCACTGAGGTCACCAGGAAGCAAGCAAATGTATTACTATTACATTATTATTATAATTTATATTATTTATTATTATTAATGTATTATTGCAGCTGCCACCTCATTAAAGTCGTTAGATGCAGTTTATCAAAGCACACTGCTCTTTATTACGGGTGACAATTTTAGTAATCATCACTGCATTCTCTGCCAGAAAGTTGGTTGGCCCTCTTCAATGTCTCCTAGTTTGATACATTGCTATGTTTTCATTTATAAAGCTCTTTTACAAAAAGTCCCACTGTACCTAACATCATAACTAAACTTGACATACAAGTTACCACACCCAGTCTCAGGGATGGTTAACTCTGGGAATTCCTTTGGTCTCTACTGCGTTGGGTAAATCTGCTGTCTTGCACCTTATTTGTGGAACAATCTTCAACATTTTCTTAGATTTGATGTGCTGGTGCCTCTAGGGGAATTCAGAAAGCTGATTGAGGACCTTATTACTGATGAATATGTTTGTTTTTAATGACCGTGTTTTTCTTTCTGATTCCATTTTGTATTTATATTTTGTGTATTTTCTGTGTTTAAGACTCATCTCTGAAAGAGACCTTGTCTCAGTAGGAGTCCCTGATAAAATAAATGTTTAATGAGATGTGTGTGTATATATATATATATATTACTTGTGTCATGCACAAAGTACATGTCCTAACCGACTTGCCAAAACTATAGTTTGTTAACAAGAAATTTGTGGAGTGGTTGAAAAACAAGTTTTAATGACTCCAACCTAAGTGTATGTCAACTTCCGATTTCAACTGTATATATTCTTATCACAACTAATTTGTACTGACAATTTTCGCAGCAACTTTTATACAGTATTTGAATTAATCACTTATGAATACTGGTGTAAATGTTACTGGAATGGAGTGTAATTTAACTTCATGAATTCTAATACCACATCTCAAACATGCTTTCAACTTTATTTTTAGACCCAGTAAACAATTCTAGAGTTAGAACTGCATGTAGAGGTAGAACTACCCCTCTAAGGTCAAACTATAACCTGCCTAGGTCTCTGACTGGCTCTGGAACTTGGTCTCTGACTGGCTCTGGAACTTGGTCTCTGACTGGCTCTGGAACTTGGTCTCTGACTGGCTCTGGAACTTGGTCTCTGACTGGCTCTGGAACTTGGTCTCTGACTGGCTCTGGAACTTGGTCTCTGACTGGCTCTGGAACTTGGTCTCTGATTAGGTTGTTAGGTACCTTCATGGCTGGAGTCCAGCAGGCTGGGGGTGAAGTCTTGACTCTGAAGGATCTTCTCCACCACGTCATCAGCATCCACCCTCGATGCCTCCACCCTCATCATCTGACCCTCCATGGACCCTTGCTTCACCAGGTGTCTGGTGGTGGGACATACAGGATCAAGTTACAACACATAGGTTACATGCAGTCTCTTCAGATAGAAGGTGTTTATCTTTTTTTATTTTTGTGTGACATCCATGATGCTGAGAATGTTGTGTAACAAGAGTGACTAGTCCAATGAGTCAGAAATGTCATTGAGATACATGGCTGTACAGTAATGTAAAGACTGTTGCTTAGGCTACCTACAGTGCCTTGCGAAAGTATTCGGCCCCTTGAACTTTGCGACCTTTTGCCACATTTCAGGCTTCAAACATAAAGATATAAAACTGTATTTTTTTGTGAAGAATCAACAACAAGTGGGACACAATCATGAAGTGGAACGACATTTATTGGATATTTCAAACTTTTTTAACAAATCAAAAACTGAAAAATTGGGCGTGCAAAATTATTCAGCCCCCTTAAGTTAATACTTTGTAGCACCACCTTTTGCTGCGATTACAGCTGTAAGTCGCTTGGGGTATGTCTCTATCAGTTTTGCACATCGGGAGAGTGAAATTTTTTCCCATTCCTCCTTGCAAAACAGCTCGAGCTCAGTGAGGTTGGATAGAGAGCATTTGTGAACAGCAGTTTTCAGTTCTTTCCACAGATTCTCGATTGGATTCAGGTCTGGACTTTGACTTGGCCATTCTAACACCTGGATATGTTTAGTTTTGAACCATTCCATTGTAGATTTTGCTTTATGTTTTGGATCATTGTCTTGTTGGAAGACAAATCTCCGTCCCAGTCTCAGGTTTTCTTCCAGAATGGTCCTGTATTTGGCTCCATCCATCTTCCCATCAATTTTAACCATCTTCCCTGTCCCTGCTGAAGAAAAGCAGGCCCAAACCATGATGCTGCCACCACCATGTTTGACAGTGGGGATGGTGTGTTCAGGGTGATGAGCTGTGTTGCTTTTACGCCAAACATAACGTTTTGCATTGTTGCCAAAAAGTTCAATTTTGGTTTCATCTGACCAGAGTACCTTCTTCCACATGTTTGGTGTGTCTCCCAGGTGGCTTGTGGCAAACTTTAACCGACACTTTTTATGGATATCTTTAAGAAATGGCTTTCTTCTTGCCACTCTTCCATAAAGAAGAGTGTGCAATATACGACTGATTGTTGTCCTATGGACAGAGTCTCCCGCCTCAGCTGTAGATCTCTGCAGTTCATCCAGAGTGATCATGGGCCTCTTGGCTGCATCTCTGATCAGTCTTCTCCTTGTATGAGCTGAAAGTTTAGAGGGACGGCCAGGTCTTGGTAGATTTGCAGTGGTCTGATACTCCTTCCATTTCAATATTATCGCTTGCACAGTGCTCCTTGGGATGTTTAAAGCTTGGGAAATCTTTTTGTATCCAAATCCGGCTTTAAACTTCTTCACAACAGTATCTCGGACCTGCCTGGTGTGTTCCTTGTTCTTCATGATGCTCTCTGCGCTTTTAACGGACCTCTGAGACTATCACAGTGCAGGTGCATTTATACGGAGACTTGATTACACACAGGTGGATTGTATTTATCATCATTAGTCATTTAGGTCAACATTGGATCATTCAGAGATCCTCACTGAACTTCTGGAGAGAGTTTGCTGCACTGAAAGTAAAGGGGCTGAATAATTTTGCACGCCCAATTTTTCCGTTTTTGATTTGTTAAAAAAGTTTGAAATATCCAATAAATGTCGTTCCACTTCATGATTGTGTCCCACTTGTTGATTCTTCACAAAAAAATACAGTTTTATATCTTTATGTTTGAAGCCTGAAATGTGGCAAAAGGTCGCAAAGTTCAAGGGGGCCGAATACTTTCGCAAGGCACTGTATCTTGTATCTCAGCATAGCAGCTTGCTCAGGTGTGAGGTCGTCTATTTATTTATCCTTTGTTCAATTAGTAAGTCAACATTGAGATTACAGAATCTTTTTTTCAAGAGAGCATTAGCATCATTGATCAGGGGTGTCTCTCAGTCTCACCTGTTGAGGCGTTCGCAGGACGAGGCGCTCTTCACCGGAGTGCCTGTACAGGAACCAATGGTACTGGTGGGGGTGGGGTGTTCAGGCAGGGCTGTGCAGGCTGACGCCCCAGCAGTAGGGGGCATCATCCCCATCCTGGCTTCCCTGTCTCCCCTCTCCCGGTCCCTGCTCTCCCTCTGGTCTCTGGTGTCCCTAGTGTCATCAGAGGGCTCCAGGATGCTGGCGATGCCGGTGGAAGCGCTGCCCACAGAAGTGTTCCTGCGATGGGTACACTCTGACAGGCTGGAGGAGCGGGAGTGACCTGTGCTGTAGCCTGGGGTGGAGAGGGACAGAGGGGTAATAGCAAGGAGGTTAGAGCACACACACAAGCCTTCAGACACATAGGCAGGCTACTTCAAAATATTCATCATTAA
Source organism: Oncorhynchus clarkii lewisi (assembly GCF_045791955.1). NCBI lineage: Eukaryota > Metazoa > Chordata > Actinopteri > Salmoniformes > Salmonidae > Oncorhynchus > Oncorhynchus clarkii. The sequence continues at coordinate 82,023,331 of NC_092151.1, read as the reverse complement.
TATCAATAAGTAACAACATCAAGGCATAATGCACTAAAGCACATTATCACACACTAAGTACATGGTCACTCATACACACAAAAAGAGTCACAAGTCTGCATACAACATGTCAATCATTCACAATTTTAGAGAGCAGTTTTGTGTTATGGAAAAGGACTGAGAGTGGAGCAGATTGAAGCCTTGCGGTGTGATCAATGATTTAGCAGCAGAGATGGATGCTAGCCTAGCGCCCACACACTCACATGGCAGGAAACTGTTAACGCAGAGACACTGCAGAGTCTCAATGTACCGCTAGCTAGTCAGGCTACGGTGAAGGGAACAAATCGCCCACACACTAACACTCCCTACAGGATCACTACAAGCCAACCACTGTGTGTTTGAAATGTCTCTCAAAGCTAACTGATATAAAACCAACCCTCCAAACTATAAAGAAAATAGAATATTGTACAACTAGTCTATAGACTTTTCTCTTGCTTTAATGTCTGTAGAAAGCAATGGTAGGAGTAGGTTTATCAGAGTGAGTTGGCTATCAGAGGAGTTGAGTGAACTCCTCACTTTCCTACAGACCATTCATTATAGGGGATCTGATCTGCCTGTAACAGATCCTTCATTCACTAGCCAGACTACCATTGATGTAAATGATTTTACTTGTATTAGTTTACCACAATAAACATATTTCTTTTTTAATTACCACAGTAAAATAGGTCAAGGTTAGAAAGGCACATCAAAGACACCAGACATGCAGACAGAGGAATTCAGCAAAGTAAAAATGGAGACAGAGAAAATAAAATGCTGAGACAGACAGTTGTACAATGGCCTGTATGGAAGTGACAATCGTCATACTGGGACTTTGAATGATGACTAGTTAGGAAGTATGTTAGCATGGTAGAGAATGAGCTAGATCTCCACGCTACATGTTGCACTGTACATTAGAATGGCTGTGTTGGGAGTATTAGGAGGGCCTACCTGAGACTTTAGACTGCTGACTAGCGTAGCTGGATGTTCGGGAATGGCAGGAGCCCCCAAGTTCATCGGAAACAGAGGGACACTTTCCTTCTCGGCTCTCTGTCAGGTTTTTAAAACAGGACATAGGGGTTGGTAATGGGTTGAGTGTGGACTGGGATTACAGTAATATTCCTATAACAGTATTCAAAGTGAAGATACTAACTAGGGCCAGCACACTGTGAAAGGGGACCATGTCTATGTTACCTCAGTCCTGTGCTCACAGGGTGGACCGCTGTGAAAGGGGACCATGTCTATGTTCCCTCAGTCCTGTGCTCACAGGGTGGACCGCTGTGAAAGGGGACCATGTCTATGTTCCCTCAGTCCTGTGCTCACAGGGTGGACCGCTGTAAAAGGGGACCATGTCTATGTTCCCTCAGTCCTGTGCTCACAGGGTGGACTGCTGTGAAAGGGGACCATGTCTATGTTCCCTCAGTCCTGTGCTCACAGGGTGGACCGCTGTGAAAGGGGACCATGTCTATGTTCCCTCAGTCCTGTGCTCACAGGGTGGACCACTGTGAAAGGGGACCATGTCTATGTTCCCTCAGTCCTGTGCTCACAGGGTGGACCACTGTGAAAGGGGACCATGTCTATGTTCCCTCAGTCCTGTGCTCACAGGGTGGACCACTGTGAAAGGGGACCATGTCTATGTTCCCTCAGTCCTGTGCTCACAGGGTGGACCGCTGTGAAAGGGGACCATGTCTATGTTCCCTCAGTCCTGTGCTCACAGGGTGGACCACTGTGAAAGGGGACCATGTCTATGTTCCCTCAGTCCTGTGCTCACAGGGTGGACCACTGTGAAAGGGGACCATGTCTATGTTCCCTCAGTGCTGTGCTCACAGGGTGGACTGCTGTGAAAGCATCCAAACAGACAAGTGGAAATGAAGTAGAAACCAATAGGTTGTCCATAGTAGTGTCATCCCCTTATCAACACAATTTCAATCAAAATCACTTTCACTGTGGACCTCCCCTCCCACAGACGCAAAAGTGTGTTCCTATTTTTAACCAATAACCATGTGAGGGTTGGCGGCAGAGAGATCGGAGAGAGCATCAAAAAAACAGCCTGAATTCTACATCAAGCCTCCTGGGGGGTAGAGCACACACCACTTCAGACAGAGAGGGAGAGGGAGCGCGAAGGGAGAGGAGAAGAGTGCTCTTCTCTTCTACACATGTTGAATATGACACATTAACAGCAGCTGAATCACACAGAGACCGATTCACATTTCTGTATCAGGTGAGACTTGAATTGGATTAAAGATTGAGAGGATCTATAGGTGCAGCTGGTTATACAGCAAGTCAGTCTGCCATTCAAGAATATTATTATTAGTACAGGAACAAATCTCAAAGTTACTGCAGCCAAAGAGAAAAGCAGACTTCGATCAATGACAAGAATCAATCAGAGACTGAGAGGAACGATGGTCAGTAACTAATGCCCCATATACAGTCATTTATATCCAATCATTTTACTTCTGCTTTTCCTCATTCCAAGTCTGTATTTTCTGAGGCATACAGCTCAGCAGCTGGCAGGGTTTATTTATGCTAATGACTTAATTGTCAAACAGAATAAGAAGCAAGTGCCTTGATTAATAGGCCTACAGATGTAGGATCTTAATTTGACCTGAATTGTCGCAGCAAAATAATCTTTGCAGCAACGGGATTTGAATGTTTAGTCCATAACGTTGCTTGACCGGTGGTTAGGCTAATATCTGGCCAAAATGAGGCGACGTGAAAAGTGGAATACTGTTAATATAACAGTGTATTAGTGTGGGTTTTCAGTGAATTTATGTCAATCACAAAGCTCATCTGCATTTACTGCGGTGCAGTAAAATTCTCAGCAACGAACAAAAGAGTGATTAAATTAAGATCCGACACCTATATATACTCTTGCCACTGATTTACCAGAGATTTATTATACCGGACGTGTTTGTTAAAAGCTGCTATATTTCATGATGCACTCCAAAGCTGACTGAGGAACGCTGACTGAGTCATATAAACGCACTGTGGTGAGTTCTGTGGGAGAAGAGGTGTAGTAAGGAGTAGTTAGTCTAGTCTCATTTTACCCATGAAGGCCTTCTGGTTGTCCCCTCCCTTCCTCTCTTCCAGGAGGCTCTCTGCATCTCCCTGGACGCCGATGAATGTGCCTGTGGAAGGAGGCCTGTGGAGGACAAACAGATGGGGTTGGTTCATGCACAGCAACACAAATTATTCGCAACAAAGCCTCCTTCACTCACGCCTGCCAAACATACCCTCGTAAAACTGACTATCCTACCGACCCTCGACTTCGGCGATGTCATTTACAAAATAGCTTCCAATACTCTACTTTATGCAGTCTATCACAGTGCCATCCATTTTGTCACCAAAGCCCCTTATACAACCCACCACTGCGACCTGTATGCTCTAGTCGGCTGGCCCTCGCTACATATTCGTCGCCAGAGCCACTGGCTCCAGGTCATCTATAAGTGTATGCTAGGTAAAGCTCCGCCTTATCTCAGCTCACTGGTCACGATAACAACACCCACCAGCACGCGCTCCAGCAGGTACAGTGGGGCAAAAAAGTATTTAGTCAGCCCCCAATTGTGCAAGTTCTCCCACTTAAAAAGATGAGAGAGGCCTGTAATTTTCATCATAGGTACACGTCAACTATGACAGACAAAATGAGAAAAAAAATCCAGAAAATCAAATTGTAGGATTTTTCTGGATTTTTTTTCTCTGTCAGTGTACCTATGATGAAAATTACAGGCCTCTCTCATCTTTTTAAGTGGGAGAACTTGCACAATTGGTGGCTGACTAAATACTTTTTTGCCCCACTGTCTGTATATCTCACTGGTTATCCCCAAAGCCAACACCTGCTTTGGCCGCCTTTCCTTCTAATTCTCTGCTGCCAATGACTGGAACGAATTGCAAAAATTGCTGAAGCTGGAGACTTACATCTCCCTCTCCCTCACTAACTTTAAACATCAGCTATCTGAGCAGCTAACCGATCACTGCAGCTGTACATAGCCCATCTGTAAATAGCCCACCCAATCTACCTACCTCATCCCCATATTGTTTTTATGTTATTTTCTGCTCTTTTGCACACCAGTAATTCTACATCATCTGCTATTTAATCACTCCAGTGTTAATTTGCTAAACTGTAATTACTTTGCTACTGTAATTACTTCGCTACTGTAATTACTTCGCTACCTATTTATTGCCTTACCTCATCACGCCATTTGCACACACTGTATATAGACTATTTTTTTTCTCTATTGTGTTATTGACTGTACGCTTGTTTATTCCATGTGTAACTGTGTTGTTGTTGTGTCTCACTGCTTTGCTTTATCTTGGCCAGGTCGCAGTTGTAAATGAGAACTTGTTCCAAACTGGTCTACCTGTTTATTTAAAAAAATGTAAAAATATGATTATGAAAAGAGTTGTAAGTATTTGTTTAAAACATTCACAGAACTGTTTTTCAATTAAAGCTACGTCAGTGATTTGCTCTGTGTTTTTATTAAAGGAAAGGGAATGAGAAGGGGATAGAGAGAGGTGCGGGGGGCTGCCCTCCAAGACAGTGAGTCTGATGATCAACAGCTTTCCTCCACTATCTGCCCAAGGCAATAGCACATAATACATATTGGGGTCATCTCCTGCTCCAGGGGCAGTTGGCGTTCCTTGTCATTTTCCAACACAGACTGGGGCTGAACTAACATATTGTCCCCTCTACTTTATCCCTTATGTCACCCTGGCCTCTTCAATGCCTCTGCCTCCCTGTCCGCCCCACTCCTCTCAGAATACATGGCTGAAACAACTTCACAGTCACCTAGACCTCATAGAGACAGTGAGACTATAGACCTACCCTGGATGTTAGTCTTCTGTTTTATCCCTGTACAGGATGATGCTGTGGTGTGGTACTTGGCAAGCCAACTCAGCTGTGACCACTGTTTCATCGCCCCACCCTGGTCTGCTCTAGTTTAGTTTACACAGACACATCTGCTGGGTACAATCCTCCTCACATTCTTGGAACCGCTCCCACACAAACATGGACATGGGCCAAAATGGCCCTGCGTTAGGGTTGCAGGGTAGGAGAGATGAGCATGTCCCCCTGGCTCCCATCATAACTTCATCCCATGTAAAGCCTTCTCTAATGCTGTGCTGATCCCTGACTCCCCATGCTACACACTCCTCACACAGTCTAACAGGCAAAGCCTTCAAGACCTGGAGCTTATTCATATGGATGCAACACCACAGAAATAACATATATATTTCTAAGAACAGACATTACTCTCTGTCATGTCCAAGAGGGACAGCTCTCTGCAAGATTAGTCTACATTTCTATTTACAACATTGCAACCCACTGAATACTGCCTTGGTTTGAAAGAGTATGTGCAAACCTTTTCTTTTGCTAGACTTTACAGTATAACACAGTATTTACTCTAAAGTGCTGTTGACAGTTTTATGTAACCTGAAATGTAGGACACTAAATCAATGAGGAAATGAATTGCTTTCATGGTGAATGCTTAGTTTGAAATGTTCTTTCTCTCACCTACAATCTAAATGACACCCACTGTGTTCCTACTATGTATTACAAATAAATACTATAGAATAATTTCCTTCCTTAACCCCCCCCCCACACAACTGTAGCCTATCATAGAGAAGCAGGAAGGAATCCTTGCTGCAGTGTAGGTGGGCAGATAAACATTGGTCTCAAAGGGAAATGCTATGCAAATTTGAATGCGCTTCACTGTAGGGGGAAATCTGAGTGCATTTTCTTCAATTGCATTTGAAACATTTCTCGTATCTAAAAACCAAATCATTATAGGCCTTAATTTTTTTTTTTAAAGTGAAGGCACCACTTACGTTTTAAAACAGGGGTCCCCGGACATCAGTTGTGTGCTGATGATAACCTGTTGCAAAAAGAAAACGGAGGTTTGAGCTCTCTTGACACTGACATACAAAACCTAACCTGGTCCCAGATCTCTTTGTGCGGTCTAGCCAACTTGCTTGACAATGACTATAAGATAAGAGTTGGCAAGACATCACAAACAGATCTGGGACCAGGCTAGAAGAAAGCAGCGGAGACTGATATGATGTACTGGAATTGATAGAAACCCATCTCTCCAATCAGTACCTTGAGTATGGAGTTGTCCTGCCGGGTGTTCTTGGTGTCGTAACCTTCCAGTAGACATCTACGTGTCGTGTTCCCAGAACCAGCAAACTCAGCCAGGTTTAGGTCAGCAAAGCCAAGCTGAGGAGAGAGGATCAGGTTAACTTGCAGACAGAGCTGCAGGGTGGTGTTGTGGGCTTTGTTGTTTTTCTCCTATCAATCTCTTTCTGTACCTCAACCTTTCAGTGTCTCTATAGACAAACCAAAGGAAGAACCGTAGACTAATCCATTTTCTCTGGCTTTATTGATTTAATTGACTATTTTTAGTCTCTGGAGCATAAACTTTAATTGGATACACTGGCTATTATCTAGGTAATTTCCCATTTAAGGTAAAAGCTAAATGGTTAAATGGTTTAACACTAATCAATGAGTGTTTTTTCACTTGTTGTAGGCCTATTTTTAAAGGGTAAATATTTTACCACTAGAACAAAACATTTGCAGTGTACCACATGGACAGAGCTTAACTGTGACACCAACTCTAGACTCCCTGCAGGCAGAGAAAGCAACCTGTTCACTAAGCATAGATCAATGTAACTAACTATGTATTGGGAAAGAAAGCAAGAAGAGTGTAAAAAGGAATCACTCTCTGAAACAGTACCTTTGCGTACGTCTTCCCACCCTTTAGCTCCTATCAAATAAAACAGTGAAATCATTTGAATGTAAACAGTGACAAAGCAAAAACCAGTAAACTTTATAGACATGCCTTATGCCAATCTATGTTCCAGATGAGGTTTTACAACATTAATAGGAACAGGATGAACAGGTTGAATAGGAGTCTGAGGACCATACCTTCCTGACAGACACGCGGCACACACAGGGGTCAAGCACGCCCGTCCCAGCGGTGGCACTCATCTTACAGGGGAATGAGAACCTCTTCTTCCAGCGTACACAGTTAGCATGGACCGGCTCCCTGCAGGAGAAATACAGAAATGGTCACATATTGATACACAACATCAGCACCAATCGCATGGCATAGGTGATAGTATCACACACTGTCTGAAAGCGAGGCTAGCCAACTGGAAACATGGGACGGTCCAACTAAGGACATGGGTCAGCTTGACAATCCAGAGGGATAGATTTATTTTAGAGGCTGACTGTCGTGGCAACATAATGGAAACATTATGATCATTAAACATGGGCCTAATAGGTTATTGATTACGGATTCTCACTAGAACCCATCCCTGCATGTTAATGGAGACCAATTGTAGAGGATTTAACCATGTGGTTCGCAGAAACACTTGATAGTCCATTGGAATTGATTATTGTCCTGTTTCAATCATGTCATTTTACTAACCCTGCTCAGCATAGGCCTAAGTGTTGAGAGACTGGTAGGAGGGGAAGAGATTGAAAGAAAGAGAGTGTGTAGGGGGTAGTATTCCAGTTCTCCAGATAGCTCTTCTTCCTCTGGCATCCTCTCTGACTTCACCCACTCAATGTTCTCACCATCATCTCCCTTCTGTCCAATCCCCCTGATCTAAATGGACCAATACACTTACAACTCACACCTCTCCTCTATAGTGAACAACTGATGACGTCGTTGGAAATAAAAATGTAAATGAATAATCCTTACAACATGACATGTTGTGGAAAAGAAATCTGTTCATAATACTCCAAAAGGGAACTCCCCATCCAGCGGAGTATTCCACTCCCCCTACACCTCAGGCTGAGCTCAGGGTTCTAACTAACTAGACGATTAGCTGTAACCTACTCCTTTAATCCAATAACAGGGTGTGACCAGTGTGCAAAATACAGGGGGGGGCTGGTCTTTAATTCGATTTGTTAAAATGCAATTTTGTACAGCTGCATTAGTACTATGAAAACAAAAGCTTATTCAAAATTAAACAAACAGCCCCGCCTCTCTGACAGTTGGTTCGGGTTCTTTCAATCGCATTAATCTCTACGCCGCCTGTCTTGAGCTTTCGCTAGCAAACGTGAAACATTGTATCGACTTGGTCCAGCCCGCTAGCGAACTTGCAACATTGTTTCAACTGGGCCCTCAGTTTCCTGTGGCGATGAGCTCCGGACAGATACTGCTGTATTTGCTTCCGTATTTCAGCCCATTTTCAGATGGTCATTTTAGGTCATTTCCACGTAAAAAGGACCCATGAGAACTAACATGGGAAATTCATAGGGGCATGTCAAATTCGGTGTCAAATGAAAGCTAAGAGTCTATATTTGTTTTAATGAAGGCAGATACAGTGCCTTCGGAATGTATTCAGACCCCTTGACTTTTTCCACATTTTGTTACATTAGCCTTATTCTAAAATGGATAAAATAAAATTTAAAAAACTCAGTCATCTACACACAACACCCCATAACGACAAAGCAAAAACTGACACTTTTACAAATAAAACACTGAAATAACTTATTTACATAAGTATTCAGACCCTTTGCTAGGAGACTCGAAATGAGCTCAGGTGCATCCTGTTTCCATTGATCATCCTTGAGATGTTTCTACAACTTGATTGGAGTCCACCTGTGGTACATTCAATTGATTGGACATGATTTGGAAAGGCACACACCTATGTATATAAGATCCCACATTTGACAGTGCATGTCAGAGCCAAAACCAAGCCATGAGGTAGAAGGAATTATCTGTAGAGCTCAGAGACAAGATTGTGTCGGGGGCACAGATCTGGGGAAGGGTACCAAAACATTTCTGCAGAATTTAAGTTCCCCAAGAACACAGTGGCCTTCATTATTCCTAAATGGAAAATGTTTGAAACCACCAAGACTCTTCCAAGGCTGGCCACCCGGCCAAACTGAGCAATCGGGGGAGAAGGGCCTTGGTCAGGGAGGTGATCAAGAACCAGATGGTCACACTGACAGAGCTCTAGAGTTCCTCTGTAGAGATGGGAGAACCTTCCAGAAGGACAACCATCTCTGCAGCACTCCACCAATCAGGCCTTTATGGTAGAGTGACTGAAACCACTCCTCAGTAAAAGGCATGACAGCCCGCTTGGAATTTTCCAAATGGTACGTAAAGACTCTCAGATCATGAGAAACTAGATTATCTGGTCTGATGAAACTAAGATTGAAATCGTTGACCTGAATGGCAAGCGTCACTTCTGGAGGAGCCCAGGCACCATCCCTACGGTGAAGCATAGTGGTGGCAACATCATGCTGGGGTGGTGTTTTTCAGCGGCAGGGACTGGGAGACTAGTCAGGATTGAGGGAAAGATGAACAGAGAAAATGCAGCGAGATCCTTGATGAAAAAAGTGCTCAGGACCTCAGACTGAGGCGAAGGTTCACCTTCCAACAGGAAAACAACCCTAAGCACACAGCCAAGACAACGCCGGTGTGGCTTGGGGCAAGTCTCTGAATGTCCTTGAGTGGCCTGGAGAGACCTGAAAATAGCTGTGCAGCAACACTCCCCATCCAACATGAGAGCTTGAGAGGATCTACAGAAAAGAATGGGAGAAACTCCCCAAATACAGGTGTGCCAAGCTTGTAGCGTCATACCCAAGAAGACTCGATGCAGTAATAGCTACCAAAGTTGCTTCAACAAAGTACTGAGTAAAGGGTCTGAATACTTATTTAAATGTGATATTTCCCCAAAAATCTTTTTAAAAATAAATGAGCAAACATTTCTAAAATACTGTTTTTGCTTTGTCATTCATTATAGGGTAAGTGGAGACAAACTGAGGGAGATTTTAATTCAGGCTACAAGAGTGTAGGCCTAATGACAATCGCCGAATGACATCACACTTGTTGGTAACACATGTCTCTTTCCCTTCAAACGGCAGGTGCACAGTGCACTGTTTGGATGCTGGAATTCTTTTTGGAGTGGTAGAATGTGTGCAGGTAGCCTACTTTTTGAAGTGATTCATTTGGCAATTAGATGAAAACATTAGTTTGTGTTGATGCCATATTAAAAAGGTAATACATGTTTACCATTAAAATACATCTTTACTATTAAGCCCATTTAAAATAAATCTCTCAAATAGGAAGTCTTGTGAATTATTTTCAGTGGCATTATCCGGGGTCCGGGTATTGCCGAGGAAAACTTTGCTACATTGTTTATTTTCTATTCTTCTTTTCAGCAACTTCATGAACTTTGGTAACCATAGAGACTTAATAAAACTGGGCGCCAGGGATTTCTGTCTGGCAGACAATGCAGAAGGAATGACACACCAAGAGAAGGAAAGATAGAAAAGAAAGCAAGGCAGAGAGAAAATCTTTCCCCTACAAGGGACACAGGATGAATCATAGATCTGGTTCTTCTCCCAGCAACAAAACACATTCTACTTAGATTATTTTTAATATATAAAAAAAAAATCTCATTAACTTGTTATTTTCAATGAGAAACACCAAAAGCACTGAGAACTGTTCTTTGTTAGAACATACCAGCCCGTAGAATGGTGCATTGTGGTTGTTCCCTCACAGAACTAACGGAGAAGGCATTTGTCTTTTACATGATTTATTTCCTTAGAAATAATCTCACAGGAAATCATATCCACTGGCACTTACTGTAGGATACATTACAGTAGAGCATTAGTTTATAATGTATCCCTTTATCCTCCAGTATAAACTATGGCCTAGTAGCAGGGCTATCCATGTCAATTGATTGAGCTGTAAATATTGGACTATAAATTGTGCCTTCCTGTATTATACTTATGCTAACATGTTTATTCTATTATTTTTTATTTATTTAACCTTTATTTAACTAGGCAAGTCTGTTTAGAACAAATTCTTATTTACAATGACGGCCTACCAAAAGGCCTCCTGCGGGACAGGGGCTGAGCTTATTATTTTTATTAATGTAAAATAAATATAGGACAACACACACATCGACAAGAGAGACAACACAACACTACATAAAGAGACCTAAGACAACAACATAGCAAGGCAGCAACCCATGACAACAACATGGTACAAACATTATTGGGCACAGACAACAGCACAAAGGGCAAGAAGGTAGAGACAACAATACATTATGCAAAGCAGGAACAACTGTCAAGAGTGTCCATGATTGAGTCTTTGAATAAAGAGAATGAGATAAAACTTTAACAGAATGTGACTGGCAGAACAGATATTGTATGTGGAGGATGAGGGTTGCGGTAGATATGTCAGATAGGGGGGAGTGAGGACTAAGAGGGTTTTATAAATAAGCATCAACCAGTGGGTCTTGCGACGGGTATAAAGAGATGACCAGTTTACAGAGGAGTATAGAGTGCAGTGATATGTCCTTTAAGGAGCATTGGTGGCAAATCTGATGGCCGAATGGTTAAGAACATCTAGCCGCTCGAGAACACCCTTAATTGCCGATCTATAAATTATGTCTCTGTAATCTAGCATTGATTGGATGGTCATCTGAATCATGGTTAGTTGCTGAATCAGCTTCAATAAATAGTGGGAGGCCCCAGTGCACAACTGAGCAAGAGGACAAGTACATTAGAGTGTCTAGTTCAATTAACAGATGCCTCACAAGTCCTCAACTGGCAGCGTCATTAAATAGGACCAGCAAAACACCCGTCTCAACGTCAACAGTGAAGAGGCGACACCGGGATGCTGGCCTTCTAGACAGAGTTGCAAAGAAAAAGCCATTTCGCAGACTGACCAATAAAAAGAAAAGATTAAGATGGGCAAAAGAACACAAACACTGGACAGAGGAACTCTTTATTTTTCCCACCTTTATTTAACCAGGTAGGACAGTTGAGAACAAGATCTCATTTACAGCTGCGACCTGGCCAAGATAAAGCAAACCAGTGCGACAAAAACAAGTTATACATGGGATAAACAAACGTACAGTCAATAACACAATAGAAAAATCTGTATACAGTGTGTGCAAATGAAGTAAGGAGGTAAGGCAATAAATAGGCCAATAGTGGCAAAGTAATTACAATTTACACTGGAGTGATATATGTGCAGATGAGGATGTGCAAGTAGAAATACTGGTGTGCTAAAGAGCAGAAAAACTAAAACAAATATGGGGATGAGGTAGGTAGTTGGTTGGATGGGCTATTTACAGATGGGCTGTGTACAGCTGCAGCGATTGGTAAGCTGCTCAGATAGCTGATGCTTAAAGTTAGTGAGGGAAATATAAGTCTCCTACTTCAGTGATTTTTGCAATGTGTTCCAGTCATTGGCAGCAGAGAACTGGAAGGAAAGGTGGCCAAAGGAGGTGTTGGCTTTGGGGATGACCAGTGAAATATACCTGCTGGGGAGCGTGCTACAGGTGGGTGTTGCTATGGTGACCAGCGAGCTGAGATAAGGCAGAGCTTTATCTAGCAAAGACTTATAGATGACCTGGAGCCAGTGGGTTTGCCAACGAATATGTAGCGAGGACCAGCCAACAAGAGCATACAGGTCGCAGTGGTGGGTAGTATACAGTGGGGCAAATAAGAATTTAGTCAGCCACCAATTGTGCAAGTTCTCCCACTTAAAAAGATGAGAGAGGCCTGTAATTTTCATCATAGGTACACTTCAACTATGACAGACAAAATGAGAAAAAAAAATCCAGAAAATCACATTGTAGGATTTTGGTGGCTGACTAAATACTTTTTTGCCCCACTGTATGAGACTTTGGTGACAAAACGGATGGCACTGTCATAGCCAATTGGATGCAGTCTGAGTAGAGTGTTGGAGGCTATTTTGTGAATGACATCGCCGAAGTCAATGAACGGTAGGATAGTCAGTTTTACAAGGCTATGTTTGGCAGCATGAGTGAAGGAGTAGGAAGCAAAATAGGAAGCCAATTCTATATTTAACTTTGGATTGGAGATGCTTAATGTGAGCCTGGAAGGAGAGTTTACAGTCAAGTCAGACCTAGGTATTTAAAGTTGTCCACCTATTCTAAGTCTAACTCTGCTTAGAAGACCAGCATCCCGGAGTCGCCTCTTCACTGTTGATGTTGAGACTGGTGTTTTGCGGGTACTATTTAATGAAGCTGCCAGTTGAGGACTTGTGAGGCTGTTTCTCAAACTAGACGCTCTAATGTACTTGTCCTCTTGCTCAGTTGTGCACCGGGCCTCCCACTCCTCTTTCTATTCTGGTTAGCGCCAGTTTGGGCTGTTCTGTGAAGAGAGTAGTACACAGAGTTGTACGAGATATTCAGTTTCTTGGCAATTTCTCGCATGGAACAGCCTTAATTTCTCAGAACAAGAATAGACTGACGGGTTTCAGAAGAAAGTTATTTGTTTCTGGCCATTTTGAGCCTGTAATCGAACCTACAAATGCTGATGCTCCAGATACTCAACTAGTCTAAAGGCCAGTTTTATTGCTTTTTTAATCAGCACAACAGTTTTCAGCTGTGCTAACATATTTGCAAAAGGGTTTTCTAATGATCAATTATCCTTTTAAAATTTTAAACTTGGATTAGATTAACACAACGTGCCATGTGAACACAGGAGTGATGGTTGCTGATAACCGGCCTCTGTATGTAGATATTCCATTAAAAAATCTGCCGTTTCCAGCTACAATAGTCATTTACAACATTAACAATGTCTACACTATTTCTGATCAATTTGATGTTATTTTAATTGACACATGTTTTTGCTTTTCTTTCAAAAACAAGGACATTTATAAGTGACTCCAAACTTTTGAACGGTAGTGAATATATATATATATATATATATAGGACAAAACACACATCACGACAAGAGAGACAAAATTACATAAAAAGAGACCTAAGACAACAACATAGCAAGGCAGCAACACATGACTTAGGTTTAGATCTTATCTGTCGGAAAGATATCAGTTTGTCTCTGTGAATGGCTTGTCCTCTGACAAATCAACTGTACATTTCGGTGTTCCTCAAGGTTCCGTTTTAGGACCACTATTGTTTTCACTATATATTTTACCTCTTGGGGATGTCATCCGAAAACATAATGTTAACTTTCACTGCTATGCGGATGACACACAGCTGTACATTTCAATGAAACATGGTGAAGCCCCAAAATTGCCCTCACTAGAAGCATGTGTTTCAGACATAAGGAAGTGGATGGCTGCAAACTTTCTACTTTTAAACTCTGACAAAACAGAGATGCTTGTTCTAGGTCCCAAGAAACAAAGAGATCTTCTGTTTAATCTGACAATTAATCTTAATGGTTGTACAGTCGTCTCAAATAAAACTGTGAAGGACCTCGGCGTTACTCTGGACCCTGATTTCTCTTTTGAAGAACATATCAAGACCATTTCAAGGACAGCTTTTTTCCATCTACGTAACATTGCAAAAATCAGAAACTTTCTGTCCAAAAATGATGCAGAAAAATTAATCCATGCTTTTGTCACTTCTAGGTTAGACTACTGCAATGCTCCACTTTCCGGCTACCCGGATAAAGCACTAAATAAACTTCAGTTAGTGCTAAATACGGCTGCTAGAATCCTGACTAGAACCCAAAAATGTGATCATATTACTCCAGTGCTAGCCTCCCTACACTGGCTTCCTGTCAAAGCAAGGGCTGATTTCAAGGTTTTACTGCTAACCTACAAAGCATTACATGGGCTTGCTCCTACCTATCTCTCCGATTTGGTCCTGCCGTACATACCTACATGTACGCTATGGTCACAAGACGCCGGCCTCCTAATTGTCCATAAAATTTCTAAACAAACAGCTGGAGGCAGGGCTTTCTCCTATAGAGCTCAATTTTTATGGAACGGTCTGCCTACCCATGCCAGAGACGCAAACTCGGTCTCAACCTTTAAGTCTTTACTGAAGACTCATCTCTTCAGTGGGTCATATGATTGAGTGTAGTCTGGCCCAGGAGTGGGAAGGTGAACGGAAAGGCTCTGGAGAAACGAACCGCCCTTGCTGTCTCTGCCTGGCCGGTTCCCCTCTTTCCACTGGGATTCTCTGCCTCTAACCCCATTACAGGGGCTGAGTCACTGGTTTATACTGGGGCTCTCTCATACCGTCCCTGGGAGGGGTGCGTCACCTGAGTGGGTTGAGTCACTGATGTGGTCATCCTGTCTGGGTTGGTGCCCCCCCCTTGGGTTGTGCCGTGGCGGAGATCTTTGTGGGCTATACTCAGCCTTGTCTCAGGATGGTGAGTTGGTGGTTGAAGATATCCCTCTAGTGGTGTGGGGGCTGTGCTTTGGCAAAGTGGGTGGGGTTATATCCTTCCTGTTTGGCCCTGTCCGGGGGTGTCCTCGGATGGGGCCACAGTGTCTCCTGACCCCTCCTGTCTCAGGAGTATTTATGTATGCAGTAGTTTATGTGTCGGGGGGCTAGGGTCAGTTTGTTATATCTGGAGTACTTCTCCTGTCCTATTCGGTGTCCTGTGTGAATTTAAGTGTGCTCTCTAATCCTCTCTTTCTTTCTCTCTCTCAGAGGACCTGAGCCCTAGGACCATGCCTCAGGACTACCTGCCATAATGACTCCTTGCTGTCCCCAGTCCACCTGGCTGTGCTGCTGCTCCAGTTTCAACTGTTCTGCCTTATTATTATTGGACCATGCTGGTCATTTATGAACATTTGAACATCTTGGCCATGTTCTGTTATAATCTCCACCCGGCACAGCCAGAAGAGGACTGGCCACCCCTCATAGCCTGGTTCCTCTCTAGGTTTCTTCCTAGGTTTTGGCCTTTCTAGGGAGTTTTTCCTAGCCACCGTGCTTCTACACCTGCATTGCTTGCTGTTTGGGGTTTTAGGCTGGGTTTTTGTACAGCACTTTGAGATATCAGCTGATGTACGAAGGGCTATATAAATACATTTGATTTGATTCAATGACAACACAGCATGACAGCAACACAACATGGTAGCAGCACAAAACATGGTACAAACATTATTGGGCACAGACAACAGCACAAAGTGCAAGAAGGTGGAGACAACAATACATCACGCAAAGCAGCCACAACTATCAGTCCATGATTGAGTCTTTGAATGAAGAGATAAAACTGTTGCAGCTCGTTCCAGTCTTTGGTCCCCTAAAATGGGGTGGGGGGAACAACGTACAAAAAGTCCTTTCTAAACCGTTTTTATTTAACTAAGCAAGTCTCTTATCATTTCAAATCCAAAGTGCTGGAGTACAGAGCCAAAACAACAAAATTGTCACTGTCACAATACTTTTGGAACTCACTGTATCTATAAGATATTTTCTCATTTCTCTCCCTCATGAAGAGAGGGGATAATGATAGTTCCAGAAGTAACAAGTAATGGTAGACATACCAATTAGTTATATACAATGGGAAATCAGTAGTCACAAACCACAGTTGGGTCACCTGCTACTGTCCTCCCTTCCACTGGCATACTGTTACATTCAGCTCATAACTGTTTCTTTGTCTTTCTGTTGTCTGGTGGTCAAACCAAGAGTGTTAAAACAGTCTTGGCAACCACTCCCTTCTCTCTCTTTCTCTTGCTCTGCCTCTCTCTCCAGTTAATGTCACCTCTCCCAGCTCTTACTGACACCTACCATGAGCCCCCCTCTCCTCCCATTTACTGTAACTAGCAACCACTGAGCACCGACCGACACCGGACATCGATGGACGTTGAAAAGTAGTTGAAATTCGGTCAGTCCACCCTGGCCTTCAGGTTAATGTCCACAGACAGACCTGACTGGACCAAATCCGAACGCATCATAGGCATACGTTTCAGTTTGGATAGTACAGTAGTACAATGCAGTACATTAAAGAAAATCAGTGTATTGTACTGTGATGCCCAAACTTGTGAAACGTGAAGATGGCATTTATAGCCATAATTATGCATTTCTGTGTAGTAATTCCATTACCAGGTATAAAACCACTACACTTACGGGTAGTTCAATAACTAAAATAGATTTTCTTCAAAGTCAAGGTGCCATGTCATAGCTGACAGCCCATTCTTTCTGCAGGCATCTTTGCATCTTAATTCAGAGCCCCTATTTATTTATAGCCACTATGCTGCATCAGTTGGGCTACAGGTGATAATTCTTATTGCTAATAGCATACCTAATAATATGGACCATGCACAAGCTATATGCATGGTCCAATATGTTAAAATATTTTTTACTAATAATTTTACAAATATGTTATTGGGCTCATTTCTGGATGAGGAAATTACATTTTAGATGGTGTCATAATTTTCTATTAATTTTGGAGTAGAATGTCCTTTTAAATAGTCACCAGAACTGAGCTTCTCAATCCTTCTACATAGAAATTCTCCGGAGGGGACCCCAGATGCGGAAAACAAAGGGATCAACCCCTTTTCCCCCCAAATGCTACAAATTATTATAGAGGAAACACTGTGGCACTGACAGACTCATAAATATCCATTACTGAGGCCATTACAGAAGCACCCGCATACTAAAGGAATCAGCGATGGCATCAGAGGGGCTGGCATGGTGTGGTCTGGCTTATTCACAGTGAAAGGAACCCAAACAGACAGAAACACAGAGGCTCTATTCATACACAGGCCTACCACTCAGTCAGAGGAAGTTTTTACCAGATTAAGAGAAGGATTTGCCAAAGGCAAATCATTTAGAAATTAAAGTATCAAGCTTGCACAAAACCCCTGCATAGGCTAAGCTCCATCTCACGTCTGCAAATCTGACAAGCTTATCCGGGCCTGGGGACGTGTGCAGAGCTACGGAGAGGCTCCAGATGTTGGGTAGGCTAACCTGACCCGAGCCAGCCCGTTTCAGATGCCCAGACTCAGGCCCTGTATCCTGCCTTGCAAAAAGAGATGCAGCATCACGACCATGAATCAGGAAGAAGCTGAATGGATGGCACTGTGAAATCTAAGATTAGTGTCAATCAATGGAAAGAGGAAGCAACAAAAGTTTAGGAAAAAGTATGATGTCATAGTGAATACTGGAGGCTTGGACTGACAACGGCAAGCCACACTGACTCTGCTGAAGGATTGCTGTACATATTTAGCCTCCACACCACATTTCCTCTCTCCTCCTCAGGTATCAGGTTCATGTGGAGTTAAAGCTACAGTAGGAGATGGCTTTCAGGGGAAAGGGGATTAGCTAAACATGATGAAATCAAATACAATCCACTCTGTGAGAGGAACTCTCGAGTGCATTCGAGTGCACTGTGCACACTATGACACCTGTCAGTAGTTGTCACACGCTACTTCGAGGAGTCATTACACAGTAATAAGGGCACTAATGTAAAGTGTTGCCTGTATTTATTTTTGATCTATCACCCAT
This sequence comes from Oncorhynchus clarkii lewisi, assembly GCF_045791955.1. Lineage (NCBI taxonomy): Eukaryota > Metazoa > Chordata > Actinopteri > Salmoniformes > Salmonidae > Oncorhynchus > Oncorhynchus clarkii. The sequence continues at coordinate 82,005,115 of NC_092151.1, read as the reverse complement.
TTACTGTGCCTGGACTTTGACCATGGCATGCACCATTGTAGTGTGATACTGACAATATTCTCAAATGTTAAATGGAACATGTTCCTACTTGTGACTCTCCACTCCATCATCCTCGCAGACAGACATATATTGTGCATACTAACGACAGGGTTTAGCAGTACCTTCCTTGCTAGCTATACATGCCGATCCAACCTGGTATTGTTTACAGCCGAAGCTGTGCACCGATGTGATGGTGCTAGTCAGATGACGGTTGCTAGCCTGGCAGCCAGCTAACGTTATCTAGGTTACGGTAACAATGTTATACCCAGCGAACTAGCAATGTATGGCTATTGCCTAATATTGGAAATTCTGAACATAACAGATAATAGTCACAGGTACAAGAAAATACAACATTATCTAGCATTGAGTTGCTAGCTAGCTAGCAGTTAACGTTAGCATTCTTACCGAGACGACTCCTCGGAGAAACCACCATCAAGGAGTCGGACTTTACAAAACAGGACACCGTTGACAAAGGGGACAGAAGAGAGCTCATCCAGCTCGAAATCCACTTTAAACTTGAATTTCTTTTTCTTCATCATCATGAAATCCATAAACCGTTAGTTTAGCCTGATAATGTGTCTTTCTTCTATGGATGTCAGTCCTTTTTACACCCCCATAGCAGCGGCGATGATTGGTGAATGACAATATTCGTGCTACAGTCAGCCGCGGAGGAAGTCTTCGGGCTCGTTCCGGGTCACCTTTATTTATAAGGGACTGCATGGTGCGTTCCAGGTCACCTACATTATAAGCGCTGCGGCAATCTGTTTTCTTTCTTTTGGTTAACTTGTTTGTTACTGTTTTTAAAGTTGTGATCGCTTCTGTTTCCATATTTTATTAACTCCCCAGCAAATAAGTAACATTAAAGAAAAAATGTAAAGAGGGAAAGAAGAGTGCATCCAGTCCTTAACAGTACAATGTATCGGTGTCTGAATGAAAAAGGCAGCAGTACTTTGTCACCATCTTGTGGCAAATGAGCGGACTTACACACACGCTCGCACGCACACACACTCAGAGAGAGAGAGAGAGAGAGAGATAGAGAGAGAGAGAGAGAGAGAGAGAGAGAGAGAGAGAGAGAGAGAGAGAGAGAGATGATTGGTTATATAAGTTATAAATACATTATGTAGCAGACAGTGAGTTACAGGGAGATCATAGACTTTACAGACCATACACTGCATACTCAGCTGTCAGAGTTGGGCAGGGCAGAGAATCTATTCAGATGACTAATAGAAACGTGGTGATGGGTGGAGTAGGAGGGCTTATAAGGAGGGGAGAGACTGTAACCAAACTAATTTGTCTAACTTTCCTTCCTATTGAAATCTCTGTTGCACCAAATATATGATAGGCTACGGTCGAGAAAACAGCATATCAATAGGCTTTACTGGGGAATCCACACGCTTCCAGAGGGGCACAAAGCAGTAGGGAGTGGTGTATAGGCTCTGGGGAGACACACTGATAGAATAGACTAGGCTACTTGTTTACACTAGGGTGTGTCCATCCAAAATGAAATGAGAGGTCTCAAAACCCACCCTTTTTTTCCAGACAGCTTACCCTTCCAACATTTATTCTATCTGAAAGTAGTTATATAGTTGTTAACATAAATTATTGTTGATCAGTGAATGCTACTGAATTATGACACATATTTTACTGCGATTCGAGGCTGAAAATCGCGGAAGTCCTCTTGACACTCAAACCAAAGATGGTGGAAAAATGAAGATGGGTCACTCAGGCCGTTTACCGTTGAAAAAAATTTCCGTTCCGGTCTGCTTAACGGGGTGGTTCTCCTTCTGACATCAATGCGATAGCAGCTGGGTCGGGTCCGCTTAGCTCATTGACAGTAATGTAACCAGAAAAAAATGCGGGAGTTAGATGTCTCGCTTCCTCTTCCGTCTCTGGCCAAACCACAGTTGGCAGTGGCACGCAATTGATCTTCCAGTTTTCTCCGCAGTCTCCTGTATTCATTATCCTGTCGAGTTTTTCGAGTGGATCCTTTGAATTTTGGATAACTGCGATAATGTATCAAGTCGTAAGAAAACTCGTGTTTACAGATTCACATTGTGCCAGTGACGCTCCGAAGACTTATGAAGAATTATTTGAGAAATTAGATACCAACAAAGATGGAAAAGTGGATGTTGCAGAACTCAAAGAGGGCCTCTCTGCTTTGGGCATTGCTTTCGGGAAAGGAGACGCGCAAGTAAATAGCGCTTTGCATGTGAACAGATAGACTGTCTATATGAAAAAAACGTGTTATTTTAGTGTCAAAGTACATTATTGTGTAGAGCAAGTTATAGATCTACACAAGATGAAGGTTGTAGCCCCTCCCATGGGCAAATAGTGTTGACAGATGCCAAGCAAAGGTGGCATTTTAACCAGTGACAATGGATAGGTTTTACTTACTAAGCTATACAAAATTAAATGTATTCTAATCTATTATTTGTTTGTCATTTAGCAGACACTCTTATCCAGAGCGACTTACAGGAGCAATTAGTGTTAAGTGCCTTTGCTCAAGGGTACATCGACAGTTGCTCTAACCACTAGGGGCAGCAGGTAGCTTAGGTGAAGTACTGCATATCTTGCAGTACTTCACCTCTCTTTAAAGGATTACCATTAAACAATAATAATAAACACGTATCTTATATCATAAAGAGAGCATTGCACATGGGCATCCCATGTCATCATTTCCCTAGATATGACTGAGGATGTTGGTTCTTGATAAGACTCAGTATCTTAACATTTCCATATTTATTTCCATATACATATAGATAACACCTGGATCTGTCATATAGTACCGGGTAGCCTACTGTGCCATCTGAAAGCTGCAAGAATAGGGCATCATTAGAGAGAATTTTGCCTGTAGCTTCAAAAGTTGAAACAGGAAAGGCAAGGTTTTATTGTTGCGGTGCAACTAAGGATAAGGACACACCTTTTAAAGGTAAAATATGGCATTCCTGCATTCCTTAGTTTTCTCCCAGTCACAGCCATATGACTTTTCATTTATCTGTTTGCACAGAAAAGTGAAAGGCAACTTAACCCAAACCCTAAAACATGAATTCACGAGGGTCAGCATCAGCTCATCCTTGATACTTATAATGATATGAATCTATCCCCTGTTGTATGGAAGTTGAGTTGACATATAGATTAGATCATTTTAAAGTCAGGTAGCCCATCCCTGGGTGAGGCAACACACCAATGCACTTTGACCCCATTATATTGATTTGGTCTTACAGTCTACAGTACAGCATCCCTGTAAATTCAATGAATCCTCAGTGTTCTCTATAAAGAAAACAGTAGGTGGCACAATAGTCCAGCTAAAGGTTGAACAGCCAGCTGCCGCTCTCCAGTGAAAGTATTTCATGTAAGGGTTTTGAAGAGATTTTACAATTATTATTTCAAGCTAGGAATGTCTACACTAAGAAAATGTACAATGGGGGTGGATTGTAAATGTGTTTTTGTTTTATTATTCCCAGAAAATAGTTTCATCTGGAGACCAGGACAACGACGAGGGTCTTGACATCAATGAGTTCTCCAAATACCTGAAGGAACATGAGAAGAAACTGCTGCTGACGTTCAAGAGCCTGGATAAAAACAATGATGGTATAGTAGTCTAATCCCACTACAATATATCAATACTTAAAATACAGTCAATTATTTGATTCAATGTAAATTATTCAATATTTTATCTCATGGCATTGTTTTTTCCTACAGGACGCATTGACTACATGGAGATAAAGCAGTCCCTTGCTGACCTGGGGATGGACATCAGCAAGGAAGAGGCAGAGAAGATCCTTCAGACGTAGGCCCTCAGTCATATATCTCACTGTCTGGTGTCATGGTGGCATCAGCTGTTAAACAACCCACATTGGGCATATATTTACTTTGAGGATACAGTACATAAACTCCCGCATATTATCTGAGCTTACTCTGTGGTTGTTCTGTCATTAAATGTTTATGTTGGGCCTGGCACTTCCACTATCCTCTGCTTGTGGTGGGTGGGGACCTCTGCATGGCTGCATTCTAGCCCAGCTAAGCTCTCCTGCAGTAGAGCTGATAACATTAATACAGCCCCTGTACTGGGGATGAGAGTGGATGATAAACACCTAGAATGAAAACCAGGAAATAGCCATTACATTGATGTGTAGTTTCTAGGCTGTGTTGATAGCATGAATATTATATTCTTTAAATAGATTATAGTTGAGTTAGAAGACTTACTACAGGACAGGGAATGACAGAGAGTGTTCATTTCCATAAACAAAGCACTCAGATAGACTGACTCACTTTTTGTCTAACAAATACCGGAGAGATAAGTGGAGAGAGAGGGATGAAGCAAGATAGAAGAGATATAGAAATAGACAGGGAGAGCAGGTCTCCAGTAAAGTACAGCATGGATCAGTAATCTCATTTACTTATTGATTACTGTCGCTGCTGTCTGCTCTCAGTGGAAGGGCAGCCGTGAACTTGTCAGGAGTTAAACCAGGTTGGGATTTGAGATGGCAGCTGAGAAATATCAGGGTCATTTTCTATCCTAAATCCACTAGTTGTTTTGCAGTCTGCAAAATAAATAAAACATGTTCACTCTCCTTACACTTTGTTGGAGTTAATCCAAAATACACCACCAATACCTGAATGTCCTCTATTTGCTGCACCATTATAGTTATTTTTCCCCATTGTACAGACTCAATGACAGTGTCACCCTTCTGTCTCTCTGTGCTGCAGCATTGATGTAGATGGAACCATGACTGTGGACTGGAATGAATGGAGGGAACACTTCCTCTTCAACACCGCCACCAACCTGCAGGACATTATCCGCTATTGGAAGCACTCCACAGTGAGTGAGTGAGTGAGTGAGTGAGTGAGAGAGATATTGCATGTTTGTGTGACTGAGTTTGTTTGTCTCTGTTTGGGAGTGTGTACTTGCTGAGTTATCCTACACATCACTACAACCTGATACATCAGAGTTAACAGTAGGGCCGCTTTCAAGGAACGGGACATGGACACTTGAAAGAAAACCAGCTACGACCTCCGACGAGCCATCAAACATGGAAACGGTCAATATGTAGGACTTAGATAGAATTATACTTCACCGGCTTGGATGCTGTTCGGATGTGTCAGGGTTTGCAGACAATTACGAAGGGAAATGAAGCCGTGAGTTGCCCAGTGAAGCAAACCTCCCAGACGAGCTTGAATGCCTTCTATGCTCGCATAGAGGCAAACAACACTGAGCCAGGCATGGGAGCCCCTGCTGTCCCGGACAACTGTTTGATCTTGCTCTCCATGGCCGATGTGAGTACGAATTTTAAACAGTTAACACTCGCAAGGCCGCTGGGCCAGACAGAATATCAGGGTGCATTCTCAGAGCATGCTGGCAAGTGTTTTCACAGACATTTTCAACATCTCCTTGTTCCAATCTGTAATTCCATCATGTTTCAAGCAAGACCACCAAGAACTCAAAGGTAACCTGCCTAAACCACTATCGTCCCGTAGCACTCACATCTGTAACCATGAAATGCTTTGAAAGACTGTTCATGGCACACATCAACACCATCAACCCAGACACCCTGGGCCCACTCTAATTCGCATGCCACCCCAACAGATCCACAGATCCACGCAATCTATATTGCACTCCACACTGCTCTCTCCCACATGGACAAGAGGAATACCTATGTGAGAATGCTGTTCATTGACTACAGCTCAGTGTTCAACATTATAGTCCCCTCCAAGCTCATTACCAAGCTCCTACACATCCCTCTGTAACTAGATCCTGAACTTTCTGACGGGCGGCCCCGTGTTGAGGGTCAGCATGGCAGATGTGCTGTTCCCTACCCTCAATACGGGGCCCCCTCAGGGGTGTGTACTTAGTCCCCTCCTGTACTCCCTGTTCACCAACGACTGTGTGGCCACGCACGACTCCAACACCCTTTTTAAGTTTGCTGACGACACAAAGGTGGTAGTCCTACAGGGAGGAGGTCAGAGGCCTGGCAGTGTGGTGCCAGGACAACAACCTCTCCCTCAACGTTAGCAAGACAAAGGAGCTGATCGTGGACTACAGGAAACATCGGTGGGCCTGTACTGGAGCTGGTCGAGAGCTTCAAGTGGACACCGTGGAACATCACTAAAGACTTAACATGGTCTTCTCACACCAGCTCAGTCGTGAAGAAGTCGTGACAGTGCCTTTTCCCCTTCAGAAGGTTGAAAATATTTGGCATGGCCCCTCAGATCCTTAAAAAGTTCTACAGCAGCATCTTGACCCGGCTGCATCACCGCTTGGTATGACAACTGCACCGCCCTTGATCGCAAGATGCTACAGAGGGTGGTGTGGATGGCCCAGTACATCATTGGGGCTGAGCTCCCTGCCATCCAGGACCTCTATACTAGCCGGTAAATTGTCAAAGACCCCAGCCACCCAAGCCATAGACTGTTCTCTTTGCTACCGCACGGCAAGCCGTACCGGAGCGCCAAGTGTGGGACCAAAATGCACCTGAACAGCTTCTACCCCCAAGCCAAAAGACTGCTGAACAGTTAATCAAATGGCTACCTGGACTATTTGCCTTGACCCTTTTTTGCACTGACTCTCTTACACTGACTAATGTACACTCACTGGACTCTACCCACACAGTCAGACATGCTTACACTGACACTCCAACACACACACACACACACACACTACACATATACACACACACACAAAAGACACTCACACATGCATATTGACGCCACACACATACACACACTTTCAAACTCTTAAAATACGCTGCTGCTACTCTGTTTATTACGTATCCTGATTACCTAGTCACTTTTACCCCTACCTACATGTACGTATTACCTCAACTACCTCATACTGGCACATTGACTTGGTACCGGTACTCCTTGTATAAAGCCTTATTATTATTTATTGTGTTACAATTTTTCTATTTTTATTTGCTAACTTACTTACTTTTTAACTGCATTGCTGGGAAAGGGCTCGTAAGAAAGCATTTCACGGTAAAGTCTACACCTGTTGTAGTCAGCACTTGACAAATGAGCTCAACTATATCACAATCACATATCAAAAGATTGGTGGTGACAATTTTGCACCTTGCGCACAAGCTCAACTTGTAACAAAACTTGCTTGAATACAGTAACTTCAACTGTCATTACATAAGGACAGTGCAATGCTGCGGTACCCTGTCTGCCCTTCACAACAGTTTGACAGACAGTAGAGGGGAGAGTTGTGAATTAGAGTTCCTTTCCTGCTGGTTCTGGAGAGGTCCCAGGACTTGTGTAATGACATGGTTCCTCGCTATGTCAATGGGATCAGACTGAGTCAAGAGTCAATCAAGAAACAGGCAAAGGAGGGAGAGGAGGAGAGATAGAGGTGAAGTAATAGGCTTTGTCTTCTGTTTATACACTCATGTAGAGGGGAGGATTGTCTCCTGAATGAAAGACAGGCAGTGATGTGGAGGGAACCAGCCAGTCACAGTAGAGGAAGGAACAGTCAACAAACTGACAGGTCATGTGGCAGTGCAACCTGGGGGTGCAGTTTTTATTGCTGAATATTTTGATATCCTCATGTCCTACAACAGTGCTTTCCAAACCTGATCCTGGAGAGCTTTGGATCCTCTGCCCATTCATCCACCCAAGAGAGAGAGGTTAAATAAACCTGCATGACTTAGCTAAACTAGGCTACGGTGAGCTAATTTAAGGCTGTCCTAGGAGGGGATTAGCTTGTTAGTGGCTTGGGACGGTGTGGGGGGTAAGGAAGTCAATGTGATGTCAGTCTGGGCGGGATAGGACCATCTTGTTGTTATTGGGGTGGAGGTAGGCGACAGTGCCACTGGGACGTTGACTGGCTGGCCCAGTACATACAACTGGCTATTGCATGGCTCCGAATCGACAGACCGACCAGTACCAGGATCAGTATCACGGCTCAGATTCGGGCTGGGGCGACATGGCACTTCTGCAGCATCCCAAAGAAAAGTGGTTCTATATTGATTTTGAGGATGATGGAAATATCTATGAGGTGGAGATTGAGGTGGTAAGTTCCATAGAGATCCTATTAAATGACAAATTCTACGGTAAGATCACTCCTCTGTTCTCTATCAGCTCAGGTGTCACAATGGACTTCAACTGAATTTATACTTTGTTTTGTCCATGATAAAGTATATGTCTTTACCAACACTGAGCACTGAGGTGATCGTATTGGTCCTGGAAGTCAGTATGTACATATTGTTTTGGTTTGTTTATATTGTTGGTGGCGAATCTGTTGATTATGTTCATTACTGCATCCAGAGTTGTCTTCTAAGTTTTGTTTTCATTGTTGTATTGAAAATGGTGCATTGAATTTGCATTACATTGAAGGTGGACATTTTTGTCCTCAAAAATTGGAGCAATCTGCTATGACATGACACAATTGTACCACTCTAATAATATACTGGTATGTAATTGTTGAAATGGGACATTTGTTTCCATTGTACCATATTGTTAAATGAGTGTTTTGCATTGTTGAGCTAACATGCTGTAATTGGTATCAGTGGTGTGCATGTAGACATACACATGATACACACCATGTTACATAAAGTGAGAATTAGGCCAAGGTAAAACATCAAGGGTTCGGTAGGATTAGGTTCAAGGATGGCATGACGTTATAATTGGTCAAGGTGTTTGGACAGTGCTGAGGGGTATACTACAAAGATGGGTCAATGATTTAGTTAGCTAACTTTCCTACATGTTCTGAATTTTAACTTTCTTTTTTTAAGATAAGCTTGAAATGGGCATGTTCTCATTGTTTCAACAACCAAAATCACTTATCTAAGTTTAGGTTTTTACTGAACCGAAAAATCTATAGTTATTTCTGGTTGTTCATCAAAGTTAGCTGACTAATTCATTTGATCGTGCTAGTATACCCCTCTGGTCTTGGGAGGTGAAAGGGTTTGTTGCTGTGCAGTGCTGCAGTTGTGGGGTTCAGGTCTCTGGTGAAGGACAGACGTAATTAGTGAGTGGGACATAAAGATCTTGGTGAGATATTATCAAATAGGACCCATCTCCGTTACATGTTGGTCACCCTGATGATTTTGATGATGCTGCTCATAATTGAGCCTCCATTGCCTCATCATTCATCAAAATATTCATAATGTTATCAGCATTTGTTCTGCTTGACGCTCTTTCGATGTGTTTTTTTGCGCTTTTCCGAAAAATGCGCTTTGCTACTCCCAGACCCACGTATATTTGAATTCCTTACTAGAATATTTCAGCACACTTTGAACTAAAATGGACCGAATCAAGTTTAGTATGGAGGTGCTGTTGTTGTCGGTCTAGAATTAAACCTGGTCCACGCCACGCGCTTCTATAGTTTTAATGCATTTTATGCGATGTATAATTGCAATGTTGTTTAGGCTACTGGTAATTTATTTAACTTTAACTTTTTGTTCGACCGAACTACTTATTTCTTCGACCTGGAAATCAATAGTATTGATTGGGGGTGCGTGTTTTCTTGCGTAAGAACACGCGTGTTAAGACTTTATTGTGGGCAAACTCAGTGTTTCTAAATGTTGGCTATATTCGTTAACAGTGTACATGTGTATTGTGATAGGTTCTGGATATTGGGGACAGCCTCACCATCCCTGATGAGTTCACAGAGGAGGAGAAGACAACAGGTGTGTGGTGGAAACAGCTGGCAGCCGGCGCCATGGCTGGGGCCGTCTCTCGTACAGGCACCGCCCCTCTGGACAGGATGAAGGTGTTCATGCAGGTATGTAGTGTGGGCCTACATGCCTAACTCTATTAATCATATGTCCAAGAAATGTATTGTGTATGTCCTTCTTGGTAAAGTTAGATGCACTATACAGTAAATGTCAGGACCATATCAAATTAATTTACCTTTGTTGTGATGTTTAACCCCTAACCCTGATTATCTGTGATTTCTCTTTCTCAGGTGCACGGCTCCAAGACCAATAAGATCAGTCTGGTGGGGGGCTTCAAGCAGATGATAAAGGAGGGGGGCGTCAGCTCCCTGTGGAGGGGCAACGGGACCAATGTCCTGAAGATCGCCCCTGAGACAGCCATCAAGTTCATGGCCTACGAACAGGTGAGAAACAATCAACCGCCTCTCTTCGTTGTTTTTAAGACCTGTGGATCAGGTCTATTTCAAGTTACTTTTTTCTTATCTGGTTAACCATGTAACCACAAGACCGGGCATTATGTCTACTGCAATTGTATTCTGTATGTATGTCTCTGGGCCATCAGCACAGTTTCACTTTGTTGGCTCTGTTCCTCTTGGCAGTATAAGAAGATGCTGTCGTCAGAGGGAGGGAAGGTCCAGACCCACGAGAGGTTCATTGCTGGGTCACTGGCCGGGGCCACGGCTCAGACGGCCATCTATCCCATGGAGGTGAGAGGAAGCGAGGGCAATGGAATGGAATGGGATGGGAATGAAGTGGAGGGGAGTAGAGAGAAGGGAAGGATAGAGGAGATACATCAATGGGAATTAACATGAGCAGGAAGGAGAGAGGAGGGGAGTGCAGAGAGAGAATATATTCTGTGTAGTTTTATAACCAGCTAAAGTCTCTCTGCTTTGTCCTTTTAGGTAATGAAGACTAGGCTTACGCTGAGGAAGACTGGACAGTACTCAGGAATGTTCGACTGTGCCAAGAAGATCCTGAAGAAGGAGGGCATGAAGGCCTTCTATAAGGGCTACGTTCCAAACATCCTGGGCATCATTCCATATGCTGGGATAGACCTGGCAGTGTACGAGGTGT